>NW_027411644.1:203566737-204021760 GCF_047663935.1 Musca autumnalis | reverse complement strand
AATCTAGAAGGGTGTTAGTGGTTGTAGAGTAATGTGTTGGGTTTGTGTGATTTGTAGCTGATAGACCCAGTCTTGACATGAGTTCAATTAATGAGGAATCAACTAGGACATTGGAGTTGAAGTCATCTGCAACAACCACATCGTCGTAGCCCATGGTTATATCTTCCAGAACATTGGATAGCAGTTGCAAGTTAATTGTATTTCTTGGCCGATAAATGCACCCAATTAAAAGCTTTTTAGAGTTAGATAAAAGTTCAATAAAAATATATTCGATCTGTTCCCCGAGGATGGATTTGATTTTCATTTTGGCTTTCAGGTTATTTTTAACATATATTGCCACACCACCTCCACGGCGTTCCCTATCGCATCTAAATACTGTGTACCCACGTAAGTTGACAAGGCCATCAGGAATACTTGAGCTTAGCCAAGTTTCTGAAAGGCACACTATATCTATATCAGAATTCTCAAAAATGTATTTGAATTCATCGATTTTGCTGAGTAAACTTTGGGTATTTATATGACATATCCTTAAGCCATTTCTTTGATTGCCAAGAATTTTAATTAAGTTATGTATTACGTGTTTGGAGCCTCTGTTTGTACTACCCATTAGATTCATATAATAGATTAAAAAAGTACGTATAAAGGACATTAGCAGCGCGTTTATAAAGAACAAATATACAAATAACATTGAATTTAGGGATTAATGCTGTTGTGGGGGAAAATGTTGGAATTTGCATGGTAAGTAGGAAATTTGCATAAACAAGGATTTGACAAAAACAAGGTATCATAATAATATTAATGTATATGCATATCAAGAAATTAAAAAATGATCATAATATATATTTGATGACTCGGTGATAGAATATGTATATGGTGTCTAGTTTTGGAGTACGGGTTCCAAAACTGCTGCCCCTCTGTTTCGTATCTCATCGATGATTTTTGTATCATAGATACACACTGGATCTTTGCCACTGAGAAGTTTAAGGTAAGTAAGGCCACGATTGAATCAGGCATGTAGGCAGGCGTGTAGGCAGATTGAATCAGGCCTTTCTTTTTTAAATGAATTGCTTCTTGTAAATAATGAAAATTTGTATTGCAGAGATTTTCATTAATATAGAATTGGGAATTCGATCCAAACCCAATTGTGCTAAGAAGAAGTTTATTGTAATTTTGTTTCTTGTAACTTGAAACGCTTTTCAGGAAGAAATTTTTGTCATAAGGTGACAAAAATTTAACGATGATAACCCCATCCGGTGAATTTCGATTTTTAGTGTTGTTCCTGTTTTTTAAACGGTGAATTGTTTTGAGTTTAGGTGTCATTAAATCTGCAGCTCCCTGAAGATATTGCCGAAAAGTCAATGCAAATTTTCACCAATTGTAAAAGGTATGCCATTTACTTGAACTTCACAAGCTACGTGTGAATTTTCTTGCTTTAACAGCTCCATTCTTATGTCTTTAATTTCAGATTTCAAAAGCGATAGTTCCTCATTACTTTTTTCCAACTTAAGAATTCTGTCATTAATGTGATTGATGTATGTTTTAAGCTCACACAATCGTTTGTCGAGCTCATTTAGGATGCGATTTTCGAGCGTAGCGGCCATAGAATCAAATTTTTTCATAAGACGGTCGCTTAATTTTGCGAAGCGTTCGTCGAGCATTTGCATCATTCTGAATGGTGAATCAGATGATCTCGGTGTTTTAGCGCTATTTCTACAGAAGCACACTCTCTTTCTGAAATGGTCTATGGAAGCACCCTTCTTTCAGAAAGGGTCTATAGAAGCACCCTTCTTTCAGAAAGGGTCTATAGAAGCACCCTTACTTTTAGAAAGGGTCTATAGAAGCATCTTCACTTTCAGAAAGGGTATATAGAAGCACCCTTTCTTTCAAAAAGGGTCTATAGAGGGTTCCCCATTAAGGAAAAATACCGGGTTGTTGAGATTAATCATTAGGCTTCTTAAACGGAAATAGAGCTCAATTAAACCGTTTCATTTTTTTTTTTAATTTTTAAAATATTTGTAAATTGCGTAATTATCAAAATCATTTTGTCCGCATGTAATTTTCATGTACCGCAATACCATATCTTTTAATGTGTATATATTTTTCGAAATATAATTTGGACGCTAAGATGTAGCATCGGCTGCAGTTTAGCATTAAAAAACTATAAAAACAAGTATAGGAACAAATCATTAATATCAGTGTATAAATACAATTTTAGACGATGGGTAAAATATAAAGGTTTGTTACTTGAAGTTAATGACAAAAGAGCACTCATATAACAAGCCGCGTAATGATGTTAGCAATAAACAGTCACCGGAATTCATCCAGAACATGATAATATTTTTTCACAATGTGACATTTACCCAAACATTCTGTACCCAGCAACATTTTATGGAAGTGGTCCATGAGATGCCATGATTTCACAGGATCTTTTGCATTGGTTCAAATGAAGTCGTGAAGGATCCGATTTTTTTAACAGCATTTGAACCCATTGAAAGGAAGTCGTGAAAGATCCAATCTTTTCATAGAAGCACCCTCTCTTTCAGAAAGGTCTATAGAAGCACCCCCTTTTTCAGAAAATGTCTATAGAAGCACTCTTGCTTTCAGAAAGGTCTATAGAAGCACCCCCTTTTTCAGAAAATGTCTATAGAAGCACCCTTGCTTTCAGAAAGGGTCTATAGAAGCACCCTTTCTTTTAGAAAGGGTTTATAGAAACACCCTTTTTCTCAGAAAGGGTCTATAGAAGCACCCTTGATTTCAGAAAGGGTTTATAGAAGTACCCTTTCTTTCAGAAAGAGTCTATAGATCACTCTCTCTTTCTGAAATGGTCTATGGAAGAACCCTTTCTTTCAGAAAGATTCTAATTAGAAAATAATTTTCAAAAAACACTTAAAATCTGGCTTCAAAATGACAGCATCACTTAATGGTAGACGCAGATCCAATTTTATTATTTATTTGGCTTTTACTTTTACTTTGACAGGAAAATCGTGAAAAGTGCGTTTTAATCACAAATCGAGAGAAAACAAAAAATGTGCGTTGGTTTCAACCATTTTTTAACATAAATATGCCACAGCTTCCACGCAAATAAAATTTTAAGATCAATTTTTTTGCCAAGACAATAACCATTTTATTTTATCCCTAAGCATATAGATTTTATAATAAACATGCAAATTTAGAGCAGGATGCTTTTTAAAATTTAGTTCAAATGAAATGATGATTCTGGGAAAAATTTGATGCAAAATATCAGATATCAGTTGGAATTGATCACAACATAGCAAATAAGAAAATAAAAATTTAAAACGTCTGTCCTACGTTTCCTAGGAAATTTGGGGAAAATAAACTGATAAGTTCAGGTTTTTATTGCTAAAAAGAGCAGGATGGGATATTTTGGAACCTTTTTTATACACTCCCCTACAAATAATGTACATTCAAACAAGATTTCAGTCATTTCGGTTGTGTGATGTGGTAGAAGTTTTTAAAATACCGAAAATCGGGCGGTACCGTTCTATGGGAGCTGTATCAAAACGTGGACTTGTACCCACAATTCTCTGTCGGAATGTTTTATAGCCCCAACGAAAACTAAGTGCCAAATTTCAACTATTTCAGTCGGATAATGTGGGTAAAACCTTGAAAATTGCAAAAAACCGCGCGGTACCGTTTTACGGGGCCTATATCAAAAAGTGGACCGGTATCGACAATTCACTGTCGGAATGCTTTAGACTTAATCCCAAATTTAAGCCATTTTGGCTAGGTGGCAGAAATCTTCAAAATACCGAGTATCGAGAGCTACTTTTCTATCGGAGCTATACCAAAAAAATAAAAAAAAAAACAAGTAAAAAAGTGAGATATACCCACAGCCTACATGAAATGAACCTTTCATCTACGGACAGATCGAATATATTTAGGGTCTTTTCAGAATTCAGGAATGGACTGTCATAGTTCATTATGGAATTGGATCTTATTTTGGGAGTCATATCTTTTCGATAGACTAGCAAATACCCGCTACTTCGTATGCGGAAAGGGCATAAAATATATATGAATTCTGTTCTGTTTAATTAAAATCTATTTTAAATACCAACATTTAATCGATTTAATTCCAAAAAAACATATCTGCCGTATCGCACCCCTACACAGCTACCATATTTTTTTTCTGGTTTTACTTCACTTACACAGCATTCCCTCCCAATACGAATTTCCAAACATTAAACTTTCTCTCACCCCTTCACAACAACAATAACGCACATTCACAATTCAAGGTTCTAGCTTCAGCGGTTTCGCCAAGAACCCGAATAGGGTTCTACTTCAATCCACTTTTATTAGAAGAGGTATTTTGAAGACATAGAGCATTTTGAAGATTTTATGCACATTTTCCAACCGAACTCCGAACTTTATCTCCAAGTTCAGAGTGATCTTCATAACAAATATTTTTCCATTTCGTATTTTTTTCCAAATTATATAATCCAAGCTTTGTTCCTACACCCAACACCAAATTTAGTACCATTAGTACTTTTCGTTCACCTATAGTAGGTATTTCTCACTTTAACCGTTTACACAATACCAAAATGGTTTTGGTACCAACATGTTACCAAACTTTTCGTACACATAATTAAAGGTTTCAAAGCTTACTTCCTTATACTCAACATATATCCCGACCGCAATTCACTTTTCCATTTTTATATGTTCCGCTGAAAGCAATTATATTACTATTTAGTACTTTTTGTATAAATAAGTGCGAATTTTCAGAACTTCATCCCTACCTCCACTCTAAACAACAATTGCTAATCTAAAACCGAATTTCAAATTTAAAAATTCCACCCCTTTACAAAATCACAAATTGTACAAAATTCTGTACCATATAGCAAATACCAAAAGGTACCAAATTTTGTACCATTTGCCACTTATCGTACAAGGCTTTCCACAAAATTACTTGCATAACTCACTTCTTTCGTTCACCTAAATCCAAATTGTAGCCAATGTACTTTCATTTAGCACTTTTTCATAAGTACGAATTTCCAAAGTAACCGCAATCCTACACTCCAACAGTAATCTGTTCACGCAAATACAAATTTTATCGAATTTAGTACCATTTAGTACTGCTTCGTGCACATTAGTATGATTTTCTAAAGTTACCTCCATATCTCAATTCTAATTCTAACAGTAATCTTAATTCCAAGTTTCACTCACTACCATTTAGGACTTTTCGACCTTTGGTACACCTTTCTTACTCTTTATCAGTGACCCTTATTCCAAATTTCAGCACTATTCGTTAACTCAAATCCAAATTGTACTATATTTAGTACATTTCGTACACTTTTAATTCGAATTTCCAAAAACCTGTCTTTGTTACTCTCCATCAGTCACCCTTATTCAAACTTCCAAGATTCCTGTCCTATCCGTTCACCCAAATCCAAATTGTACTAAATTTAGTACGATTTAGTACTTTTCGTACGCTTATAGTTCGAATTTCCAAAAACCTTTCTTTGTTACTCTCCATCAGTGACCCCTCATTCCAAATTTCAGGATTCCAGATCTATCCGTTCACCCGAATCCAAATTGTACTAAATTTAGTACCATTTAGTACTTTTGTTAATCTCCATCAGTGACCCCTCATTCCAAATTTCAGGATTCCAGCTCAATCCGTTCACCCAAATCCAAATTGTACTAAATTTAGTACTTTTCTTGCACTTACAGTTCGAATTTCCAAAAACTTTTCTTTGTTGCTCTCCACCAGTGACCCTCATTCAAAATTTCAGGATTCCAGCTCTATCCGTTCACCCGAATCCAAATTGTACTAAATTTAGTATCATTTAGTACTTTTGTTAATCTCCATCAGTGATCCCTCATTCCAAATTTCAGGATTCCAGCTCAATCCGTTCACTTAAATCCAAATTGTACTAAATTTAGTACCATTTAGTACTTTTCGTACTCTAATAGGTCGACTTTCCAAAAACCTTTCATTGTTACCTTTCATCAGTGACCTTCATTCCAAATTTCAGTATTCCAGCTCTATCCGTTCACCCAAATCCAAATTTTACTAAATTTAGTACTTTTCGTGCACTCACAGTTCGAATTTCCAAAAACTTTTCTTTGTTACTCTCCACCAGTGACCCTCATTCCAAGTTTTAGGATTCCAGCTCAACCCGTTCACTCAAATCCAAATTTTACTAAATTTAGTACCATTTAGTACTTTTCGTACCCTAATAGGTAGACTTTACAAAAACCTTTGATTGTTACTTTTCATCAGTGACCTTCATTCCAAATTTCAGTATTCCAGCTCTATCCGTCCACCCAAATCCAAATTGTACTAAATTTAGTACCATTTAGTACTTTTCGTACCCTTATAGTTCAAATTTCCAAAAACCTTTCAACGTTATTCTTCATCATCGACTCTCATTTCAAATTTCAGGATTCCATCTCTATCGGTTTACCGAAATCCAAATTGTACTAAATTTAGTACTATTTAGTACTTTTCGTACCCTTATAGTTCGAATTTCCAAAAACCTTTCATCGTTATTCTTCATCAGCGACTCTCATTTCAAATTTCAGGATTCCACCTCTATCCATTCACCCAAATCCAAATTGTACTAAATTTAGTACTTTTCGTGCACATACAGTTCGAATTTCCAAAAACTTCTCTTTTTTGTTGCTCTCCACCAGTGACCCTCATTCAAAATTTCAGGATTCCAGCTCTATCCGTTCACCCGAATCCAAATTGTACTAAATTTAGTACCATTTAGTAATTTTGTTAATCTCCATCAGTGAACCCTCATTCCAAATTTCAGGATTCCAGCTCAATCCGTTCACTTAAATCCAAATTGTACTAAATTTAGTACCATTTAGTACTTTTGTAAATCTCCATCAGTGGCCCTCATTCAAAATTTCAGGATTCCAGCTCAACCCGTTCACCGAAATCCAAATTGTACCAAATAGTACTAATTTAGTACTTTTCGTACACTAATAGGTAGAATTTCCAAAAACCTTTCTTTGTTACTCTCCATTAGTAACTCCATTTCAAATTTCAGGATTCCAGCTCTATCCGTTCACCCGAGTCCAAATTGTACTAAATTTAGTACCATTTAGTACTTTTCGTACCCTTATTGTTCGAATTTCCAAAAACCTTTCATCGTTATTCTTCATCAGCGACTCTCATATCAAATTTCAGGATTCCATCTCTATCCGTTTACCGAAATCCAAATTGTACTATATTTAGTACCATTTAGTACTTTTCGTACCCTTATAGTTCGAATTTCCAAAAACCTTTCATCATAACTCTTCATCAGTGACCTTCATTCCAAATTTCAGGATTCCTGCTCTATCTGTTCACCCAAATCTTAATTGTACTAAATTTAGTACCCTTTTGTACTTTTCGTACACTTATAGTTCGAATTCCCAAAAACCCTTTGGTACATCTTTCTAGCTCTCCATCAGTTACCCTCATTCCAAATTTCAGAATTCTAGCTCTTACCGTTTGCCTAATACAAAGGGTACCATATTTAGTACCTTTTAGTACTTTTCGTACACTTCTAGGTCGAATTTCCAAAAACCCATCCTTATCTCACCCCTACAACAGCAACCTACACCCAAAATTTCAACTTTCTAGCTTCAGCGGTTTCGTCTGGGCGCTGATGAATCAGTCAGTCAATCAGTCAGTCAGGCAGTCAGTCAGTCACTCACCTCACTACTCTTTTATATATATAGATATCGCGCCCTAGTCTAATCATTTCAGAGGGTCATCGTATAACATTTGGACCGGTGTGCCAGAATGCATGGACTTGTCCACGGAAACAGAACCACAACGAACAGCATCGGTATACATTTACAAAGTATCTTCGAGAAGATCCTAATCGCACTTAGACACAAATTTTGATCTTTAGTGGGGGAGGCACCCTAAGGGAAGGACCGATATGGGCCATTTTAGAAGTTAAACTAAATTTGGACAAATTTGAACCAAATTGATTTCCCCGTTCAAGAGATCTCGTGCATACCATTTTAGAAACATTTTTTTAAATATTGGGGGAAGTACAGAAATTTGTGGACCGGTATTGCCCATTTTTGAACTGAAACTAAGTTTGGACAAAATATGAAGAAGGCGAAATTTTGGACCAAATCGGTTGATCAGTTCGAGAGCTATCGTGCTCTCCAGCCACTACATATGGACAGTGCTCCCACTTGCATGGGAAGGTGCGACAAAAATATTTCTAATCATCGGATCTATCTGATTTTTTTCAGTATAGCTAAAAATAAGTAAAAAATACTTTGGCCAAGATGGCCATGTAGGCGGTACCACCCGATTTCAGGTATTTTGAAGCTTTTATCTACATTTTCGGCCCAAATTGGCTGTACTTTGGTATTTGGGGTTCCCAATGGTCAAAAACTTTCTGCGCCAACAATTATGGTCTTATGTCCAGGTTTCGGTATAGCTCTCATATTACGATACCTCCCGATTTCAATGTTATCAACATTTTCCGCCCGAATTGTTGTAATATCGTCGGTGTCCTGCTTAAGTGTTCCATACGCCATTTTTGACATTTTGAGATAGAGGTACCTTAAAAGGTTTTTAACCCTGGTCTTTCCGAATTTGTAGTCGGATTTCTTCTATCTCCTATAGTTTTCGAGATACTCAAATGTCGATATGTTCCATATCCAAATTGTGACGCAAAAATATCTGCGTTTTTGTTACATATCCATAAGGCCTGGCGTATGGAACAAAACTAAATTTTTTTCTTTTGTTCCATATCCAGATCGTATGGCGTATGGAACAAAAAAGGAAAAAAACGAATTGTTCCGCACCAAAAATCATGTCGTTTGGAACAAAAAATACGCAATTTTTCATGTTGTGAACAATGCACTCAGATCTCTATGACATGGAACTTTTTAAAACTATATAAGTTTTCGTTTCAATCGGTCGCGTTCTCTTAACAATATTTTTTGTAGTAAACACAACATAAAATTAACGTATAAGTAAATGTATTCACAATATCGAGAAACTAATACGTATTGCAAAATATGATAATGGATTTTGAAGGAAAAGGTAATAGCTTAATTCTTGTAAAAAAAATTGTTTTACGTGTTGTGCAATCTCAGTTAGTTGTATGTTTTCTTAGTGTATTTTGTAATGCCAATTCGATCTTATACTTAAATTTGGCCTAAGCTTTTAGTCATGATGCCCACCAGTGCCCACCTCGGGAATAATTTTCCAATGTAGGTCATTGGTTTAAGATTATTTAGTATTAATATCAGCTGCCATCTAGTGACAGACTACAAATGGTGGGTCGCAGACTAATGCTGCCTCAGAATATTTTTGTATAATTTTCTGCTGAGTTTTTGTGAAGTGTTCCATAATATAAGTTCTTGATTGCATTTTTAGTATAAATGTGATTATAAACTATAACTGCTAATTTATATTGCTTTTTATACCCTCCACCATAGTATGGAGGGTATATTAAGTTTGTTTTTCCGTTTGTAACGCATTGAAATACTCATTTCCGACCCTATAAAGTATATATATTCTTGATCAGGGTAAAATTCTAAGTCGATCTAAGCACGTCCGTCCGTCCGTCCGTCCGTCCGTCCGTCTGTGGTAATCACTCTAGCATCCACAAAAATGGAGATAGGACGCTGAAATTTTGGGAAAATGCGTCTTTTGTTTGCAGGCAGGTCAAGTTCGATGATGGGCTATATCGGTCCACGTTTTGGTATAGCCCCCATATAACGGTACCCCCCGATTTACGGTATTTTGACGTTTTTAGCTACATTTTCAGACCGATCTGGCTATAATTTGACATTTAGGGGTTCTTAAGTGTCAATAAACATATATAACAAAACTTGTGGACATAGGTCCACGTTTTGGTATAGCCCCCATATAACGGTACCCCCCGATTTGCGGTACTTTGACGTTTTTAGCTACATTTTCAGACCGATGTAGCTCTAATTTGAAATTTAGGACACTTAAATGTCAATAAACTTATATAACAAAAGTTGTGGACATAGGTCCACGTTTTGGTATAGCCCCAATATAACGGTACCCCCCGATTTACGGTATTTTGACGGTTTTAGCTACATTTTCAGACCGACTTAGCTATATTTTGACATTTAGGGTTCTTAAGTCTCATTAAACTTATTTAACAAAACTTGTGGACATAGGTCCACGTTTTGGTATAGCCCCCATATAACGGTACCCCCCGATTTGCGGTATTTTGAGGTTTGTAGCTACATTTTCAGACCGATTTAGCTATTATTTGACATTTAGGGTTCTTAAGTGTCAGTAAACTTATATAACAAAATTTTTGGACATAGGTCCACGTTTTGGTATAGCCCCCATATAACGGTAGACCCCGATTTACGGTATTTTGAAGTTTTTAGCTGCATTTTCAGACCGATGTAGCTATAATTTGACATTTAGGGTTCTTAAATGTAAATAAACTTAAATAACAAAATTTGTGGACATAGGTCCACGTTTTGGTATAGCCCCCATATAACGGTAGACCCCGATTTACGGTAATTTGAAGTTTTTAGCTGCATTTTCAGACCGATGTAGCTATAATTTGACATTTAGGGTTCTTAAATGTAAATAAACTTAAATAACAAAATTTGTGGACATAGGTCCACGTTTTGGTATAGCCCCCATATAACGGTACCCCCGATTTACGGTATTTTGAAGTTTTTAGCTGCATTTTCATACCGATGTAGCTATAATTTGACATTTAGGGTTCTTATGTGTTAATAAACTTATATATTAGAAGTGTGGACATAGGTCCACGTTTTGGTATAGACCCCATATAACGGTACCCCCGATTTGCGGTATTTTGACGTTTTTAGCTACATTTTCAGACCGATGTAGCTCTAATTTGAAATTTAGGACACTTAAATGTCAATAAACTTATATAACAAAAGTTGTGGACATAGGTCCACGTTTTGGTATAGCCCCATATAACGGTACCCCCGATTTACGGTATTTTGACGGTTTTAGCTACATTTTCAGACCGACTTAGCTATATTTTGACATTTAGGGTTCTTAAGTCTCATTAAACTTATTTAACAAAACTTGTGGACATAGGTCCACGTTTTGGTATAGCCCCCATATAACGGTACCCCCCGATTTGCGGTATTTTGAGGTTTGTAGCTACTTTTCAGACCGATTTAGCTATTATTTGACATTTAGGGTTCTTAAGTGTCAGTAAAACTTATATAACAAAATTTTTGGACATAGGTCCACGTTTTGGTATAGCCCCCATATAACGGTAGACCCCGATTTACGGTATTTTGAAGTTTTTAGCTGCATTTTCAGACCGATGTAGCTATAATTTGACATTTAGGGTTCTTAAATGTAAATAAACTTAAATAACAAAATTTGTGGACATAGGTCCACGTTTTTGGTATAGCCCCCATATAACGGTACCCCCGATTTACGGTATTTTGACGGTTTTAGCTACATTTTCAGACCGATTTTGCTATAATTTGACATTTAGGGTTCTTAAGTATCAATAAACTTATATAACAAAAGTTGTGGACATAGGTCCACGTTTTGGTATAGCCCCCATATAACGGTACCCCCCGATTTACGGTATTTTGACGTTTATAGCTACATTTTCAGACCGATGAAGCTATAATTTGACATTTGAAGTTCTTAAATGTCAATAAACTTATATGACAAAACTTGTGGACATAGGTCCACGTTTGGTATAGCCCCCATATAACGGTACCCCCGATTTACGGCATTTTGACGTTTTTATCTACATTTTCAGACCGATTTAGCTATCAATTGACATTTAGGGTTCTTAAATGTCAATAAACCTTTATAACTAGTGGACATAGGTCCATGTTTTGGAATAGCCCCAATATAACGTTACCGCCCGATTTCAGGTATTTTGAGAATTTTACCTACAAGTATTAACCGAATTATCTGTAATTTGAACATTTGACATTTGAAATTCTTAGTGGTCACCACACCTCTCCACCAAAACTTGTCAAGAAAGCCCCCATATAACGGTACCTCCCGATTTTCAGTAATTTGATGATTTTACCTACAATATAAAACCGAACTAGCAGTAATTTGACATTTGAAGTTCTTAGTGGTCACAACACCTCTCCATCAAAAATTGTCAACATAGGTCCATGTTCGGATATAGCTCCCATGTAACGGTACCTCCCAATTTTCAGTAATTTGGCAATTTTAGCTAAAATTTTTAACAGAACTAACTGTAATTTGACATTTGAAGATTGTAGTGGTCACCACACATCTGCATCAACAATTTTCAACATAGCACCAATATACGATACTTCCCGATTTTCGGTACTTTGAGAATTTTACTTAAAATGTTAACCGCCCCCAAAACAAACCTCCCGATTTTCCGTACCTTAGCTTTATTTTTTAGACGAACTTTCTGTAATTTGAAATTTTAAAGTCAACAAAAATTGTTCATTTAAGTTCATATTTTCGTATAGCCCAGATATCTCCGAACTAGCTGTTAATGACATTTGAAGTTCCCACGTTATGTACCGATTTTCGATATTTTGAGGATAGCTCCCATCAAAAAATATCAACATAGGCCCATGTTTTATTATAACCCCTATATACAGTAACTCCCAATTTCTAGCCCACCAAAAATTGTCAACAGTTAGATATAGGCACCATAAAAAAGGACCTCCCGAATGAAGCATTTTATGTACATTATCTGACATATTAACGTACTCACTTAAAGTTGGGGACAGGAATGAATATTTTATGGTGGAGGGTATGAAAAGTTCGGCCCGGCCGAACTTAATGCTTTTTTACTTGTTTTTCTTCTTTTGGGATAGGAGCATCTAAGAAATGCAAAATTTCTCGCGCTTTTATGTTAGATATTTGGTGTTCAAAGAGCGGAACAAATGGTGATAAAACAAACAGTGTGTTGAATACATTAAAGGGCAAAATTGAAAATGAGGGCTATATAGTCGAACCAACTGAATTACAAAACTGCATTTCATACAATTGCAAAAAAATTGCCAAATTTTGGAATAAATGTAAACGAACAAAATCATTAGTTTTGGAATACCATTCAAGTTGGTTTGCGGAAAAAGAATGTCTTTCTCTTGGTGAAAAACCGACATCATTAGAGCCTAAATCTCACCGATTTCGTGGACGTCCCCGAGTTCGTTTCGGAGAGTCTTCTCAAAGAACAAAAAGACGAAGAATAGCTGAATTATCTAAAGACTTACGTGATACAGTATTGCAGCATGATAAGTTGATTTTGCCAGCTAATATTACTGACGTACTCTCTTATTACGGAAGCCAATTTAACAAAGCACCAATATTTGCTAATAAGAAGCTTTGTAAGCAGCAAACTTGATGGAGATATTCTTCCAAGTTACCAAAAAGTTATACAAGAAAAAAAGAAAAGTTATCCAGATCTAATAAATGTCACTGAAGCATGCGCAGAAGTAGAACTGCAGAGTTTATTAGTTCACACCGCGACGCGTATTTTAGAATTACAAAGTGATGTTATTAATGAAGTTTTAGATACAAAAACTGAACGTCTTACTTTAATAGGAAAATGGGGATTTGACGGATCTTCGGGACAGAGCGAATATAAACAAAAAGTTGAAGATACTTACTTAGAAGAGAGCAACTTATTTGTCACCTCATACGTCCAATCCAAATTATAGCAGGTTTCCGATAAAGCTGAACATACTAAAATAATTTGGAAGAACCCCCGTCCATCGTCAACACGCTATTGTCGGCCCATTCGCTTTCAATTTAAAAAAGAAACTAATCAATTGTCCCAGGATGAGCAGATTTACATCAAAAATAAAATCAATACTCTAACCCCAACAGAATTCAAAATGGATCACAATACTATACATATTGTGCATAGTTTGCACCTTACAATGGTCGATGGCAAAGTATGCAATGCCTTAACTCAGACATCATCTGCAACATGCTACATATGTAAAGCAAAGCCTACAGAAATGAACGACATAGACAAGTGTTTAGAAAAAGAAGTTCAAACTAATTTCTATGAGTTTGGTTTGTCACCTCTACACGCTTATATTAGATTTTTTGAGTATTTCCTCCACTTATCATACCGCCTAGAATTAAAGATATGGCAAATAAGATCTCTAGAAGGAAAAGCAAAATTTAAACAAAGAAAAATGGAAATTCAACTACAATTTGGTGAAAAAATGGGCTTAATTGTTGACAAACCCAAAACTGGTGGAAACCCAATGATGGTAACACGGCAAGACAATTTTTTAAAAATGCAAGCCTGTCAGCCGAGATAACTGGGCTTGATAAAAACTTAATAGAAAGATGCGCAATATTATTGCAGCCTTATCGTCTGGTTATAAAATAATGTAAACAAATTCAGGGCATATGCAATAGAAACTGCAAGAGAGCTGACTAAGACATATGGATGGTATTACCTTCCATCTACTGTTCACAAGATTTTAATTCATGCTCCAGATATAATTCAAAATTCATTAGTATCGATTGGAGAGCTGTCAGAGGAAGCGGCAGAGGCCAGAAACAAGGATATCAAAAGATTTCGCCAATATCATACCCGTAAGAATTCGCGCATACTAACAAATACTGATTTAATTCATCGATTATTATTAAGCTCGGATCCTTTTATCACCGGTCAGCGGACAATTGCCCAAGAAAGACAAATCGATCTTATCAAAACCTGTCTTTGATTTGCTAGAGTAAAATTTAAATTGGAAACTATCAATTAATCATAACATTTTCTCGCTATATGTGTGGTATGCATATAAAATTTAATTTTTATTTTTAATTAATTCTATATATGCACTATAGTACCACAATGGTGGTACAGTACAGAAACAACTGTAAATACGACATTAATAAACAACAAAAAATTGTTACAATTCATATATGTCGCAAAGTACTGATTTTTAGGCAGTGAAAAGGGGGCTAAAGTAGGGGGAAGGGGTGTTTATTGTTGTTTTGTTTTGAAGATTGCGTTTTTGCCATCTTTATTTTTGAATCATAAGATAATCGGTAAGATTTTTCATTGCATTTTGTATTAATAATATGAGAACATAAAAAATGTCAGATCCCCCCAGAGGGGAAAGATGGGAGAATGATACGTTCATGGTTTCTTCAAATAATCTTCAAAGCAGGGCAAAGCTGTAGCCTACGTATTAGCTTGATATTTACACGGGAAGTATTTTTGGTCACATTCTCCATACAAGTGGATCCACTGTGCAATGTGGCGTATGGAACAACTTGATTTAATATATATTAATCTTTAAATATTGATATTGTGTAAATTATACACCACTAATATCAACATTTATGTTCAATTAAAAAAGCTTAGGAAGAACTTAATGTACTAATGGGTTGAATAAATACAAATATTGAATATGTGTGATATATTGATCGTTGACATGACGATCTACTGAAAAATAGCAAATAACAATTATTAATTACATTTTTAGTACAAAAAAGTTGGTGTAAAAATTACTAAACGTCACCAACTAAGCAAAATGTTTTGACGTCAAGAGTAAAAGGTTAATGTGAACATAATAAAAGATACTAGTTTAAACAACTGAGCCAAGGCTCTATTCGGGTCGGGACCGACTATGTGATACCCTACACCACTACTCTCGTGCATAAGCTTTTCACTGGTAAAATTCAAAATATTAAAATTGGGATAGCTTAGTGCCTTTGCTCTGAATGTCTTCATTAATACAGGTCAATTTTGTTGAAACGCATTTAATACATCGTCAGTACAACTTAAATAAAAATGCAAAAGTGGGATGTACGCCAACCATCAATAGGCTTCTTTCTCTGTGAGGCCCCCATCAACCCCAAACATTTCTAGAGGATCCGATCAAAATTCCGTCCTGGATTGTGATTGCACAAAAAATGAAAAAAGGGATGCATTACCGACTATTGCGATATCTCTGTTGTTTGACCACCTATGACAACCTACTTCACATCGTTGTAAAGGTGATATTTTCTACTATTCTTGCCAGGTTTTGCTTTTGATATACGTCTTACAGAAGAGAGATATTCGATTTGAAATAAAACGTTGGCATATTCTCCAAATAAGTTTTTTTTTTCAAATTCCCAACGCTGAATAATATCCGACCATTAATTACCAAAATCAATAGGTTTTTTCCTCTGTGGGACCCCCATTAACACCCAAAACTTCGTGACGATCCAATCAAAATTGCGACGTGTAGCGTGATTACAAAACAATTAAAAAATGGGATGTATTACCAACCTGCTTTACATAATTGTAAAGGTGGGATTTTCTACTTTCATAGTCAGACTTTGCTTTTGGAAGGTCCTCAACCAAAGCTGTGTTATTCGTCATTATTATTAAAATCGCAAAAGGAAAAGTTGTGTTATATTAGCGGCTATTGCGATATCATCGTTATTTGACCACCTACGACAACATACGTTGCATCGTTGCAAATGTGATATTTCTACTTTCGTTAGCAGGTTTTGTTTTTGATATACCCCTTATAGAAGCGGAGATATTCGCTTTGAAATAAAACGTTGACTTCTTCTCCAAATAACATTCCGACTCCTGAATATTATCTGACCATCACCACAATCAATGGACTTCTTCCTCTGTAGGACCCCCAATAACCACCAAAATTTCATGACGATCCGATCAAAATTGCGACCTATAGCGTGAAAAATGAAAATTGCGACCTGTAAATGGAAAAATGGGATGTATTACCGACTATTGCGATATATCCGTTATTTGGCCAACTCCGCCAACCTACTTTGCATCATTGTAAATATGGGATTTTCTACTTTCATAGTCAGGCTTTGCTTTTAGAAGGTCCCCAACCAAAGGTGTGATATCCGTCATTATTATTAAAATCGCAAAAATGAAAAGTTGGGTTCTACTAGCGGCTATTGCGATATCTTCGTTGTGTGACCACCTACGACAACCTACGTTACATCGTTTCAAAGGTGATATTTTCTACCTTCATTGCCATGTTTTGCTTTTTATATACCCCTTATAGACGCTGAGATATTTGCTTTGGAATAAAATGTATACTTTTTCTCCAAATAACTTTTTTGCTCATTCCGACCCCTAAATATTATCCGACCATCACCAAAATCAATAGGCTTTTTCCAGGTAAAAGTTATCTGAATTATAAGAATGAATCAGTGCCTCCAAAAAATTAAAAAGCCCTTGTGAAAGCAACTGTCCGCATGAATGTACAAAAAAATTAGCCATGCTGACCGTATTAATATTTTTAATAACTTCTGGGAGCTTAGTGATACCGAAAAGCTGTCGTTTTATTACAAATTTATAAAGAAAGACATTGTGTAAGAAAGAATAATTCTTACACATACTTCCTCCAACAAGATGAAGGAATTCATAGAGTATGCAGAACTTTTTTCTTAAACATGCCTTTAAAAACGTTCGGAATACAAACATGGAATTCCACTACCCAACAAAAAGGGAAATTACATTAAAAAATGACAAGCGAACAACAGTTAATAGAAGTTCGGGAGCATATTCGAAGTTTCCGAACAGTTGATTCTCACTACTGTCGTTCTAGTTCACAGAAGAAGTACCTTGAAACAAATTTGATTTTGACAAAAATTTACAATCTTTATAAAGAAAGGTACGCCGACCCTGTGAAACCATGCATTTATAAAAAAAATATTTAAAAATGAATTTAATATTGCATTCAATAAACCAAAAAAAAAAAATATTTGCGACAAATGTTATTTATATTCAAACAAAGAAAACTTAAATGAAATTGAAAAACAAATGGTTCAAGACCACCAGACAGAAAAAGGTTTATGCAAAATTAATAGAGATATTGATCGCGCGAACATCGGGATTTTACTGTATACCAAAATGTGAGGTTGATCGCGCATTCCCAATTTTTGAATCCAGTGTTTATAGCGTGTTTGTAGTCACCCTTACTAAAATTAAGTATATTATCTATAATTATGCTATTTTGAAAGATTGGGCTGACCGCGATATTCCACTTCCGAGATGACCATTCAGGATTAAGACAATTATTACCATAGTATTGCAAGCAATTTTTAAACAATACGTTCAAAAATATCTTTGATTTCACGTTTTCTTAAAAAAATTTTGTGGGGAAGGTACCCTGGTCACTCATCTGACCAGTATAAAAAATAGCTAAAAACCTATTCTAAGACCTAAAAACTCCACATACAAATTTTCGTGGAATTCGGTCCAGCCGTTTCGGAGGAGTTTAATTTCGAACATCATGGCAGACTCGAAGAATTTTATATATATATATAGATAATATCATTGTTTACAGGAAATGCATCTGTATTTTATTATAAGAGAAAGCTAAACGTGTTCAATTTGACAGCGACGTTAATTTTGCCTGGCAATCAAAAAATCACATATTGCGCAATTTGGAGCGAAACATTCGGCGGAAGATCAGGAAATGATATTTCAAGTGCTCTCGTGAAAATCCTCCTTAAAACTGCTAGCGATTATCCTGAAATTTCTCGTATGACATTATGGAGTGATTCTTGTGTTCCACAAAATAAAAACCAAATAAACAGTACTGCTATAAAGTATTTTATGTCTTTAAATCCTAATATTTTTGAAATAGTTCAAAAATTTTCAGAACCGGGACACTCTAATATACAGGAAGTTGACTGTGTACATTCAGCTATAGACAGATATTTAAAAAATGTTGAAATATATAATCCTAACCATTTAGTAGGACTATTACAAAAATTAACACAAGTAAAATTAAACTATCCATCATTCAAATGGAATCCAGTGACTTCATGTCTTTTTCATACATACTCAACTACCAAAGTATCCCATTTTCAAAAACTAAAATAATATTATATGAAAACGAGTATCTATTTTCACTTAAATACAAAACATCTTTTAGTAATACACAGTACAAAACATGTAACATATACAAATATTCCAGAAATAAAAATATAAATACATCAGAAAATATATTTTTAAATAAAATTCCAAATTTGGAACCCCAAGCAATATCAGCAAATAAGAAGAATGATTTAAGAGATATTTTAAAGTATATTCCTATGTTATTAGCCTATTTTAGTTTATGTATTATTTTTTATTCATGACTTAGCATAAGTTCTTTAATGTATGTATATAAATATTTCCTTTCTCAAATAAATGTTTAATTTAAAAACGTGCATTTTTATTTTTATAATAGCACTATCTATAAAGGAGGTGGAACAAGTTTGAAACAAAGTTTTTTTGCTTAAATGTGACAAATTTTGTTCCATGTGATTGTACCAGCCAAAAACATGAAAAAAAGAACCCATGGAACAAATCAGCAACTTTTTGCAATTATAAAAATTGGCCATAACTTCTAGACTATAAAAGATATATGACAAACGCAACTGCTGATATATACTTTGAGTTCAGTAAAGTAGAATTGTGCTTTTAAAGTTAAACATTTTTGCACAAGTTTTGGTCTGCATGGATCCAAACATTAAATTGAGTTTTTCTCGAAACAAGCAAATGGCGTATGGAACACTTAAGCGTGACACCGACGATGTGTATTTTGGAGTTCTCAATGATCAAAAACCTTCTGCGCCAAAAATTGTGGTCTTAGGTCCTGGTTTCGGTATAGCCCTCATATTGCAGTACCTCCCGATTTTAGTTATTTTGAGGGTTTTATCTATATTTTCGGTTCGAATTGGTTGTAATTTGCTATTTGGAGTTCTTATTGGTCAAAAAACGTCTCCAACTGGTATCGTGGACAGGAAAGGAAACAAGTTATTCCATTTGAGGTCAGAATATTTCATGGTAGGAGATATAATAAAGTTTTACTTGTTTTTCATAATATATGTAGCATCATACATATATCAAAAATATACAAATGTAAAAAATACACTCATAAGTAGATCCCAAACAAAAATGTCTAAATCTTCAAAGAAAAAAACCAAAACAAAGGAGAAACTGAGAATACAGTAATAAGGCATATTCACTGAAATGGCCAGAGGCATCGTCAGTATTTTTAATGTCACACACGGAAATGCAAATATATGCAGCTGGAACCAAATATTTTGTAAACTTGACACGATTTCAAACATACCTCAAAAAATTGGGAGGGTGGTAAAACTCAACTTACATTTTTAAGGATTTGGAAAAAAAACCACAAAAAAAAAAACTATTATAAAAATATGATTTCCAGCACATTTATGCGAATAATGTGTACAAAATTTTTATGTAAAATTAATTAGAAAACCTTGTATTAAAACCTCCGTTTCGAAAAAAAAAAATTTATCCTTTTAGTTTTGAGTTAAGAAGTCACAACCTTACTGATGTTTTTAAAGTTTTGAAGAGATCATAAGTAAATATCAATATCTTCTATTTTGTTTTGTTAAATACCGTTATAAATTACAAAAACAGTGCTGGAATATTAAAATATAATATGTTTAGAGACAATTTGCTGAATTGTCGCAAAGATTTGCTGATATCGATTTTTCGATTTTTGTCGCAGGTTGGGACCAGTGTGGTGCCGTACGGGTTTTTACACTTTTTGGGGCTGTTTTCTCATGAAGTATGGACTTGCCCCTGTAAAAACTTTTACCGTCGTTATTGAGGCAGCGAATGCAAGTTGCTTCAACAAAAATCAAAATGATTTACTAGCGGGTCTTAAAGTGAACTTGTCCGAAATTTTGTGTGGGAGGTACCCGAAGGAGTCGACAAATATAGTCCATATTCAACCTGATCTATACCTGGTAGATATATTAGGATGTGTAAAGTATGGACAAATCGGTCACTTCCTTTAAGAGTTATCGTGCGCACAATTTTTCCGATCATTTTTGAACATTTGTGGGGTAGGTACCTGAAGGAGTGGACAGATATGGCTTATCTTTAAACTTAAACTAAGTTTGGACAAAAAATATCAAGGGCAAATTTTGCACCGAATCGGCAGATCCGTTCGAGAGTTATCTTGCGCTCTCAACACTACACACGGTGTCATAGGGTTTTTTTTTGCAACTTTCAGGCTATATTCTCAGGAAGTAAGGACTTGCCATAGATAAATTTTTAACGTCATATGGGGGCAGTGAATGCAAGTTGCTGCAACAAAAATCAAAGCGATTCGAGAGCAGGTCCTAAACTGAACATTTCCGAAATTTTGTGTGGGAGGTACCCGAAGGAGGGGACCGATTGCGTCCATATTTGAACCTCATTTAAGTCGTGTAGAAATTTCACGATGTGCAAAGTGTGGACCAAATCAGTTACTCCCATCAAGAGTAATCGTTCGCATAATTTTTCAGAATATTTTTGAACTTTTGTGGGGGAGGTACCGGAATGAGTGGAACGATATAACCCATCTTCGAACTTAACCTAAGTTTGGACAACGTATTACGAAAGCCAAGTTTTGGACCGAATCGGTTGATCCGTTCCAGAGTTGTCGTGCGCTCCAGCCAGCCATATAGACAGACGGACTGACATGACTAAATCAGCTCCAAATTGTCTGAAACGGATTTTGTCCAAACATACTTGGGGTCTAAAACCATTATTTCGATCAGGCACATTTTCCCCGTATGAAAGTGTATATGGTAAATTTCAAATTTCCTTTACAATTCCATTGAAAAAATTTAAAACAATTTTTGGCGAGCACATCCGCTATTTTTTGTCATGGGTTACAAAAAAAAAAAAAATTGTGGGTTCAAATCTGTTCGCGTTCACAAAATTGGTTATGGGGGTCTTTTTTCTTTTATAAAGAAAAAATATTTAAAAGTTCTCTTTGTGTTGTAATAAGAAAATGTATATATGTATAAATCGTTAACAGAATTTGATATCTATCCGTAGATGCTAAAATATTTGCAAAATTTATTTTTATTTTCGCGGAAAATAAAAAATAATGAAGAAATCTTGGAGTAAATTTTATTTATTCTAATTTAGAAACCATAAAAATCTCTAAAAAATAAATTAAAAACACGTACAGAATCTAGACAAAGCGTAGACAAATGTGAGACCAAAATTATAAAGATTGGGTTTATTACATGCATATTACAGCAACAACAAAAGACGAAAACTTATTGTTGAAATTTATTTCAAAAATATATTTTTTGGTTTAATGCGAAAAACTGGAGAAATATTTTTGGGAGTTATTCTACTATTTCGCTAATTTTCCATACAAACCTCAAGTATTTTGCTAAAACTATTACAAGGAAAATAATTTGTCATCGTGAAAGTATATTTGCTTTCTGTGATAAGCAATAGAAATAAGTAGTAGAGAGTAATAATGAAATTACAACTAAAGAAAAAACACAAAAATTAAAAAGCGTGTAATTCGCGAATCCGTTTAAATCAGTTGAGGTGCATGTGCTTTTCGGATACAGGGAGTCCATGTCTATCAATATGCATGGATTTTCCCATCAGTTGCATCTTACTATTCAAAAAACCGTCATGTGGGCAAAAATTACGCGATGTGAATATGATTATAAGGTGCATCCGATTTCAATGACCGCCTATTAAAAATACGTCAATATAAATTATTTTAAACAGATTCGTCAAGAACTGCGGATGTGACACCACATTCTATTTTGGGATAAATAGGGATATTACTCCCGAATCTTTGTAATTTGCGACCCACCTTTTTGGCAAATATTATAATCGCGTATAAAGGATTACATTTATGTAAAAATAATCAAAGAAAATCGCGGTTCAATTCGCGGAATTGTCAAAATATATTTTTGCAGATTTTCCTACTTTCAAGGTATCTATATTCAAACGCGGAAGGGCTTATTAGATCCGGGAAGTAAAAAAAAATAAAATCACGTGGGGTTTAGGGGTACCTGTACGACATTTGTAAATTTTAAGGCCAAAAAATAGTTTTTTTCCGAAAATTTACGCACGAAATTTTCGCCTTTGGACTCCTCTTACTAGGAAGCTGTACGGAGCACACTCATGAGATATACATCGAACGACGTGGAATCGCGAGTTCTACAATCCTGTAACTAGTTTGGATTATTATCTAGTTGCACCCTCTAATTATAAGAAAAATTCGAAAAACACTGAAATCAAAACTTCAAAATGTCAGCATCGATTTAGGGGGATGCAGTGTATATATCGAAAAGTCATACACTAGAACCATGTTGTCCAAGGGGTATTCTTTAGTTCTTTCTTTGAGCACAGGTTTGAATTTTGCGTGGTTTGGCCAGAAAACAAGAAAGAACAAAAAAAGTGTTTACTTCAACACATTTTTCCCATTTTTATACCCTCCACCATAGTATGGAGGGTATATTAAGTTTGTTTTTCCGTTTGTAACGCATTGAAATACTCATTTGCGACCCTATAAAGTATATATATTCTTGATCAGGGTAAAATTCTAAGTCGATCTGAGCACGTCCGTCCGTCCGTCCGTCCGTCCGTCTGTGGTAATCACTCTAGCATCCACAAAAATGGAGATAGGACGCTGAAATTTTGGGAAAATGCGTCTTTTGTTTGCAGGCAGGTCAAGTTCGATGATGGGCTATATCGGTCCACGTTTTGGCATAGCCCCCATATAACGGTACCCCCCGATTTACTGTATTTTGATGTTTTTAGCTACATTTTCGGACCGATTTGGCTAAAATTTGACATTTAGGGTTCTTAAGTATCAATAAGCATATATAATAAAACTTGTGGACATAGGTCCACGTTTTGGTATAGCCCCCATATAACGGTACCCCCCGATTTGCGGTATTTTGACGTTTTTAGCTACATTTTTAGACCGATTTAGCTATAATTTAACATTTAGGGTTCTTAAGTATCAATAAACTTAAATAACAAAAGTTGTGGACATAGGTCCACGTTTTGGTATAGCCCCCATATAACGGTACCCCTAGATATACGGTATTTTGACGTTTTTAGCTACATTATCAGACCTATGTAGCTATAATTTTACATTTAGGGTTCTTAAGTATTAATAAACTTATATATTAGAAGTTGTGGACATAGGTCCACGTTTTGGTATAGCCCCCATATAACGGTACCCCTCGATTTGAGGTATTTTGACGTTTTTAGCTACATTTTCAGACCGATGTAGCTATAATTTGACATTTAGGGTTCTTAAGTGTTAATAAACTTATATAACAAAAGTTGTGGACATAGGTCCACGTTTTGGTATAACCCCCATATAACGGTACCCCCGATTTACGGTATTTTGACGGTTTTAGCTACAGTTTCAGACCGATTTGGCTATAATTTGACATTTAGGGTTCTTAAGTGTCAATAAACATATATAACAAAACTTGTGGACATAGGTCCACGTTTTGGTATAGCCCCCATATAACGGTACCCCCCGATTTGCGGTATTTTGACGTTTTTAGCAACATTTTTAGACCGATTGAGCTATAATTTGACATTTAGGGTTCTTAAGTATCAATAAACATATATAACAAAAGTTGTGGACATAAGTCCACGTTTTGGTATAGCCCCCATATAACGGTACCCCCCGATATAGGTATTTTGACGTTTTTAGCTACATTATCAGACCGATGTAGCTATAATTTGACATTTAGGGTTCTTAAGTGTTATTAAACTTATATAACAAAAGTCGTGGACATAGGTCCAAGTTTTGGTATAGCCCCCATATAACGGTACCCCCCGATTTGCGGTGTTTTGACGTTTGTAGCTACATTTTCAGACCGATTTAGCTATAATTTGACATTTATTGTTCTCAAGTGTCAATAAACTTATATAACAAAAGTCGTGGACATAGGTCCAAGTTTTGGTATAGCCCCCATATAACGGTAGCCCCCGATTTACGGTATTTTGTCGTTTTTAGCTACATTTTCAGACCGAGGTAGCTATAATTTGACATTTAGGGTTCTTAAATGTCAATAAACTTATATAACAAAAGTTGTGGACATAGGTCCAGGTTTTGGTATAGCCCCCATACAACGGTACCCCCCGATTTACGGTATTTTGACGGTTTTAGCTACATTTTCAGACCGATTTAGCTATAATTTGACATTTAGGGTTCTTAAATATCAATAAACTTATATAACAAAAGTTGTGGACATAGGTCCACATTTTGGTATAGCCCCCATATAACGGTACCCCCCGATTTACGGTATTTTGACGTTTTTAGCTACATTTTCAGACCGATGAAGCTATAATTTGACATTTGAAGTTCTTAAATGTCAATAAACTTATGTGACAAAACTTGTGGACATAGGTCCACGTTTTGGTATAGCCCCCATATAACGGTACCCCCCGATTTACGGTATTTTGACGTTTTTAGCTACATTTTCAGACCGATATAGCTATAATTTGACATTTAGGGTTCTTAATTGTAACTAAACTTATATAGCAAAAGTTGTGGACCTAGGTCCACGTGTTGGTATAGCCCCCATATAACGGTACCCCCGATTTACGACATTTTGACGTTTTTATCTACATTTTCAGACCGATTTAGCTATCAATTGACATTTAGGGTTCTTAAATGTCAATAAACTTATATAACTAGTGGACATAGGTCCATGTTTTGGAATAGCCCCCATATAACGTTACCGCCCGATTTCAGGTATTTTGAGAATTTAGATAATTCTAGTTTTAACCGAATTATCTGTAATTTGAACATTTGACATTTGAAATTCTTAGTGGTCACCACACCTCTCCACCAAAAATTGTCAAGAAAGCCCCCATATAACGGTACCTCCCGATTTTCAGTAATTTGATGACTTTAGCTGCAATATTAAACCGAACTAGCAGTAATTTGACATTTGAAGTTCTTAGTGGTCACAACACCTCTCCATCAAAAATTGTCAACATAGGTCCATGTTCGGATATAGCTCCCATGTAACGGTCCCTCCCAATTTTCAGTAATTTGGCCATTTTAGCTACAATTTTTAACAGAACTAACTGTAATTTGACATTTGAAGGTTGTAGTGGTCACCACGCATCTGGATCAACAATTTTCAACATAGCCCCAATATAACGATACTTCCAGATTTTCGGTACTTTGAGGATTTTACTTAAAATGTTTAACCGAACGTAGGTCCATGTTTTTGTATAGCCCCAAAACAAACCTCCCGATTTTCCGTACCTTAGCTTTATTTTTGGACGAACTTTCTGCAATTTGAAATTTAAAAGTCAACAAAAATTCCGCAACGAAAATTGTTCATTTAAGTTCATATCGTATAGCCCAGATACCTCCGAACTAGCTGTTAATGACATTTGAAGTTCCCACGTTATGTACCGATTTTCGATATTTTGAGGATTCTAGCTAAATTTTTTAACCGAATTAGGAGTTATTTGACATTAAAGGCTCCCATCAAAAACTCTCAACATAGACCCATGTTTTATTATAACCCCCATATAACAGTACATCCCAATTTCTAGCCCATCAAAAATTGTCAACAGTTAGATATAGGCACCATAAAAAAGGGCCTCCCGAATGAAGCATTTTATGTACATTATCTGACATTTTAACGTACTCACTTAAAGTTGGGGACAGGAATGAATATTTTATGGTGGAGGGTATGAAAAGTTCGGCCCGGCCGAACTTAATCCTTTTTTACTTGTTGAATATTACCATATACCCTCTTAAGCATAAATGCTGAGGGTATTAGAGTTGGGCAATTGAACGACCTAGTTCACTGTCCTAGTTCAAAAACGTATGTGTAACATTATATAAACTAAAGTGAGACATTAAGTATACGCATGTTGTTCATACAAACAACCGGTGTCCAATGAGCTAGATTGTGAACTAGGTCGTTCAATTGCCCAACTGTAGAGGTTATAAAAAATAATAATTTACCAAATATATCAATAAATGAAGCAAAAATGACAATATAAAGCTATTCTTATCCAAATTATGTATAAACATACAATAAAATATCGACTTGTATTTTCCCACTGTGAGGAGTAAGTGTAATTGTCGTGTGTTAGTCATATGTAACACTGATAAATTTGGTTTTAAATATATAAATATCTCTTCACCTGTAGTTGACGATTGAAAATGGTGCGGCTTACTAACCTAAGATTGATTGGCTAAGATATATTCTTAATAGTGATCAGCAGAAAGGTAAATAAATATGGTAAGCTTACATATGTACATACTATAGATACAAGTTTTTAGGCAACAAGCAACAACTTTAGTTTAAATGTCCACAGGCCCGTTATTACAATATATATGTACTGCTACATTTTTGTTGCTAGGGCACACACACACCGTTATACACAAACACAAATTTCCAATTAGTCTCTATGCACATCTAATTGCTTACTCTTACTTAGATGCTATCTGGCCAATCAACAATTAATTTCGTAATACAATTAGCGTAAATGCCACATACGATCTGGACAAGTGTATTTGTAATCGTATGATGTACTAATAAAATTATTACTGCACTCACTCGGCCGGTCGGTTGTATGCCCACTTGAATTGAAATGGTATAAAATCGTATCCAAAGAGTAAGTGGCATTGTGTAGCTGTTTGTTACAGTGTGTATACATGTGTGCGTGTGTGCGTTAACGATAGAATCAATTGTGGTGCATATATTAAATTCGAATACATAATTATGTACTTACGTAAAAATTCCTAAATATTTATATATAAATGGTGACCACAATTACTACTTAAGTACACTTTGAAAATATTTTATTTATAAATTTTTAGAGAAATTACATTATTGGGTGTTCGGTGAAACCTAATAGCTCACACAACTAAACCGAGACTGTGGCTGAACTATTATACTAGGTTGCAGTATTATGAGTCTAAATTGAATCTTTGCCCAATCTAAACACATTTTAAACGAAAGCGAGAGCATTCTCGATAAACACCTGAAATATGTTGTCCCATATTTTCTCAGTGTATTTTTAGGATTCCCATTTCGAAATCAACGAATGACCGACCATTCATTCTTCTATCCACTTGGTTTATTTATTCACTCGTCTATCTTGAACGCCATCGAATTAACAATTAACGTAAGCAAATAAGAGAAATTGATTGGATTTTTATTTCAATTTTTGGCTCCCCTCCATTCGAACATCCCCTTAGATTTATTTAGCATTTGTATGCTTTTTTATGACCATTGTGTTGCTTCTGTTGTTGTTGTTGTTTGTTTATGCATTGTCATAAAATTAATTTCCTTATGGAGGGATATATCTGGATATAGTGCAATTAATGTATTGGGATGTCCTTGCATATGTTTATAGCATATCGGCCTTTTTGTAGAAAATTTACTTCTGTTGAAACTGAGGTATGGGGTATGGTATCTCGCGAATTGTTGTAATATACCATAACTTTTGAACGCATTTAGGTAAAATAAACTGTTTTAGCACGATTCACCGATGGATTTCTTAAAATTATAATTTGAGCGGAAGCTGTGGTCATATTAATGTAAAAAAATAGAAAAAAATCGTTGAAGGAAACGAGTTTTTTTAAGTCAATTTTCAATTAGTGGCTTTACAATACAATGTAGAGTATAATGTTCAAAGAAGAAGTTAAAGAATACACTTCAGAGATGAAGTTTGTAATGTATGATTTTTAAATATAACCACCGCATCAATCTCAAACGGATACTGACATTTTGAGGACTGAAAAATTGGGTTTTTTGAATTTTTGCTCTAATCGGAACGCGCAACTGTACTCGCTTAAAAACTGATTATGAGATTGTAGTACTCTCAATTACGCATTTTTTGATGTATAACTCGGGCGTGTAGCCTTCAAAGGTTCACAACAATCTCAGCTTAAAATCGAAATTTTTGTGCGTATTTTTTTAAAAAAAAACAGTTTTTTGGATTCAAAACTTACAAATGCCTTTCGATTTCAGTGGAAACCCGCGTGAATTTAGTTTTTTTACGTTCTGAATCTAACAAGCCTTTGCGCGTCTAAATCCATCCACTAGATCGGCGGATATGATACCCCTCAAATTTCGAAAATATGCAAAAAATATTTTTGAAAATATCGCGTATTTAGACGCGTTTTAGATGTGTTATTCCTACTTAGATAAATAGAGCCATACGCATATTTAAAATGTGCGAAAACAGATATTGAAAAACGTTCGCGAATCCGGAGATTTAATAGATTTTTTCTAAAAACTGAGTGTGATGCTACATCCACGGTTCTTGATGGATCGCATTGAAATGACATAGGATGATGTATTTTTTAATGGTGATCATTGAAATCGGATGCGCATAAAATGCAAATGTACTTCGTGGAAATTATGGGCATTTTACTGTTTTTTGCACCCTAACATGCAACTGATGCTACATCGTGGTTGTCAAATGGAATTTCACAAAGTGTATATCAAATAAGAGGGATTGATTCGCTGTTTTGGAATATCGGATGCGCATCTTGTGATTTCCACTATTACGCGGTTTCTATGCGTTTCAAATGTTGTAATATTCAATATAACATTATTTCAATGTTATGCCACAATTGGAATTCCTTGTGATTTAATATAATGTTCTAAAAATATTCGCCAATAGGAAAACTATAAGTGAAAAAGTTGTTGCAACGGAATATTTTCATTATTGCGTGAAACTTGGACGAAAATGACGAAGAACTCAATCATTTTTTCTTCAACATCTAATATATAAAAGGCAATGTGTGTATGTTAGTATGTTTGTTTGTTTGTATGTTTGTATGTTTGTATGTTCCGAATAGACTCAAAAACGGCTGAATAGATTTTCTTGAAAATTTCAGATAATGTACTGGGAACACCGGTGGTGAAAATAGGCTATATATTTTTTTGAATGGTCATCGCGGAAGTGAAATATCGCGGTTATCCCAAATTATTCAAAAATGTATTATTTCAGATAATATACCTAATTTTAGTAAGCGTGACTGCAAAACCGATATAACACTGGCTTCAATATGTGGGATAACGCGGTCAACGCCATAGTTTGGAATACAGTAAAATCCCGATAACATGAGATGTCACTATATAGAAATCGATTGGGAAATCTTATGAAATTTTGTATGTGGAGTTTTCAGGTCTGAGAATAGGTCGTAATCAATTTTTTTATCCCGCTAAGTGTAGTGACCGGTGGTCCTCCCCACAAATTGTTTAAGAAAACCGCGAAATTCAAGATACTTTTTAATATATTGTTTACAAATTGTTTGCATTGCTATGGTAATTACTGTCTTGACCCTGAATGGTCGTTGCGGAAGTGAAATATCGCGATCATCCCAAAATTTTCAAAAATGTATTATTTCAGTTAATTAGAACTGTCGAAGCTGTTTTTTACTGCTAAGAATAGTGACCGGTGGCCCTCCCTACAATGTTTTTAAGAAAATCAGAAATCATTGATATTTTTGAACGTATTGTTTACAGATTGTTTTCCCTGAATGATCGCGGTCATCACAAAGTTTTCAAAAATGTATTATTTCAATTAATATACATAATTTTAGTAAGCGTGACACAAAAATGATATAAGCACTATCTTGAACAAGTGGGATAGCGCGGTCGTGAGTTATTTTAATACGGCTGAGTGTAGTGACATGAGGTTTTCCTTCAAAATTTTTTTTAAAAGTCTGAAGTCCATGATATTTTTGAACGTATTGTTTACAGATTGTTTGCAATACTACTGTAATTACTGTCTTGACCCTGAATGGTCTTCGCGGAAGTGAAATATCGCGAAAAGTGAAATATAGCGGTCATCACAAAATTTGCAAACATTTACTATTTCAGATAATATACATAATTTTGTAAGCGTGCCTAAAAAACGCTGAACACTAAACAATAAGTGGGATAGCGCGATCAACTCCACATTTTGGAATACAGTAAAATCCCGATAACTTGAGTTGTCACTAGAACGAAATTCCAGAAAGATCGATTGGAAATAAGACAAACTTATTGATATACAATACAATATCATCATTTGAATCAGAATACCGCGATCGTGTTAGATTTTTTGAAAATATTATAATTACGGATAAAATCTCAAAATGTGGGAAGTGAAACTTCATGAGCATTGATTTCAATCCTTGGAATAGCTAGATAAAGATACATTTTTTTAAATACAGCAAAATCTCGATAATAACAACTACAATTTAAAGAAGTATTTTTTTATGAATTATATAAATGTTGCCACACATATCCCGAAGGAACATACATTTCGCTGAGGGGTATTTTACCACTATTGCATATATAGCGCGAAGAAAAAAGGCGTTACGTTCGATCGGGTAAATGAGGTTAAATCCACCAAAAATTGCGAAAATCAGGCGCCACCGTTCTATGGGAGCTATATCGAAACGAGGACGTATACTGAAAATTCTCTGCAAGACTGTTTACGACCCCCCAACAGTGGCTATATCTCTGAACTATCGAAAATCGGGAGGTACTGTTTTATGGGAGATATATCAAAACGTGGACCTATAACTGTTACATACCGAGCGCAAATAAAAAGGCGTGTCTTTCGGTCGATCCGAATTAAAATATATTAAAACCAGATTTCAGCCATTTCGGAGTGACCGTTCTATGGGAGCTATATCAAAACGTGGACCTATACTGACAATTCTCTGCAGTAGTAATTACGATCCCAACCGAGACCAACAATCTAATATGTAGCAGTATTAATTGACGTGCACCGACCATTATATGTGGGTCACAAAGTGCTTTAAACTGTCGATTTATGGTGAAGGGTATAATAAAAGAGATTTTATATCTTAAATTTGGGGGATACCATAACATGTAATTTATGTCAAAACATTGATTTATATTATGAAGTTTCTAGAGGGATGCCTAATTATGGCTGTATCAATACTGGATAGATAACTAAAGTTTACACGGAGAACCCGAACAACGGGCCAGCAACGCGGGCCGGGTCAGCTAGTCTAATATATAAAAGGCAATGTGTGTATGTTAGTATGTTTGTTTGTTTGTATGTTTGTATGTTCCGAATAGACTCAAAAACGGCTGAATAGATTTTCTTGAAAATTTTAGATAATGTACTGGGAACACCGGTGGTGAAAATAGGCTATATATTTTTTTGAATGGTCGTCGCGGAAGTGGAATATCGCGGTCATCCCAAATTATTCAAAAATGTATTATTTCAGATAATATACCTAATTTTATTAAGCGTGACTACAAAACCGCTAAAACAATGGCTTCAATATGTGGGATAACGCGGTCAACGCCATATTTTGGAATACAGTAAAATCCCGATGACTTGAGATGTCACTATATAGAAATTTCGAAAAATCGATTGGGAAATCTTATGAAATTTTGTATGTGGAGTTTTTAGGTCTGAGAATAGGTCGTAATCTATTTTTTATCCCGCTAAGTGTAGTGACCGGTGGTCCTCCCCACAATTTTTTTAAGAAAACCGCGAAATTCAAGATACGTTTTAATATATTGTTTACAAATTGTTTGCAATGCTATGGTAATTACAGTCTTGACCCTGAATGGTCGTCGCGGAAGTGAAAATCGCGGTCATCCCAAAATTTTCAAAAATGTATTATTTCAATTAATTAGAACTGTCGTAAGCTGTTTTTATACGGCTAGGAGTAGTCACCGGTGGTCCTCCCCCACAATGTTTTTAAGAAAATCTGAAATCTTTGATATTTTTGAACGTATTGTTTACAGATTGTTTTCCCTGAATGATCGCGGTCATCACAAAGTTTTCAAAAATGTATTATTTCAATTAATATACATAATTTTAGTAAGCGTGACACAAAAATGATATAAACACTAGCTTGAACAAGTGGGATAGCGCGGTCGTGAGCTATTTTAATACGGCTAAGTGTAGTGACCGGAGGTTCTCCTTCAAATTTTTTTTTTTAAATCTGAAGTCCGTGATATTTTTGAACGTATTGTTTACAGATTGTTTGCAATACTACTGTAATTACTGTCTTGACCCTGAATGGTCTTCGCGGAAGTGAAATATCGCGAAAAGTGAAAAAACGCGGTCATCACAAAATTTGCAAACATTTATTATTTCAGATAATATATATAATTTTGTAAGCGTGCCTAAAAAACGCTATAAACGCTGAACACTAAGCAATAAGTGGGACAGCGCGATCAACCCCACATTTTGGAATACAGTAAAATCCGGATAACTTGAGATGTCACAAGATCGAAATTCCAGAAAGATCCATTAGAAATCAGACAAAGTTATTGATATACAATACAATATCATCATTGGAATCAGAATACCGCGATCGTGTTCGATTTTTGAAAATATTATAATTACGGATAAGATCTCAAAATGTGGGAAGTGAAACTTCATGAGCATTGATTTCAGTCCTTGGAATAGCTAGCTAAAGATACATTTTTTAAATACAGCAAAATCTCGATAATAACAACTACAATTTATAGAAGTAATTGTTTTATGAATTATATAAATGTTGCCATACATATCCCGAAGGAACATACATTTCGCTGAGGGGTATTTTACCACTATTGCATATATAGCGCGAAGAAAAAAAGCGTTACGTTCGATCGGCCTGAATGAGGTTAAATCCACCAAAAATAGCGAAAATCAGGCGCCACCGTTCTATGGGAGCTATATCAAAACGAGGACGTATACTGAACAGTGGCTATATCTCTGAACTATCGAAAATCGGGAGGTACTGTTTTATGGGAGCTATATCAAAACGTGAACCTATTACTGTTACATACCGAGCGCAAATAAAAAGGTGTGTCTTTCGGTCGATACGAATATTTATGCTCTCCTCTTTAAAATATATTAAAACCAGATTTCAGCCATTTCGGTGTGATAATGATGTTAAATCCTCAAAAATAGCGAAAATCAGCCGGTACCGTTCTATGGGAGCTATATCAAAACGTGGACCTATACCAACAATTCTTTGCAGTAATAATTACGACCCCAACCGAGACCAACAATCCAATATATAGCAATGTTAGTTGACGTGCACCGACCATTATATGTGGGTCACAAAGTGCTTTAAACTGTCGATTTATGGTGAAGGGTATAATAAAAGAGATTTTATATCTTAAATTTGGGGGATACCATTACATGGAATTTATGTCAAAACATCGATTTATATTATGAAGTTTCTAGAGGGATGCCTAATTATGGGTGTATCAATACTGGATAGATAACTAAAGTTTACACGGAGAACCCAAACAACGGGCCAGCAACGCGGACCGGGTCAGCTAGTTTCCTATAAAACCATAAAAAAATAAAATTAGAATAACATAATTTTTATTTTTTTCGTCACATTTTCATTGTATTTTTGCAAATAACACGAATACTATAGCTCCAAACTTCACGACTTAGGTTTCATTTTATTCCTCACAATGTCTGGATGCTGCTATAATTTTTATATATATTTTTTTGTAAGTATAAGCGCTATTGTTTCAAAAATATGTTTGTAAATACGTGAAATTATTTAACAAATTTAATTTTTCGCGAATCCATTGAAACTTTTTGAATTTTTTTTGCATATTCTCAAAGGGTGCGAGTTCAGTTAACGACAATTGGATATAGCAGCTTACTATATTAAGCCGCGATTTTTTTAGAATTTTTTCTAATTAGCATAATTAAAACGGTCATATCTTTTGCGCGCAACAATCAAAGTTGGTAACGAAAACAGATTTGGAATGACGATTTTTTTCTTAATCTATGTACCAAAAATCATAGATGTAGTATCAAAATATTTTTTTGATTTTTTTGAAATGGAAAAGACGATTTTAGACATTTTTGCTGATATACCAAAATGGCGATATTAACAAAGACACAAGCTCTCGCATACACACACATACAGCACAACACAAAAACCAGCTAGCCAATAAATTAGTTAATGAAATTGCACATTGATATGCCATGGAGGGTATAGAGAATGGCTTTGTATGCTCGTAGTTGCTTTCGTTTTGTGACCATCGTTTGTTGTGCTAATATTTTGAATGGTAAATTATAATATGGAACTGGACAGGATACTGTTTCGAGAATACGAAATTGGAAATACCGTTTCATTTCTTTTGGCGATATTTAACATCTAATAAATATCCACAGATAGAAGGTGGGAGAAATCAACGAATTATGGATACAGCATTGATAAATAAATATTGGTGTTTTTTTGTTTTGTTTTATAGATGAACGTGAATAATGTTATTAAGGTTTTCGAACAAAAGCGTGGGAAGCTAAACATTATTTGAATGTAAAGAAATATTGAGCAATGCTTCGCAGGAGTCGTCCAGTTGCACCCATAATTTGATCAACACATTCCTCGTCTTGCATTAAAAGGCTCGGAGATGTTTTTCCCTATTTTAACTGCTGATCTTGTGTCAGCCAATTTCATCCTGCATAATCGAATTACTTTTGCAGGGATGCCACACACAAACATTACTTGGAACACCTTTGCTCTAATTGGGCTGTTGAAGGCGGCCTTATAGTCGACAAACAGGTGCTATGCGTCGATCTGTCTTTCTAGGGTCTTCTCCAGTATTTGGCGTAGTGTGAAGATTTGGTCAATTGTCGATTTACCAGGTGTAAAACCTTATTGGTATGACCCGATTATTTTACGTACCATAGGTTTCAGACGTTCACACAGTACGCTCGACAGCACTTTGTATGCGATGGGTAGGAGACTTATGCCTCTGTACGGGACATAGTAAGCTGAGGTTACAATCGTTGGGTATGCTTTCTTCCTGCCAAATATCGCTACTTAATTGATGCATATTCTTTATTTCGCATTTCGGTCTTGAACAGCTCGGCGGATTTGTATCAGTTACCAGATTCCCTTCGTCATCTTTGCAGAAAAATGTGCCTGCACCATATTCTTCAGTCTGGTGTTTTACACTCTGGTAAAATTTTCGGACTTCATTCTGACTCCTGAACATCTCGAGTTTCTCACGCTCACGCTTGTTTGCTCCTTTTTTTCTCTTGAAAATACGCTTCTCATCTCTCCTCTTCTCCCCATAATTTGCCTCCGCGCTTCGTGTTGCTACTGACTGCAGGGTTGATCTGTATGCCGCGTTCTTCTCTTCAGTAGCTGGTCGTACCATACATTTTTTGGTGGTGGTTTTTGGTACCCTAGTACAGATTTTGCGGCTGTTTGGAGAGAGTGGGCTATTTTTAGCCAGTGCGCTTCCACATTATCGGGACAATGTTTGCCGTCTTTCAGCATGCGCGTCAGTTCAGGGGATTAGGCTTGTGCTTTCTGTTGCCTGTGTCGATGTACCTCGAATCTATCGGACATCTAACACACTGGACGAGTGTCTTCCGTCCATTACAACATGGTTAATCCGGTTTCTGGTTTTCCCATCAGGAGATATCCACGTGGCCTTGTGTATGTCGAGGTGTTGGAAACGGGTGCTGCTCACTATCATGTTCTTTGCAGCTTCAAAATCGAGCAGCCTCATTCCGTTTTCAGATGTTACCTCAGGAAGGATGAATTTGCCGACAGTGTGACCAGAGATATTTTCCCTTCGAATTTTAGCATTGAAATCTACTAGAACAATCTTAATGTCATGGCCAGGGTTGCGGTTATATGCTCTCTAGGCGCTCGTAGAATATATCCTTGGTCTGTTCATCTTTCTCTTTTGTCGGGGCATGGGCGCAGATGATACTGATGTTAAACAACTTTGCTTTTATACGGATTGTGGCAATTCTCTCATCAACCAGAGTGAAACTGGAGATGAGATTTTGAAGCCTCCGGTTTACCATAAATCCGACACCTAGCTCATGCTTCGTTTCATGACAGCTATAATATATTGCGTACTCGTTTGTGGTCTTTACGTCCGTCCGATTCCATTGCACTTCCTGTAAGGCGATAATATCAGCTTTGTACTTACCAAGTACATCTGCCAGTGCCCAAACTGCACCTACTCTGTAAAGAGTCCTGGCATTCTAGGTGCAAACTCGCAGATCATGGTCATTTAAATTTTTTAGGGTCGGTTGAAAAATAGATAAGTAATGTAATTTTTGGTATTTTAACGTTTTTGTTTTTATGCAAGTCCGCCTCTCCGTCCGTCTGTGGTAATTAATCATTCTAGCATCCACAAAAATTGAGATAGGATGCTGAAATTTTAAAAGATGGGTCTTTTGTTTTGGGGGCTTCGTCCATCTTCCAACTTGACATGCCCCCAAACAAAAGAGTTTTAGCTACAGTGTTTTGCCGAATTAGCTATATTTTAACATTTTTGGTTTCCAGTGATCAAGAAACTTCTTCACCAAAAATGATGGACATACTCCCACACTTTAGTGTAGCCCGCATATAATGGTGACTCCAGATTTCGGGTATTTTGACGTTCGTAGAACAAAAGGTGGACCTATGACAATTATTTTTATGGAGGCTTTTCTTGGCAATGGAGAACCCTAAGTGCCAAATTATAGCTAATTTGGTCTGAAAATGTAGCTAAAAACGTCAAGATATCCAACTATATATCCAAACATATAATATTTTTTCTTTTATTTTGAAAACAACGTAAACATAAGTCAATATTGCGATATCCTTTAGCTGATACAGCTCACAATATTTAACATAGAACTTTGTACCAAAGTGTACAAAACCCGATTTTCGGTATTTTTATACCCTCGACCATAGATAGGATGGGGGTATATTAAGTTTGTCACTACGTTTGTAACTACTCATAATCATTGTAGACCCCACAAAGTATATATATTCTTGATCAGCGTGCAATTCTACATCGATATAGCCATGTCCGTCCGTCTGTGGAAATCACTCTAGCGTAGGATTGACGTAGGTTGATGAAATTTTGGGAAAATATGTTATATTTACGTAGGACTTTTGGTATTGAAAGCGGGCTATGTACGTCCACGTAGGTCTCCAGAGGCCAAAAGATATTCCTACCAAAGTTGGGTTATATAGGTCCACGTTTTGGTATAGCCCCCATATAAGGTCCCATATAAAGTGCGCGTCATTTTAATATATTTTGAATGTATTAGACCCATTTGACAACAGAATTGGTTGTAATTTGGTATTTTGTGTCTTCAGAGGCCAGAAAACATTCCTACCAAAGTTGGGTTATATAGGTCCACGTTTTGGTATAGCCCCCACATAAGGCCCTTTATAAAGTACGCATCATTTTAATATATTTTGAATGTATTAGACCCACTTAACCAAAGAATCGGTTGTAACTTTGTATTTTGTGTTTCTAGAGGCTAAGAAACATTTCTACCATAAAATGTTTATATAGGTCCACGTGTTGATGTAGCCCCCATAATACAATATCTCCCGATTTTCGATATTTTGAATGTTTTAGCCTCATTATCACACCGATATGGCTGAAATTTGGCATTTAGTCTTCTTTAGGCGTATAAAACTTTCCCCCAGAAATTTGTAGGTATAGGTCCACGCCATCATATAGCCCCCATAGAACGGTACCTTCCGAATTTCGGTATTTTGAAGGTTGTGGCCACATTAATCCACCGAAATGGCTGAAATTTGTGGTGGAGGGTATAAAAAGTTCGGCCCGACCGAACTTAACGCTTTTCTTACTTGTTATAAAATAAATTTGGTGTTTAATGGGAAGGGTACCTCCCGGTACCCAAAAGAGTACCTCCCGGTTTTAGACAATTTTAAGGGTTTTAGCTAAATGAATCAACCGAATTGGATATAATTCGGTATTAAGTCTCCCTTGGAGGCATAAAATATTTATACACTGAATTATTGGTTTAGTTCCGCGTTCTGATATAGCTACCGTAGAACAGATATTTTGTAGGTTTTAGTTTCATTATCCTGCCGAAATGGCTACATTTTGCTTGTAGTCTTCTTTGTGTACAAAACCTTCCAGGTTTTATATATAGCTTCCAAAGAACGGACTGAAGTTCGACACAGTTGAACTTGACGCCGTTTTTACATGTTGTTAACAATGTACTGTTTCATTGAATACGTTTTTATTTTATTACCCTAAATATTAAAGCTTCAGTAATTATAAAAAAATTACCTTTAAATGCAACTCGGAATTGTCGAGACAGCGATATTTTACTTCCGCGATGACTTTTCAGGGTCAAGACAGTAATTGTGGGGGAGGTACCCTGGTCATTTCACTGACCAGTACAAAAAGCCAAACACCTATTCTCACATCTAAAAACACCACATGCAAAATTTCATTAAATTCGGTCCAGCAGTTTCAGAGGAGTTTAATTTCGAACATGATGGGCGACTTGAAGAATTTTATATATACACTGCTGACCCGGCCCGCGTTGCTCGCCCGTGTTTGAGGTCCCGGTATAAACATTTACAACTACAACTTTTTTCTACAACGGATTTCTACTACCAACACACCAACCACCAATTACCAATAATAATATCTGAAATTTCACGTTTTGGTCAAAACAGCTGTGGGGGAGGTCACCCGAGACCACTACATCCCGTTATACTATGAGAATTTGCATTGAAAGCTGTTATTTCGATATTTTGAAGAACTTTGGCTGATTTCCCAATCGATTATTTTGGAATTTTGGTCAAGTGCCATTTCAAATTATCGGAATTTTACTGTGAAAATTGTGAAGTTGACCGCAATGTCTAACTTATTGAAGCCAGTTTTTATAGCGCTTTTAAAGACACGCGTACTAACATTACGGATATTATCTGCAATTATACATTTTTGAGAAAAAAAAAATTGTGGACCGCGATATTTCACTTCCGCGATGATCATTCAGGGTCAGGGTAATAATTACCATAGCATTGCAAACAATTTTAAAACAATAGGTTGAAAAATAACTTCGATTTCACTTTTTGTTAAAAAAATTTTGTGTGGGAGGTACCCTGGTCACTCCATTGACCACTATAAAAAGTAGTTAAAACCCTATTCTCAGACCTACACACTCCACATACAAAATTTCATCAAATTCGGTCCAGCCGTTTCGGAGGAGTTAAAAGCCGAACACCGTGAGAAGAGAATTTTATATATATATAGATAGATATATAGATGTTCACCGAAAATTTTATGTAGGATCGGGTAAAAGTAATAAAGGACAACAAAGTTCAAAATGTGTGCGCTGAAATTTAGTTTAAGGGATGATACCCACAATTTCTGAAAAATGGATAAATATGATAGAATATATGGTCAAATTGTCAAGTCAATCGGAACAATATTGCCCTAGATATGAGTGTGTTTTTCTCGAAATGACATTTAGAAATCGGCCATCGGATTTAGCACCGCATGAAAAATGGCTTTTATTGGGCTTTACAACCGGGGGTCTCTTTTTAAGGCTAAGTACATTGGCTTACATCCAGTTTAAAACTTGGCTATGAGTTGCTTATAATTTTTATCGCATTTAGTACTTATGATTTGTATTACCCCTGCATTTTCATATTTCCACATTCCGTTCCCGTGCAAAAAACCCGTAAAACCGGGAATAACTTTCTTCCTTTTTATACCCTCCACCATAGTATGGTGGGTATATTAAGTTTGTCATTCCGTTTGTAACACATCGAACTAATCATTTGCGACCCTATAAAGTATATATATTCTTGATCAGGGTAAAATTCTAAGACGATCTAGCCATGTCCGTCTGTCCGTCTGTTGTAATCACTCTAGCGTCCGCAATAATTGAGATAGAGTGCTGAAATTTTGCACCCGAAGGTCTTTTTTCCATAGGCAGGTCAAGTTCGAAGATGGGCTATATCGGTCCACTCTTTGGTATAGCCCCCATATAACGGTACCTCCGGATTTGAGGTATTTTGACGTTCTTCGCCACATTTGCAGACCGAATTAGCTATTATTTGGCACTTAGGGTTCCTTGTGATCAACAAAACTATATCCCAAAGGATATGGGCATAGGTCCATGTTTTGATATAGCCCCCATATATCGGTACCTCCCGATTTTCGGTATTTTGAGAATTTTAGCTACAATTTTTAATCGAACTAGCTGTAATTTGTCATATGAGGTTCTCAGTGGTCATTAAATATCTCCACCAAACATCGTCAACATAGGTCCATGTTTTGGTATAGCCTCCAACGGTACCTCCCGATTTTCGGTATTTTGAGAATTTTAGCCACAATTTGTAACCGAACTATCTGCAATTTGACATTTGAGGTTCTCAGTGGTCATGAAACATCTCCACCAAACATCGTCAACATAGGCCCATGTTTTGGTGTGGCCCCCTTATAACCGTACCTCCCGATTTTCGGTATTTTGAGCATTTTAGTTACAATTTTTAACCGAACTAGCTGTAATTTGCCATTTGAGGTTCTCAGTGGGCACGAAACATCTCCACCAAACATCGTCAACATAGGTCCATGTTTTGGTATAGCCCCCATATAACGGTACCTCCCAATTTTCGGTATTTTGAGAATTTTAGCTACAGTTTTTAACCGAAATAGCTGTAATTTGACATTTGAAGTTCTTAGTGGTCATAAAACATCTCCAACGAAACATCGTCAACATAGGTCAATGGTTTGGTATAGCCCCCATATAACGGTAACTCCCGATTTTCGGTATTTTAAGAATTTTAGGTGAAATTTTTAACCGAACTAGCTGTAATGATCGTTATTTTGAGAATTTTAGCTACAATTTTGTCTATTCAAAAATAATCGTCAATATACATATGTCCATGTTTTGGTATATCCCCCCATATAACTGTACCTCCCGATTTTCGGGAATTTTCAGTGGTCACGAAATTTCTTCACTAAAATTCGTCAACATGGGCCCATTTTTGAGGGTCTACATTGTTTTGATGAAACTACCCTCAATTTGACTCTTGAAGTTCCCTGCAGCTATAAAACTGTTCCGCCAAAAAAATTTAAAGATAGGTTGGCTAATTGATATAGCCCCGCAGGTGGTACCTTTCACCTAGCTGAACACATTTTTTTTAGATTAGATTATATAACACTGTGCAGAAAAATGGAGTTGAAAGTCTGGGGCACGGAAAATTCCTCTTGGGGAAGAAAGGCCTTGGTGAGTATATTATGAGCCCCGAAGGACAGATCAGCCGTGAGTCGAACTTCCGTGTTATGGCGTGATGAAATTTTTGTTTGAGACCCTCTGGGCCATCAGGAATTAGCGTTGTATCTGTGTTCACTGTTGCTTAAGTGCTCTACAAAAACAGCAAACAAAGATAAATTGCTAATTCATGATGGCTTACAGGGTCTCTTGCAAAAACTTCATCATGCCATAACACGGAAGTTTGACTCACGGCGCATCTGTCCTTCGGGGTTTTAAATATACACACACCAAGGGATTTTATCTCAAAAAGGAATTATCTCTGCCCCAACATTTGTGTTCACAGTGTAAGACTATTTTATGGTGGAGGGTATAAAAAGTTCGGCCCGGCCGAACTTAACGACTTTTTACTTGTTTAATATAGATAATATATTATGTAAAATTAGTATTTATGCTCTGTAGTTGAGTATTATATTCAAACGAATGCCATTTCTAAAGAATATGTAAAGAAAAACCAACAGGCCAAAATATAGTAAAAAGTTAAAAATTTGTGCACATTTTATTAATTTTAGTGTAACAGGAATTCACTCTCGGAGTCGGAGTAGTGAAAAAAAAACTGGTCTGGAGTCGGAGTCGTTCCAAAAATACCTCGACTCCGAAACCCTGACATGAAATATATCTGTTCCTGGCGGACAGATCGGTTATTTGAATGTAAACATCTAAAGCCCTAGTTGATTATATAATGAATCCTAAAATGGATGAATCTGTCGATGACCAACAACGAATTTATGATGCCCTAATTCAGCAGCCTAACTGTCCGAATTTCGTATATAGTTAATAGATTATGCGAAATTCACCGAAATACATAAACATACGGTTTTTTTGAGAAAGTAACGGGAAAAACGAAACGGGAAAGCGAAACGTCGGATAAGAAAATGAAATAAATAATCTTTATTTTCACTGAAACTGACCTTTCAGCCTGAGAAAACAAAGTTTTCAAAAAATTTAAATAAAAAATATTTTTTTTTTTATAAAGTGATTTGACTTTTCATATTCGAGCTGCTGGTGTGACACCACTACCATGGTAATTGTGCCATGGTCATAATTCAGAAATTTCAGCTATGGTATCCTTTGGGGTTCTCAATTGGGGCTTTCATTCCGAAAAGGAATTTGTACACCCCCATCTTGACTTCCATTTTGTGTCACAGGGTATTCAGTAAGATTTCCCACAGAGACCACAATGTCTTTAAAAGAAGACAAGGATGACTTCTCATAAAATACAAACTGAGAATACCAATAGACCTTCTTGAGAAGACCAGTAAGACTTCTGACGAAATATGTTAAAGGTCCAATCTTAATTCGATTGTCATAGAAAATGTAGGTCCACCCCTTCATATAGCCCCCATAGAACGGTATCTCCAGGTTTTCAGTATTTTGAAGGTTGTACCCACAATAAACCACCGAAATGGCCGAAATTTTGTATTTAGTCGTCATTTGGGGTATACAACTTTTCATATGAAATTTGTCGGTGTTGGGTCACGCCTTCATATAGCCCCCCTAGAACTGTACCACCCGTTCCGCTATTTTGAAGTTTGTGGACTTAATACTCCACCAAAATTGCTAAAATTTGGTATTTAGTCTTCATTTGGAGTATAAAACTTTCCATATGAAATATGTCGGTAAAGATCTACGACTTAATATAGCCCTCATAGAACGGTAGCTCTTATTTTCGGTATTTTGAATAGATTATGCGAAATTCACCGAAATACATAAACATATGGTTTTTTTGAGAAAGTAACGGGTAAAACTGATAAAGGAAAATGAAAACGTGTCAATATCGATTTCTTGGATATAGGAAACCTACATATACATAATTTTCGCTGGAACATTTTTGTAGAAAATTTAATTTTGTTTTACTTTTTGAGTTCAACAATTAAAGGACATGGAAGGAACTGAGCTAGAAGGACAGCATATTCGAGAGAAAGATTCCTCATTCTATTTAACTGAAAACATGTCATCTAAAAATGATGCAACAATATCTCCAAACAGAGATATAAAGCTATTTTCTCAATGATTGATGGGGGTCAATAAAAAAATTCATTATGTCATAACCATGACACAATTACCCAGGTAGTGGTATCATAAAATTATGAATATGTTATGTCAAAATGTTCTTTATGTTGTTGGGGAACTTATAACAAAAATATTTTTTTTTATAAAGGGATTTGACTTTTCATATTCGAACTGCTGGTGTGACACCACTACCATGGTAATTGTGCCATGGTCATAATTCAGAAATTTCAGCTATGGTATCCTTTGGGGTTCTCAATTGGGGCTTTCATTCCGAAAAGGAATTTGTACACCCCCATCTTGACTTCCATTTTGTGTCACAGGGTATTCAGTAAGATTTCCCATAGAGACCACAATGTCTTTAAAAGAAGACAAGGTTGACTTCTCATAAAAAACAAACTGAGAATACCAATAGACCATTTTGAGAAGACCAGTAAGACTTCTGACGAAATATGTTAAAGGCCCAATCTTAATTCGATTGTCATAGAAAATGTAGGTCCACGCCTTCATATAGCCTCCATAGAACGGTACCTCCAGATTTTCAGTATTTGGAAGGTTGTGCCCACAATAAACCACCGAAATGGCCCAAATTTGGTATTTAGTCATCATTTGGGGTATAAAACTTTTGATATGAAATTTTTCGGTGTTGGGTCACGCCTTCATATAGCCCCCCTAGAACTGTACCACCCGTTTTCCGGTATTTTGAAGTTTGTGGACTTAATACTCCACCAAAATTGCTGAAATTTGGTATTTGGTCTTCATTTGGAGTATAAAACTTTCCATATGAAATATGTCGGTAAAGATCCACGACTTAATATAGCCCCCCTAGAACGTTACCTCTTATTTTCGGTATTTTGAAGGTTGTGGCCACAATAAACCACCGAAATGGCCGAAATTTGGTATTTGATCTTCTTTTTGGGTATAAACCTTTCCACATAAAATTTTTCGGTATAGGTCCACGCCTTCAAATAGCCCCCAATAAACGGTACCTCCCGATTTCCGGTACTTTGAAGTTTGTTGCCCCAATATTCCACCGAAATTGCTGAAATTTGATATTTAGACTTCATTCGGGGTATGCAACTTCCCATAAGAACATTTGTCGGTATAGATCCTCGCATTCATATAGCCCCCATAGAACAGTACCTCCCGACTTTTACTATTTTGGTTGTGTCCTCAATATTCCACCGAAATGGCTGAAATTTGTTATTAAGTCTCCCATGGGGTTATAAAATATTCCAGAAGAGAATTATCAGTATAGATCCACGTCTTTCTATATCCTCCATAAGAGCGTACCTTTTGATTTTCGGTATTTTGAAGGTTTCAGTTTAGTCTTCTTTGTGTCTAAAAACTTTCCGCCAGAAATTTGCAGGTATAGACTGACGTTTTGACATATCGCCCCCATAGAAAAGTACCTCCCGAATGACGGTATTGGGAGGGTTAGCCACACCACTGAAATTTGGTACTTAGTCTTCTTCATAAACAAAAGGAAACTAATTGTTCCATTGTTCTTTAATACAATTCGTGGTGGAGGGTATAACAAGTTCGGCCCGGCCGAACTTAACGCCGTTCTTACTTGTTTTTTTTTTTTTTGTGTAATAATCCTTTTAAATTGGAAAGTCAAATTTCAATCTCCAAATTAAAAGGAAACTGGATTTTTTGAGGTGTGTCACTCTTTAAGTAAATGAGCGATATGACCACCCATTTGTGAGGTCCCAGCCAAATTTTTAATTAATTTTAAATTTCCTTTTTGTTTTCCTTGAGGTTGGGGAATACCCCTGTCTAAAATTGTCGGTATATGTTCACATACTCTTATAGCTTCCTTATAACGGAATCTCTCGAATTACCAAATTTGTTTTTCGGTAAGGGTCCCGTATAACATGTTTTACCTTTTCAGATAAAGGTTAAGTTTTGATATATTTCATATTATAGGTCTATGTGTTTGCATAGCACGATTTTAAATATTCTCAATGATTTAACCATATTTTTCAACTGAATTGTTTTTAGATTGGCCTTTATGTAGACTGTACCGTTCTACCTGTGACAACGTTGTAAGTTTGTTCGTTTAAAATGTTTGGCGAGGCAGATTTTACTGTCATCTTTAATTGCTGTAATAATAGTGCAGCTTTTCATCAAACATTTATTGCAGAAAACATATGACTCCTCTTACACATTCTTATGGTCTTGAATTTGTTGGTTTAACAAAATATTAACGAAAATTTTAATTTAGTCAAGAATTTGTATATTATTCACTTCTTATTTTAATGAGCGAATTAGTCATTTATAAATTAGTACTTCCTACCAATGCCCTAATGTCTGTTGTACAATGGGGTACCTTTAATTCTTAATCATATTTTCGATTTTAATTAAATCATTTCCGTTCCATGGGACACTTCAAAGAACAGTCCTCTCGGAAACGTTACAACAAACCAAAATGAATACATACAAAAAAAGCTTTTACATGACTCTTCAAAAGCAATGAATTCGAGTAACAAACTTGTTATTATGCATGCAAACTAATTTAGTTTCCATACTTGAACCCCCCACTTCCCCATACAGTTCCGTTTTCTAATTCGATCATATCGTAAGCTAAAAAAAATAAAAGTCATGCTTTCCTAATGAAAAGGCAATGGCATGGAACGTGCGTGCATGTGGCTAAGTAAGTTTGTCACTAATTAGATTACTTTGGTATTTTTCCGTTCAACAAAAAACCCCATAAGAAGGGACGTCTCAAAACGTCATAGTCATTGCCAACCGGCAATTCATGATGTTACAATATTTGGATTATTAATCTAGATGTTATCACATATTCCTTTTTTGCCATAAAACCGAATAAATGGTCGGACGTTTAATCTGTTGAGTTAGCCGTACAAAAGCTATGAATTGGGTTAATAAGTGGTCTGAATGTGTACCATATTTGTATGTGTTAAAGGATACTCATTACACCGAAGCACAAATGTGTTACAAAATTCGGAATATATAAAGTTGTTTTAGTTCAATGAAATTTTGAATAAAATAATTCAAGAGAGAATTTGCTGAACTTTGTATACTCTTCTTTACCATAAGACTAAAGAGTCTTAGTTGCGGATATAGCAAAACGTGGCCATATCTGTTATTCTGTTCTTCCAGTCAAAACAGAAGTGCTAAGTCAACATTGTGGATATAACAATTAACTAAACAGTATCTTGGGGGAAGCCTATCATACCACCATCATTGTTGTGAAATGAAAAAAACAAAAAACAAGTAAAAAAAAAATTTAAAAAAGTAAGTTTAAGTGTTAAATTTATAAATGCAATTAAAACTAGCAAATAATTTGTCGCTTTGCCTCAATAAGTATATTCCCCATGATGGAATCTCTCAAAACGCTTGATGTTTAATTTTGCCACCATTTTTAATTTAAATACAAGCATTTTATTTGAGAGATTCCATCATAAGGAAGAATATACTTATTTAGGCTTTTATAAATAAAACATTGAAACAGAATTTTTTAATTATCTTTTATTTTAAACTTTTTAGTAAATAAATTTTTTGACCATAACCAAATTACAGTCAATGTAGGCCGAAAATGTAGAATGAAATCGAGTGGTACCGTTATATGTGGGCTACACCAAAATCTGACCCATGTCCACATTTTTTTTGTGGGGGAGTTTCACTACAATTGGTTACTCCAACAACCAAGTTACAGCCAATTCTGACAAAAAATACTCAAAACACCTAAAATCGGGTGGTTTGGTTTTGGTTTCATATTCATGTATTGTCATCCAAATCTGAAAAGTGTGCAAAGTTTCAGTTCGATTGGTCAACTGCAACTGTGATAAAAATGAGTTATTAGATTTAAACTAAACGTACACCAAAGCAAGTTAAATAAACACAGTAACAAGTATCAAGTAAGAAAGTATCAGTCAGCTGTGATGACGGAGATACGAGGGCGGTTCGGAAACTTCTTAGACTATCAATGAAAGAGAATAGTTAGTTTTTCAAAAATATTTTTATATTTCAATATAATCTCCTGAAACTTCAATACACTTAGTCCAACGCTTTTCTAGCAATTCTATCCCTTGATTAAAATAGTTTTCCTCAAGGTCTTCAAAATAGTGGTTTACAACTGTAATTGCATCTTCATTTGAGGTAAAACGCTTGCCAGCAAGGAATTTGTTAAGATTTGGGAACAAGTAAAAGTCACTGGGAGCTAAATCAGGAGAATAAGGTGGGTGGTCAAGCAACTCGTACTTTAATTCGTTAATTTTAGCCATTGTTAAAACATTCTTGTGCGCTGGTGCGTTGTCTTGATGAAAAATTATTTTTTTTTTTGTTGTAAGCCAGGACTTTTTTCTCGAATTTGTACATTTAATTGATCCAAAAGGTTTTGAACACCTGTTTCTATATGAAGGAGTTGCCAGATCGAAGCAAAATTTAACATGTGTTCATAACAGAGATGGAAGTTTCCAAAACACTTAACTTTTTTCTGTTTTCTGTTTTCCGAACTGCCCTAGTATACTCTCAGCTACTGACAAAAAAAAAAAAAAAAAAAACAAAACAACAAAACCAAAACAAACACTATAATTATGCCGTATATAAAAATATTGACTTTGCATCACGATATTGCTTTAAAATCAGTAGGTGCCGGAATGTAGGGCTTTTACCAAATCATTGACATATACCAATCATTTTTGGTAACCCAACTTCCTCATAAAGAACTGAAATAAAACAAGTAAAAAAAGTATCAGTCAGCTTTGCTGACAGAGATATACCCTCAGCCTGTGTTTATTGAGAAAAATTTTTCCCAAAAAACGTATGTGTTTAGGGGATTTTAAAAATTTTGGATGTATAACCCGACAAAATTGTTAATAAAGATTAAAGATCAAAAGTTTTGAGGAGGAGATACTTAAAGGAATGGATCGACATTGATCATTATGGAAGTGGACCTCCAGCCACTACATATGGTGCCATAGGGGTTTTTACACCCTTCGGGCTGTTTGCTCAAGAAGTATGGACTTGCCTCTGAAAAAAATTTTACCATCGTAATTGAGGCAGAGAATGCCAGTTGCTTCAACAAAAATCAAAGTGATTCGATTTGAAGTCTTAAAGTGAACTTATCCGAAATTTTGTGTGGGAGGTATCGGATGGAGTGGACAAATATAGTCCATATTTGAACATGATCTATATCTGGTATATATATTAGGATGTGTAAAGTATGGACCAATTCGAGTTACCGTACGAACAATTTTTCCGAACATTTTTGAACTATTGTGGGGGAGGTACCTGAAGGCGATATAGCTTATCTTCGAACTTAAACTATGTTTGGACAAAATATTTCTAAGGCCAAATTTTGGACCGAATCGGCAGATCCGTTCGAGAGTTATCTTGCGCTCCAACCACCTCACACGGTTTCATAGGGGTTTTTTTTTGCAACTTTGCTTGTTTTTTTGTTTGGGACTATTTTCTCAGGAAGTGTGGACTTGCCCCTGATGAAATTTGTACCGTCGTATGGAGGGCAGTGAATGCAAGTTTCTAAAACAAAAATCAAAGCGATTCGAGAGCAGGTCCTAAACTGAACTTATCCCAAATTTTGTGTGGGAGGTACCCGAAGGAGTGGACCGATGTAGTCCATATTGGAAATTCATCTAAGTCCGGTAGACATTTCACGATTTGCAAAGTAGGAAACAACTCGGTTACTCCCTTCAAGAGTTATCGCACGTACAAATTTTCCCAACCTTTTCGAACTTTTGTGGGGGACGTACCGGAAGGAGTGGACCGATATAGTCTATATTTCAATCTTATACATGACTGGATGAAATAATACGATGTCCTAAGCTTGCACCAACCAGAAACTCCCTGCGAGAATTATCTTGCGGATTCATCATTTTGGTTGGTGCCGTCAGGGTTCCTTGGAGATTTTAGGCCAATATCTCAGAAAGTATTGACTTATTCCGGCAAAAAATTGTACCGTCGTAAAGGGAGCTGCAAAAAACACTTACTGAACAAATTTCAAAACGATTCGTGAAGAGCTCTTAAACTTCACTTAATCAAAATTTTCTGTGGGAACTACTCGAAGGAGTGGACCGATACAACCCATATACCAACCTGATACATGACTGGATGAAATAATACGATGTGAAAAGCCTGCACCGATCAGAAACTCCCTGCGAGAATTATCTTTCGGATTTGCCATTTTTGTTGGTGCCGTTAGGGTTTCTTGGAACGTTTAGGCCAATATCACAGGAAGTATGGACTTACGCAAGAACAAAATTGTACCGTCGCAAAGGGAGCCGCAAGGACAACTTACTGAAAAAATTGCAAAACCATCGAGAGGAGCTTTTAAACTTCACTTTATGCAAATTTTGTGTGTGAGGTACCCGCAGGATTGGACCGATATAGTCCATATTCAAACCCGATCTATATCTGGAAAGAGTAATACGATGTGCAAAGTTTGGACCATTTTACAGAAAAATGTGAACTTTTATGGGGAAGGTGTCAGAAGGAGTGGGCCTATACGGTCCATTTTCGAACTTAAACTAAATTTGGACAAAATATTACGATACCCAAAATTTTGTTCGAATCGGTTGATCCGTTCGAGAGTTATAGTGCGCACCTAGTTCACAATCTAGTTCATTGGACACCGGTTGTTTGTATGAACAAAATGCGTATACTTAATATCTCCCTTTAGTTTATATAATGTTACTCATACTTTTTTGAACTAGGACAGTGAACTAGGTCATTCAATTGCCCAACTCTAATTCTGAATGGGTGAAACTCGGATCCATCGATTGTAAAACATTTTTGGTTTTCACCATATACCCTTTCTAGCCTAAAGACTGAAGGTATAAAAAGTTTAGAGTGCTATATTGGTTCCCATAACATATTTCAAAATTCAAGTGGTACAGAATTCGTGCTACTCAGTTATGATATTTCTGTCAACTAGACCCTTAAAACCAACGTTGAGTTGATTATGTATCAAATCGCTTACGTGTTTATAACGTCATATCGGTTATAACGACGAAATCCCAAAGTCTCCTATTTTCTGCAACAATTTATTACCCACAAAAAAAACAAATATTACTTTTAAGGACCCTAGTTAGAAGCTATTTCTGTTGTATATGATGCTAGTACGGATAAATCAGATATATATCGTCCGCAGATCATAAACAAAAGTATGGAACACTATATCTGTATCTCTTTCTTCAAGCAGGCATTAGCCACGGACGCACAATAGACCTACTGTTGTCTTTGAATCACAAACAATTCAACTTAACATCGATTTTCCACTCAATTTTATAATCTAATATAGTTTGGTTTCATTCATTAAAATTCCACATTGCCAGCAATCACCACCCACTCACATCACTTATACAGGAAATGTGACCATTTACAATATCATTTATCTCAAAACATTTAATTTGCCTTATAAAAGCTAATATTCTAAAGAAATGAGAAATTATTTGAAAATTTCCAGATCAGTAATTTTTATTAACTCTTCTGTTCTTCTTCCATTTTGTCGAAATTTAAAACTTTAATACGTAAATGCAATGACTGCATCAAATAAATCGGTTTAATAAAAAGGCGTTGAAGCGTGAATCCGTTTTTAAGTAGCGACAAGCATTTCTTTGTGGATATGCAGATATACATACATATGTATATATGGCGAATAACAAAATTCCTTTACAATTCCATTTGAAAAAAATTAAAATTTTTTTTTACGAACACATCTACGATTTTTGGTTCAGAGGTAAAGGAAAAAAATCCGGTTTCAAATCTGCTCGCGTTCACGAAATTGGCCAATGCGCGCAAAAGTTATAGCGGTTTTTATTCTCATATAAAGAAAAAATATTTAAAAATTTCTTTTTTGTTGTTATGAGAAAATGTATGCATAAATCGTTAACAGCAGTCCATATCTATTCGTATATGTTTAAATAGTTATTAAATTTATTATTATTTTCGCGGAAAGTCAACAAATAATAAAAAAATTTTGAAGTAAATCCAAATTATCCTGTCCCAGAATCCGTACAAACCCTCAAAAAATAAATTAAAGAATATAGGCGGAATCTAGACAATGCGTAGAAAAATATGATACCAAATTTATAGAGATTGGGTACATAAATTGCATATTATAGCAACAACAAAAGAGAAAAACTTATTGTTGGAAAATATTGTTGCAAATATTTTTTTGGTTTGATTATAAAAATTAAAAAAAAAAAATATTTGGGAGTTCTCCAACTATTTTGCTAAAATCTCATAGAATAATGAATGTAACAGTTAAAACTTCATCAAAACATATGGTTTACCATCGCGAGAGTTTAACTGATTACTGTGATAACTTATAAGGGTAGGAAATTAAGAGTAATATTGAAATTACAATCATTCAATTAATATTATAATTAAAAAGCCTGTTATTCGCGAATTAGTTAAAGTCGGTTGATGCGCATCCGTTTTTGGATACAGCGAATCAATCTCTGTCAAAATTTATGCATATTTCGATGTTTCACTCAGGGGCCATTGTGTGCCACCAGTTGCATCATACACTGCAAAAAACCTTAAAGTTGGTAAAAGTCGCGCAATGTGCATACGATTTTGATGCGCATCCGGTTTCGTCAGCGCCTATCAAAAATACGTCCAAATATACAAATTTTAATTAGATTCTTCAAGAACCGCGGATGTGCCTCCACATTCTATTTTTGGTGAAAAACCCATATTACACGCGAATCTCTGTAATTTATGACACGCGTTTTCGCAAATATTATAATCGCGTATAAAGGATCCCATTTACATAAAAAAATTTCAAGAAAATCGCGGTTTAGTACGCGGATTTGTCGAAATAATTTTTTGCTGCTTTTCCTATTTTCAGGGTATCCATATCCGCGGTTTTAGTGGATGGATTCGATCGCGGAAGGTCTCATTAGATCCGTCGCGTAAAAAAACTAAATTCACGCGGGGTACAAAGGAAATTGAATGGCACTTGTAAATTTTAAACGCAAAAAATAAGTTTTTTTTTAAAAAAATCACGCATCAAATATTGGCCTTTAGACTCCAATTACTAGGATGCTGTAAGGAGCACACTCATGAGATATGCATTAAACGACGTAGAATCACGAGTTTTATAATCCTAATGTGAGTTTTGAATATTATCTTGTTGCGCGTCCGAATTATTAAAACAATTCAAAAAACCCCGAAATTCCGGCTTCAAAATGTCAGCATCAATTTTAGGTGGATGCAGTGGATATATCGAAAAATGATACAATAGTATCATATTGCCCATGAAGTATTCTTTGAGTCTTTCTTTGGGCATATGTCTATAAAATGTAAGGTTAAGCCTAAAATCGGAAGGGAGCATAAAAAAACTTGTTGGCTTCAACCCATTTTTACCAATTTTTCTACATTGATGGCAACACAGCTTCCACGAAAATTAATTTTAATGGTCGACCTTATGGGATTCCTCCTAAAACACTTCAGTTTAAAGAATGTATATCATACTATATAGAATATATTAACAGTTCGCGAATTCTAAAAGAGTGAAACTCGGATTCATCGATTGTAAAAAATTTTTGTTTTTCGCCATATGTATATGCGAATATAATATTTTATGAAATGGAAAAATGTATATTTTTGTAATATTACAATATTCTTCTTTTAAAAGCAATAGCATATACAATCATAAATACTTGTGAGTATGTAGTGTGTTCACAATTAAAACTTCTTTAATAATCTCCATTTGTGTACATTTAGTTACTTGCATGTACAGACGGTTCGGTGTAAATCTCTTTCATTTAAATAAAAACATAAACAATCCAATAAATCTTCTAAAGAAACAGAAATTTAAACCAAAATTCAAATATAGAAATATAGTACAGTTTTACATTCATATCAATTATGCGGACTCAACTGTCAACAACTAAGAAATGTAAAAATATTTTTAGATTTCAAATATTGTAAATTTTTTACCATTTTAAAAACTAGTTCACACTCAAATATTAATGAATCATTTGTAATTCAATTAAATTTTTAACAAGAATCTTTAAGAAATCATACAATTCGGATTGCTTTCATTCTGATTTGAACTTACATGGGAAGGTGTGACAAAAATACTTCTAAATGATATATCGAACTGAAACTTTTATTAATGGGTCCTCGTGGCGTAAAAACAGTCATCCTTAATCGAATCATCATATCTACACCTCCAAATAATAGTATGCTAAGTCTAAAAAGTGAGTTTTGCAGGAGAAGCTCTCAAAGTTTAAAAATTTTTTTGAACTTTTTTTGAACTTCAGTACTATGCTAAGTCAATATTTGTTTATAACTTCTGTTCGGATTGACCGATCATTACCAAAATTAGACAGAATTTAAGTTAAAGGACGTTCGACACCTCCAAATAATAGTTTGCTAATTCTGAAAAGCGAGTTTTGCAGGACAAGCTCTAAAGGCCTGCGTACATAAGCTGCTCTGCCTGATTACCTTGCTTTGCTGCTTCAATAAAAAATAAAAGAACAAAGAAGACCGACCCAATTTCCAACTGATGGCAACCCAGTTCGAAATTTTGTCTTTATTCTATTATTTTTATTACGTCAGAAATGAAGCAGGTAAGCAAGGCAATCAGGCAAGGCAGCTTATGTACGCAGGCCTTTAAAGTTTGAAAATTTCTTTGACCTTAAGTACTATGCTAAGTAAATATTTGTTTATAACTTCAGTTCGGATTGTCCGATCATTGCCAAAATTTGACAGAATTTAAGTTAAATGACGTTAAATATAAAAATGTAAAGAACTTGAAAACATGATAAGTCGACTTAGCATACTATTGTTTGTAGGCGTCGATATTACCAACACATTTTTCAAGCGAAATTGCTGAAATCCGGTACAAGGAGTTCTTAGCGCATAGTAAACCTCCCCGCGAAAAATTTTAGCAGATTTGGTACCCTTCCTATAATATTTGTTTATCGACTTACTTCGGCAAATGTCAACTTTAGCGAGCCCATGCTGCAATCTATCTATATGTATATAAAATTCTTCGAGTCTGCCATGATGTTCGAAATTAAACTCCTCCGAAACGGCTGGACCGAATTCGATGAAATTTTGTATGTGGAGTTTTTAGGTCTGAGAATAGGTTTTTAGCTATTTTTTATACTGGTCAGTGGAGTGACCAGGGTACCTCCCCCACAAAATTTTTTAAGAAAACTTGAAATTAAGGATATTTTTGAACGTATTACTTGCAATACTATGGTAAATACTGCCTCGATCCTGAACGGTCATATCGGAAGTGGAATATCGCGGTCAGCCTAAGTTTTCAAAAATGTATTATTATATTTTAGTAAGCGTGACTACAAAACCGCTATAAAGACTGGCTTCAATAAGTGGAAAAGCGCGATCAACCCCACATTTTGGAATACAGTACAACCTCGATAATGTAAAATGCTGCGTGATCGAAATTCCAAAAAATTGATTGGGAAATCAGGCAAAACGTAATTTCAACGATGGTTAAATAACTCGAACGTCTAAAAATGTCAAATGGTCACTAAAACGACGGGTATACTATGCTATGATATATCTAAATGTATATAAATTCTTTAAGACTGACATGATGTTCTAGATTAGACTTCCGTGTGTGCAGGTTCATAAGGTGGTAGAATACAGAAAGTGGAGGGGATGGGGGACCTCTCCCATAACAGGTTTTAACAAATCGCGAAACTCAGAGATTATTAGACGTATTAGTCAAAACAATAGTAATTGTGGCCTCTGTAAATAATGGGTTTTTTGAATCAGAATATCGCGATTGCGTCCAAGTTTTGAAATCTTTATTCTTTCTGATTAGATTTGGGGGCAGCAAACACGCCGTGAACATTAACTTTAGGGCTAGAAATACAGCAGAGTCTAGATAAATTCAACTAGCATTTTGAAGTCATTTTTTATGAATCACCGATGTTTCATGTTTAAAAGTGTAAAATAATAACGTGCTCAATGAAACAGCACTTTGTTAACAACAAGTAAAAACGACGTTACCCACCAGCATAAATTATATTGAAATCAGGTTTCAGACATTTCGGTTGAAAAAAATCCCAAAAATCGGTAGGTATCGTTTTATGGGGCTATATGGGAACGTGGATTTTACCGACAATTCTCTGCTAAAATATTTAATAACTCTAAAGGAGACTACTTACCAAATAATGTTGAATAATGCCGCTAAAACCTTGAAAATGCCGAGAACCGGAAGGTATCGTTCAATGGAGGCTACATAACAACATATACCGGTAATGTTTTGTACCCATAATGGAGACTAAACACCAAATTGTCGACTTTTTGGTGGAATAATGACTCTAAAAATTATAAAATATTGAAACTCGGGAGGTACAGTCTCTGCAGAAATGTTTTATACCCCCACGGGAGACTAAGTACCAATTATAGCCATTTCGTATGAATGATGTGGCTATACACATACAAATACCGAAGTTAGAAATCTAGCAATGACTATATACAAAACTTGGACCTGTACCGAGTATTCTATATTTTATACCCACACTCAACACTTAATACTTAATTGTAGCCATTTCTGTGGGATTATGAGACTAAAACCTTCAAAATATCGAGACTCGGGAGGTACCGTTTTAGAGTAGCTCTATCAAAACGTGGACCTATGTCGATAATTTACTACAGAAATATTTTATGCCTCCAAGGGAGGCAAATTATTGTCATTTCGGTAAGATAATGCTGTTAAAACCTTGAAAATACTGCAAATCGGGCGGTCAGTGGTATGGCGGCTATAACAAACTGTGGACTGATATAATAACTTTTCAATACCAAACATGCTACAAGTAATAAATAGAAACTTCTGCACCAAGTTGAAGGGTTCTATGTTAAATATCGCGAGCTGTATCTTGATTTCAACAGATAGACGGATATCGCTAAATCGACTTATTTTTTATGTTGATCACAAATTTATACATACTTTATAGGTTCTCCGACTAATATTCCGATGTGTTGCAAACAGAATCACAAAGTTTATTATACCCTTACACATCGTATGGTGGAAGCTATAATTTAAGTAACTTTATATTCTACATCTGGAGATACCATTGTATGAGGGTTATACAAAAACATCGACATATCGTCAATACGGTTCGAAAATCTAGAGGTATCAATATTAGATATATAAATTGTTGATAGATTACTAAGTGGATAGCATTTTACCTTTTTTCACTTTTTTCCATAGAAAAGATTTTATGTTTTTTTTTGTTCAACTTTTAATTCAACTTTATTGACAATTTTGATAGATTTTCAAGGTAAGTATAAATATTTTTCTTTTCACAGGTTTTTCGTATGTTTCAAAAAAGGTAAGTATTTAGGTATGTATCAAAGGTAAGTAGCAGGTTTATGTACAAAGGTAAGTATAAGGAAATTCACAAGGTAAGTATTTTATGGTTTTTTGTACTATTCAGGTATATGTATGTTTTTAACACGGTAAGTATTATATGTTTTTGTTTCAGGTATAAAATTATAATTACAATATTGTTTATACACATTCGATTATTAGGTTTTGATTTTTAGGCAAATTCACTTTAACGTTTTAATTATAATATTTTGTAAGTTAACACTTTTGTACTTATCACTTCGTCACGACGGGGGTGGTGCGTGTTGATCGTTTTGATGCTCAAACTTCGATTGACTTTCTTCTGTTTTGCATCGTCACATAAAACCTGTTTTGCATTCCAATGGTTTTGGAAATGCAGAAACAGAAATGACAAAATATACAAATTATGTTCTCGCTTGCTTGTTGGTATGTGTGTATGTACTAAAAGCATACCGCTATGCTACAGTAGTGTACCAAATAAATAGCACACTTAATGGGCAACAAAATAGCACACCTTTATAATAAAATTTTTGGACATTCATGTACATGCCTCCCCCGCCGTGATATCTGTGAATAAAAGAGTTTAATTAGTAGGCATATTTTTAATTGGGCCTGAAAATACATAGCCTAATTTTGTGTTGAACGCCTTCACATCTCCAATGCCAGCCGGTGTACAGCCCTCCTGGTGAATCGCAGAAAATGTATCGGCTCCCAACTCTAAATCAATGGGAATGTTGCTGCGAGGATCGGGGTCAGCGAGAGCTTGCGGCGCAAAGTAGCCTGTAGGGTCTTCTAACAAAGGGTCGGAATAGGGTCTGCGTGGCAATTCATCGGTAATAAGGGCGTTTACTTTTAAAGCCCACGTGCCGTTTATGTTCCTGGCCATAATCTTGAATGTAGCAAATCGGCGACTCTGATATATTATCGATCTGAGACCAAGCCTTTGGAACGTTGAATAGGCCATTCTGGACATCGTGGCCTACTGACAAATGAGTGCTCGTACAGTCTTCCAAGTATCTACACTGTCGGCTGAGACACGCACAAGGGCTGTGGGGACGAACACCAAATCCCAAGAGAATGAAGGCACCACAATGGGAGCTGGTTGTAAGGTGTTATCTAACTGTGGGGCCCCATGTAATAAGGTGTGGTGTCGGTGGTCGCACCTTCTGCAGCTCGTCAAACTGGTGCAGTCCGGTGCCAGATGACTACGGGCCAAACAGTTCCGACAGTACCCTCTCCGTTCAACGGTTTCGTACCTCTGAAAAGCAGACTGATCTCTAAACCTGGGGCATGTCACGATTGCGTGATCATCCTGGCAGAGCCCGCAGGCATATTGCCAGAAACTCGGCCGATCTCTTCTTTCCTCTCGCTGACCCGATCGGCTTCTTGATTGTTGTCGTCTTGGTGGCTGTTCTGGTTGTGGCTGTTGTTGATGCTGAAGCTGCTGTTGTTGATGCTGACGCTGCTGTTGTTGACGTGGTTGATGTTGTTGTTGGATTGGCTGTTGTTGAGGTTGCTCTGGTTGTGGTGGGCGATTTTGTTGTTGTCGCCTGTTTGGGGGTCTTTCCTCCTCTTCTTCGTCCCAATTATTGTGTGGGAGGTAGCCAGCCATATCTGTAATTAAAAGAGAGAGAGGAGTACCAAGTTTTTTAAGAAAAGAGGGTCCGACTAGTCAGTCGGTAAATAGCTTGACAACTTTGGTTATGGGTCGACTAGAGATGCCAAGCGAAGTTTTGATGTCTACCACTCTAATGTTATCGTCCACCCCCTTATATGTCTTAACAATTCGCCCCAACTTCCACTCAGTTGGCGACAAGCGATCATCTTTCACGACCACAAGATCGCCTTCTTTTAAATTGTCTTTCTGGTATTTCCATTTATGTCTTCTATGAAGTTCAGTTAAGTATTCATGTTTCCATCTATGGCAAAAATGTTGTGAAATTATTTTAAGTCGCTTCCAGCGATTAACATATGAAAGGTCGGAATCGGAAATATCCGGTTCTGCTGGCTCTAACATCGGTGCCCCAATGAGAAAATGAGCTGGTGTTAAGGGAGCTATGTCGTTAGGGTCGTCACTGGCTGGACTCAAGGGTCTTGAATTCAGACAAGCCTCAATACGAATTAATATTGTAGCGAATTCTTCGAAAGTAAAATTAAGATTTGGAAAGCTTTTACGTAAATGTGTCTTAAAGGACTTAACGCCGGCCTCCCACAATCCACCCATGTGGGGAGCGCCAGGAGGTATAAACTTCCACTCTAAGTTTTGATGAGAATTTTGGGTAATAGCTTGTGAACTGAGATTTTTCATAAATTCTGCTCTATCTTTTTTGAGTAATTCGGAGGCACGGACAAAATTGGTGCCGTTATCGGAGTATACACACGCCGGACAACCTCTACGACCTATAAATCGAGTGAAGGCAGCTAAGAATGATTGCGTCGACAGATCGCTAGTTACTTCTAGGTGGATTTCCTTGGTGGCGAAACAAATAAAAACGCATACGTAACCCTTCGTTATTAAACACGCTCTACCAGTAAAGTTTTTGATATTGAAAGGGCCGGCAAAGTCAACACCAGTATTGAAAAAGGGTCGTGTTAGAGAAGTCCTCTCCGGCGGAAGAGAAGCCATGATTTGATTTTGACTGTGTTTCTTATACAAGGTGCACATTTTGCAATTATAAATAGTCTTTTTCACTAGAACTTTCAGTTTGAATATCCAGAACTCTGAACGTAGGACTCGAGTCATGAGCTGATTTCCACCATGCATAGTTATTTGGTGTGTAAATTCTACTAGGAGTTGCGATAACTTGGACATATATGGTAACAAGATGGGATGCCTTTCATTTTCTGTTAAGGCAGGTGATTGAACAAGGCGACCATTTGCTCTAATAAGGCCATCTGAGTCAAGATACGGATTTAAAGAAACAAGACCGCTACTAGATGGAAGTTTAGATTTTCTTTGTAATAACTTGTACTCGTTTTCAAAATAATATTTTTGGGTTACCATGATAACTAGACGTTTAGCCTGTTGAATCTCTTCAAGGGAGTAATCGGGACAAGCTCGTAAGTGTTTTTTGTAGTATCGCATAGCACATGCATATGCTCGATATGCTCTGTTTAACTTTGAGAAATTTACCAAAGGGTCTTTCTTTAAAAGTTCTTGTCTGGCATCATCAGTAATGGTTGTAAGGGTGAGAACCTTAGCTGATTTCTCTTCTAAGTTCGTATCTAACGGAATATTATTTGAGGGCCAACTAGATTTTTGGTATTTTAACCACTGGGGTCCATGCCACCATAGATTATGGGTTTTCAAATCGATCGGTGAACATCCGCGACTTGCTACATCAGCGGGATTCGCCTCAGAGTCAACATGACGCCATCGATCATTACCAACATTTTCAATAATTTCTGAAATTCTGTTACCTACAAAGGTACTCCAATGGCACGGTGGTTTTTTAAGCCAAGCTAAAACGATTGTGGAGTCTGTCCAATAATAAGATTCAATATTCGGCATCTGAAGATTTGATATTATTGTAGAGGCCAATTTAGAGAGAAGTACAGCTCCGCAAAGCTCAAGTCGTGGCAAGGAAATCTTTTTAATCGGTGCGACCCTGGTTTTTGCTGCTAGGAGAAATGTGTCAACACTTTTATTGGTATTTTCTACCCGAATGTAGAGGGCCGCGCCATACGCGCTCTCTGACGCGTCGCAGAATCCATGAATCTCAATTTGATTAGTTGGTGTGTACTTAATCCATCTTGGAATAGTGATAGTGTCAATTGAGAAAGTATTTTTAACAAAGTTTTGCCAATTTAATAGTGTCATGGGTTTGAGAGCGTCATCCCAGTCTATTTTGTCTAACCAAATTTGTTGCATGATTAATTTGGCTACTACTATTACTGGAGCTAACCAACCACATGGGTCAAACAATTTGGCAATCGTAGATAGAACTTCCCGTTTTGTATAGTTAATCTTGTTTTCTATAGAAGGCGATGGGATTGAAAAACTATCCCCCGAAATATTCCATCTGATACCTAGGGTCTTGGTAGAATCATTTTCAGACAGATCTAGCCAATTGAGAGGCAAAAGGTGATCACTTGGCAAGTCTTTAATTATTTTGGACTCATTTGAAGTCCATTTTCTAAGTTGAAAACCTGCTGAATCAAAGGCAGAAATTAATTCTTTGCGAGAGTCTAATGCTTCTTGTATGGAATGACCTCCCGCTAGGACGTCATCAACATATAAGTTCTGTAAAATAACTGAAGCAGCTCTAGGGTATATATCTTTTATGTCTTCTGCTAATTTCACGAGAGTACGGAGTGCTAAAAATGGAGCGCAGTTCACTCCGAAAGTGACTGTCAAAAGCTCATAATCTTCCACTGGGTCAGAAAGAGATTTCCTAAAAAGAATTCGTTGATAACGAGTGTGATTTCTATCCAATAGAATCTGACGATACATTTGTGTAACATCGGCATTGTAAACATATTTGAAGAACCTCCATTTTAATATTTGCAAAACAAGATCTTGCTGAAGTATGGGTCCAGCGAAAAGATTATCGTTGAGGCTTCTTCTATTTGACGTGGGGCTTGACGCATTGAATACTACCCTAAGTTTAGTAGTCAATCGATCTGGTTTAATCACCGCATGGTGCGGCAGATAGTAATTTGGGGTCTGATCTATTTCCTCACGTGAAAGTTTTCTCATATGCCCCAGCTCTAAGTATTCTAATATCGCTTTGTCATATGAGTCTTTGATTTCTGGAGTCTTTGAAAGTTTTTTCTCCATTCTATAAAACTGTGCGAGGGCTATATTACGAGAATTGCCGAGCTCCTCACAATTTTTAAAAGGTAGGGTAACAATATATCTCCCATCTTTATTTCGTTTTGTTGTTTCTAGGTAGTTTTGTTCGCAGAATGAGTCTTCTTCTGACCTCAAAACTCTTTTTGGGGGCTCTTCCACCTCCCAAAAACGTGTAATAATCTTTTCGATTGAAGTGGTGTTAAACAAAGAAATGTTATGTGGATTTCTAGTGGTTTCGGGTATTGGACCGCCTACTATCCAACCGAATACTGTTTTTTGCGCTAAGAATGAACCAAAAGATTTTATCGGAGTCCCTATTTCGAAGATAAAGGGTCCTATATCCATTCCTATGAGAAGATCGACAGGTTGACTTATGTGGAATTTCGGGTCTGCTAAGTTAAGACCAATAATATCTGTAAGTTTACTCTTTTCAATATTTTGTGAAGGCAAATTAGACGGAAGGGTCTTCAAAACTGGTGCCCATACATCTAATTCAAAGCTAGGGTCTAAACGAGAACTCAAAGTGAAAAGACAAGATTTTGTAGAAGTTTCTGAGACGATTTGGCTAAGTCCTGTAACATGAACAAGGTTTTTTCTTGGTAGGCAATTTTAATTTGTTTCGAAGTTTTTCAGAGATAAAGGTAGATTGTGATCCAGGGTCAATAATTGCTCTGGCATCATATGATTGTCCTCTATTTGCGACCTGTACTATAGCAGTGAAAAGCAAAGTTGCACTAGGGTTGTGTTCGAAAACTCTATGCTCTTGTAGAGTCAAGGTTGTAACGTTTTGTGGTTCTGTGGACTGTATTGTGGTTGTGAGAGCTGAAGCACTAGTACTAGGGCGCACTTCATCTCTTGCTAAGTTGTAATTCTGGGTTTGTTGTTGGGTGTCTGTTCCCTTATGTAACATGGAATGGTGTCTCATATTGCAAGTACGACAACCAAACCGACTTTTACATTCTATGACGCCGTGATTAGACGAAAGACAATTGTAACAAAGGTGTGAGATCTTGACTAAATGAATTCTGTCATTTACTGACTTTCCTAGGAACTGAGAACAATCTCTAATAAAATGATTTGCCTTACAAAGTGGACAATTTTGCGTATTTTGAGTCTTTTGTTGTTGATTCGAAGTTTGTTTATTCACCGAACCCCCCTTATTTTGTGAATTTGGCCAAGTATTGGTATGGAAACTGTTTGCAAATTTTGATTTTTTACTAAAATCAGTTTTTTGTTGAGTGTATTTTGTACTTGTAGGCTTAATATTTCCTACAGATTCTAATGTCTTGAATTTATGGGTCAAATATTTGTTTACCTGCTCCCAGGTGGGCAAAGTTTTGCTGTCGTGCAAAGAGTTTTCAAATTCCTCTAGAAAAGATCGAGGTAGTTTTGAGGAGCAAAGATAAATAAGGATAGGATCCCAACCCTTTACATCAACATCTAGAGTCTCGAGAGTCTGAATACAACTATTAATGGTACGTTGAAGTTTTTGAATTGTGTTACTTGAATCAAACGCTATATGGGGTAAATTGAAAAGAATTTTGATTTGCTCGTTGACCTGCATCCTTCTGTTTTCGTATCGCTCAGTGAGATTCTTCCACGCTAACTCAAAGCCATCGTTTGTAAGTGGGACATGACTGACTATCTCTCTAGCTTCTCCTGTTGTTTTCTGGGTCAAATGGAAGAGTTTTTCAACTTTACTTAGTTTTGAATTTTTAATATATATCGCTGTAAAGAGGTCTCGGAACGTAGGCCACTCGCTGTAACCTCCACTGAATGTGTCTGTGTCACATGGTGGAAGTCTTGAAACAGGTGTAAATTCTACTTCAGTATTGAGTTTTTGCGTCATTTGAGATTCTCTTTTAACTTTTTCTTCTGCTTCTTTCTGCTTAACTAACTGAATTTGCCCATTAATCGCTCCTACAGCATTTTTGTAAATGTCAATGGCTTCTAGATAATGAGTTCTTAGCTTATTTTTATCAATTTCTTTTTCACCTTCCCCTGGGACATGATCCCTGCATTCTTCATACGCTCTTTTTACATGGTCATAAACCGAATCTAGCTGAACTCTTGATGCCTCTAATCTATGAATATCATCTTCTGTGTTTGCTATACTTAAAATCGCTGCATAATCTTTTAAATCGTTAAGACAATTAACAAATTTTTCACGATTAAGTTTGGCCATCCTTCTTTGTAAATTAGATCTGACTTTAGAACAAATTTGTAGATTCACAAGAATTGACAAAGTAGTCCAATCAAGGGGACAAACCTATTTGTTATTGGGTAAAAAACAGAGTCAGAAAATTTTGTTTTAGCAAAATTTTGATGTTAATTCCCAAATAAATTCACGACAACTGGATATTTTGTAGAGTAGAGTAAATGTTTTGTAGAGTACAATAAATGTTTTCTCCAATGTGAGTACAGAGAATTAAAATTATTTGATGCCAAATATTTTCATTAAAAGAACGCAAGAAAAAGTTTTGAAAGGTCGAAAAATTTCAATCAAAATCCGAAAAAAAAATTCCAAAAATAAGTCGAAGAAAAATGTGTGTTGGGTTATCCAGAAAAAAAAGTCCCAAAGAACAGCAAATTGCAGAAATAACAAGGTTGTAATAAAACCCTAGTTAAACAGCAAATTTTATCAGAACAAGTAAAATGATTTTTTTGTACGCAGTTGTTTTTTGAATAATTGTCTGAATCAACAAATATTCTAATGACGCTTTTGTAAATAAATTGTTGAGAGAATGATTTCGCTTTAAACACAGACGAAACTTTTTGTTTTTTCCAATAATAATTGGTTTTGGGTGGAAATAAAAATGTCTTGGTAAAGAAACGAGTCAAGCCAGAGCAAAATCCCAGCAAACAATTTCAAAGGTGGATTATTTTGGGTCCAAAAAATCCAAATTTTTTGCGAAAAATTCTTTAGAATGTTGTAATGTTGCTTCAAAATGGTTTAAAATTAAAAATTAATTAATTTAAAATCAAAAAATTTTTCAACAAAATATTGCTTATTTGCAAAAAAGACGAAAATATTTTGTGTCTAAATCAAAAATTTTCATCCAAAAAATTTGAAATATACTGTAAAAATGTATGAGTATCAAAAGTTATATAAATGTTCATAAGATGAGAAAAGTTTTAAAGTGTCGAGTGTTTAGGTTAGTTAACCTCAAATTTTTGGGCGCTTGTCCACCAAACGCGTATGCTTATGTACGTGAAAGGCGCAAAATGTTTTTTTTTTTCCAATTTCCCAAAATTGATGTATTGGGAAATCAATATGGCGCTTATGTATAAATTATTTGATAAATGTGTGATTTTTCCACGATGAGTTTGTAAATTTTAGGTTATTTTCCAATAAAATGTTTGTTGTGTTGTGTCAAGAAGCGGGAAAACAAATATCAGCTTCCAAAATTGATATAGTTTCCAAATGTATGTTGACTTTCCAAGAAATTATGGCGGGTCAGTGAGCAAGATTTCCAAATTATTGAACGGACGGACAAATCTGTATGAGCGAGAAGGTCGACTTTCCACAAGTCTCTCACTAAACTTTCCAATTTTTCCACAAAATTTCTCTTTTTCTTCTTGTATTTAAAAGTGCATGAGAAAATTTCCAAATTTGAGAGAATTTTCCAAAAATTCCACTATATATTGCTTGATATTTGTATAGTTTGCAAATTTTCAAACCTTCCACAGAATGATTTGACAAAATTTACAAAAGAAAATTTAATTTTGTGGATAAATTGAAAAATTGTTGATACAAAATCCCAAATTTCACTAGGTTGTATGTGTTTGTGTTTGTATGTGTGGACGTATGTGTGTGTTCCCACAATCGCGGGGTCAACTTCAGTCCTTTTTCTAGGTTTACGTAAAAGAAACTTGCGTCTTTGCATCCAAAGGTGTCAATTTCTCATAAAATAGCGAGTTATCGTATAAAGGGACAGTGTCGGGAGTCAAAATTCGCCGTACCCTGTGTTCCTTTTTTGATGCCACGCTCCAAATCAAAAAACTTATTTGTACTCACGTTGCTCTGCTTGGTTATAGGGTCTAGGTAAGTATGGGTGGGGGGTTTCACCTTGTGTCCGTCCGCTTTTTCCTTCCTCAGCGCCAACTCCTCCAAGGTAAGTTTTTGTTTTGTTATTTACGCGTACCGTGATCGCGTTTGAATTTGGTTTTTGTTGTTTTGTTTTTGTAGAAATTGTCTTTATTTATTGTTGTAGTGTTTGAATGTTCACTTTTTGTTTTTGTAATTTGTTGTGTAACTTTTGATTATTGTAGTTTTGAAAAATTTTTTGTGTAATAATTTTGCTCAAATATGTTGTTTTTGTGTTCACTTGTTAGTTTGTGTGTATATTTTTGAAAATTTAATGTTTAATTTAAAAAGATATATTTTTAAACTGTTTTGTTTGTTATTTCGTTTTAGGTTCCACTGTATGTTTTCCACTAATATGTTCCACTGTCTTGTAATTTTCACCGTATTTGTAAACTGTTTGTGCTTTTTTATTTTTTTCCAAAAATTATTCACTGTTTTGTTGTTGTTTTAAGCTTTTTCTACTTTGCAATTTCACTGTTCCACTGTGTGTTTTTGTTGTTTTGTTTTTTCTTTCACTGTTCACAAACTTCTTTTTTTCCAAATTTTATTTTTGTAATTATTAAGAATTTTCTTAACTTCACTTTATTCGGCTCGACATGGACCAAATGGATAGCATTTTACCTTTTTTCACTTTTTTCCATAGAAAAGATTTTATGTTTTTTTTGTTCAACTTTTAATTCAACTTTATTGACAATTTTGATAGATTTTCAAGGTAAGTATAAATATTTTTCTTTTCACAGGTTTTTCGTATGTTTCAAAAAAGGTAAGTATTTAGGTATGTATCAAAGGTAAGTAGCAGGTTTATGTACAAAGGTAAGTATAAGGAAATTCACAAGGTAAGTATTTTATGGTTTTTTGTACTATTCAGGTATATGTATGTTTTTAACACGGTAAGTATTATATGTTTTTGTTTCAGGTATAAAATTATAATTACAATATTGTTTATACACATTCGATTATTAGGTTTTGATTTTTAGGCAAATTCACTTTAACGTTTTAATTATAATATTTTGTAAGTTAACACTTTTGTACTTATCACTTCGTCACGACGGGGGTGGTGCGTGTTGATCGTTTTGATGCTCAAACTTCGATTGACTTTCTTCTGTTTTGCATCGTCACATAAAACCTGTTTTGCATTCCAATGGTTTTGGAAATGCAGAAACAGAAATGACAAAATATACAAATTATGTTCTCGCTTGCTTGTTGGTATGTGTGTATGTACTAAAAGCATACCGCTATGCTACAGTAGTGTACCAAATAAATAGCACACTTAATGGGCAACAAAATAGCACACCTTTATAATAAAATTTTTGGACATTCATGTACACTAAGGCTTACATGGAAATCCGAAACGACGGGCCAGCAACGCGGAACCGGTTCAGCTAGTATATATATACAAATCCAAATGGACAGTTAATACGCTTAGGGTCCACGTAATTTGCTTAATCATTCTATCGTGGCCGACACTTGCAAGAAAACGAAGGTCGCCCAAAATCGGCCAAAATGCAAGATCGCAATGTTTTATACCGTGAGATAGAGGCATCCTTGGGCCAACTTAGATTTCATATTGCATGAACACCTGGCCGCAAAAATGGCTTTTTTCGCTGGATCCAGCAAAATTGGTCAATCGGTCAAAAAAGGCTCTTGTAGATTTGTGCAAAAAATTGTGTATAAAACCGATCGCGGTGCTTCAAACGACATTTATAAGATAGTCACAGACGAATCTCGCCAGAAATTACTGTTGAAGCGTTCAGAAGCCATATTTTGTTGGTGTCGTGTTGGTGTGAGCGCATTAAAACGTGTGTAAATAATGCTGGACACTACTTAAAAAAAAAAAAAAAAAACAAGTAAAAAAGTAACAGGCGGTTTTGCCGACAGAGATATACCCTCAGCCTGTGTGGATTGAAATACTTTTCTAGGGCCACTAGGAAAACCTGTGGGGGAGGTACTTGAAGGAGTGGACCTATAAGCACCACATTCGAATTTCATCTAATATTCGAAGAAATATTACAATATCCAAAGTGTGGACGAACGCAGTATTCGGTTCGAACTCTCCAGCCACTACATATGGTGTCATAGGGTTTTCTTACAACTTTCGGGCTGTTTTCTCAAGAAGTATGGACTTGCCCCTGAAAAACTTTTACTGTCGTAATTGAGGCAGCGAATGCAAGTTGCTTTAACAAAAACTAAAGTGATTCGATAGCAGGTCTTAAAGTGATTTGATGCAAAATTTTGTGTGGGAGGTACCAGAAGGAGTGGACAAACATAGTCCATATTCGAACCTGATCTATATCTGGTAGATATATTACGATGTGTAAAGTATGGACCCAATCGGTCACTCCCATCAAGAGTTATCGTGCGCACAATTTTTCCGAACATTTTTGAACTTTTGTGGGGGAGGTACCTGAAGGAGTGGACCGATATGGCTTAACCAAAGGGCAGATCCGCCGTAAGTCGAACTTTGAGTTATGGCGTGATGAATTTTTCACTGGAGATCCTAAAGCCATCAGAAATTAGCGCTATATATTTGTTCGCTCTTTTTGTTGTTTATTTTTGATATAACATGTCCTCAGTTAAATCTACTGGGGATCTTTTTCGTAGAACATTTCGACCCTCTAACTCGCTTCCTTCCATGTCCTTTTCGTCCTACATTTCAAGAACCGCAATAAAAGTGCCACAAGATGAAATTTTTCAGCATAGTGTTTTTTTTCTGAGCGACATTTTTGCAGAACATTTCGAAGCTGAAAAATGTCATCTTGTGGTACTTTTATTGCGGTTCTTGAAATGTAGGACGAAAAGGACATGGAAGGAAGCGAGTTAGAGGGTCGAAATGTTCTTCGAAAAAGATCCTCCATAGATTTGACTGAAGACATGTTATATTAAAAATAAGCCAAAATAGGCTCCAGTGAAAAAATCATCACACCCTAACTCTAAATTTCAACTCACGGCGGGTCTGGCCTTTGGGGTTCTGACGGTACTCATCAAGGGCTTTCACCCCCAAAAGGAATTTCCCACCCCCAGACCTCGAGCTCCATTTCATTGCACAGTGATATCGACTTCGCAACCGAAATCCTTTTCCAAATAATTGTTTTCAGACGTTGTGTCCCTTTTTGCCGACAAAAGTATATTTGGATTAAAGCTCAAAAAAAAAGCTAAGGAGTCTACAGACACTGTCCATATTCGAACTGTATCTAAGATTCGGTTACTGCCTGAGAAAGTTATTGTACGCACTTTACCGAAAAGTTGTTTGCTTTTGTGGGGGAGGTACCGAAAGGTATGGACCGATATTGCTCGTCTTCGAATTTAAACTAAGTTTGGACAAAATATTACGAAGGCCAAATTTTTGGCCGAGTCTACTGATTCGTTTGATAGTTATCAGACAGACATTGCTAAACCTGAAATATATTCGGGGTCTAAAACCATTATTTCGATGAGACCCACTTTGGCCGTATGAAAGTGTATATACCCTCTTTAGTCCAACGACTGAATGGCCCATGTCACCCTCAAAATACTATCCGATAATCATTGCATTTTTGCTTTCCTTGACCTAAACTCCTATACTCTTTAGGCTATGACTTTGACCTCTGTCGTGATAAGGTAACTCTACAAAACAAATAAAACTGTCCATGCTACAATTCACGTTGTTCCGAAAAGTTTACCCAACTTTGCTGGTCGTTATATTTATTCCAAACACAGATCACCCTGAAAATGAGAAAAATCAGTCGAATATCTTCTCCCTTCTCCAAATTTTTTTTAAAGATTACTTCTCCCATATTTTTAGAGTTTTTACTGCCTGGTATCGAGTACATGTAATTTTTTAAAGAACTCTCTAAATGCACTTTTTTAAGAAATAAGAATGCACGATTCTATTCGGTATTGAATATGTCAGTGGAATATTTAGCTTCACTGTTGTTAATGGCAAAATATCCATTCATCCCATATGGTTCCATCACATTTGACATTCCCAATGTTGAGTTGCCTAAGAAACTACGAAAAATAATTAAGAATTTCAAATGCAAACACAAAAAAAAACTAAAGTTTCTATCAGATGTCTCACATGCCTTTAATTAGTGTTATCTGCCAAAAAACCATCTACATGACTTGGAATATCCTATTCCTTTGTGCACTGCAGATGTAATATGTACCTGTGACATATGTTTCAGGGTTATTGCTCAATGGGAAATATGTGTAACTTTTGTAACTCACGTGAATTTTGGGTTTTAGTTTTTCTTAAACAATTCTTATGGACACAACAGTTTTTCATTTGATGGACTTTCTGTTTTTGTTATCTATGTTTCCTTTTTCCTTATTGTTATTGCCTATTTGTGTCTGTTTTTACCGAACCAAACTACGACGTACTATGTAAACAGACAATATTAAATGTCACGTTTGTGTTTAGTATTTTGTGACTTGTGGTCGGGTGATAAATTTTATTGTCTTTTCTTAGGGAAAATTTTATTTGTATAACGGCACACATGTTACGGTGCTAAATACAATAAATGTGAGTAAATTTATACGATATGCGGATATTTATTGTAATCATACCTAGGTTTGTGTTTATATAGGTACACAAATATGTACATACATACGCACATATTTTGCTATATTTTGGCCAAACATATGAGTAATTGTATTGAACTTTAAGGGATATTCTGTAGTGAAAGGAAATCAATTTAATACTTCATAACTAGACTGCGGAATCCTATGCAAATGCATATATGGTTAGGATGGTCGTAGAGAAAATCTGATTAGACAGAAACTCGTTTTATTAAAAAATAAAACGAATTAGGCCCAGAAATTTTTGCATATTTTGCATATCGTGCATATTTTGACATATTTGTACATATCTGCATAAAAAGAGCATATGCAAAACCATATGCAAAAATATATTCAAGGATTTGTGGTCTAAATATCCTACCAAAATGGCTGAAATTTGGTATTAAGTCTTCGTTAGGGGTATGCAACTTTACAACTGAAATCTGTCCGCATAGGTCCAAGTCTTCATATAGGCCCCATAGAACGGTACCTACCGATAATCGGTATTTTGAAAGTTGTAGCTTCAATATCCCACCGAAATGACTGAAAACTGGTATTTAGTCTTCGTTGGGGGTATAAAACACTCCACCTGAAATTTGTCCGCATAGGTCCACGTCTTCATATAGCCCCCATAGAATGGGACCTCCCGATTTCTGGTATTTTGAAGGATGTGCGGTATTAAGTCTTCGTTGGGGGTATAAAACTTTCCAACTGAAATTTATCGGTATTGGTCTACGTCTTCATATAGCCCCCATAGAACAGTACCTCCCGATTTCTGGCATTTTGACGGATGTGCCCTCAATATCCCTCCAAAAAGGCTGAAATTCGGTATTAAGTCTTCGTTGGGGGTATAAAACTTTCCACCTAAAATTTGTCGGCTTAGGTTCAGGCCTTCATATAGCCCCCATAGAACGATACCTCCCGATTTTCGGTATTTTGAAGGTTGTGGCTGTGGTTATACATTTCTTTATTTTATTGACTTGTCTGAAGAGAATTTTTAACAGAACAAGTAAAAAGGTATCCGTCGGCTTTGCCGACAGAGATATACCCTCAGCCTGTATATATTTTCCCAAAAAACGTATGTATTTAAGGGTTTTTAAAAATTTTGGGCATTTGAAACGACAAAAATGTTCCTTAGGATTAGAGATCAAACGTTTTGCGGAGGAGATACTAAAAGGAATGGATGTACATTGACCATTATGGAAGTGGATCTCCAGCCACTACATATGATGCCATAGGGGGTTTTTCGGGATGTTTGCTCAAGAAGAATGGACTTGCCTCTGAAAAATGTTTACCATCCCAATTGAGGCAGCGAATGCAAGTTGCTTCAATAAAAATCAAAGTGATTCGATAGCAGGTCTTAAAGTGAACTTATCCGAAATTTAGCGTGTGAGGTACAGAATAGAGTGGACAAATATAATCCATATTTGAACCTGATCTAAATCTAATAGATATATTGGGATGTGTAAAGTATGGACCAATTCGGCCACTCCCTTCAAGAGTTACCGTATGAACAAATTTTCCGAACATTTGTGAACTTTTGTGGGGGAGGTAACTGAAGAAGTGGACCGATATGGCTTATCTTCAAACATAAACTATGTTTGGGCCGAATATTAATAAGGCCAAATTTTGGACCGAATCGGCAGATCCGTTCGAGAGTTATCTTGCGCTCCAACCACCTCACATGGTGTCATGGGGTTTTTTTTTTGCAATTTTCAGGCTACTTTCTCAGGAAGTATGGACTTGCCCCTGAAAAAACTTGTACCGTCGTATGGAGGGCACTGAAGACAAGTTGCAAACAAAAATCAGAGCGATTCGAGAGATGACCCTAAACTGAACTTTTCCGAAATTTTGTGTGGGAGGTACCCGAAGGAGTGGACCGATTGAGTCTATATTGAAACATTATCTATGTCTGGTACACATTTTGCGATGGGCAAAGTATGGACCAAATCGGTTACTCCCTTCAAGGGTTATCGTACGCACAAATTTCCGAACATTTTCAAACTTTTGCGGGGGAGGTACCGGAATGAGTGGACCAATATAATCCATCTTTGAAAATGAACTAAGTTTGGACAAAATATTACGAAAGCCAAATTTTGGACCGAATCGGTAGATTCGTTCGAGATTTATCTTGCGCTCCAACCACTAACACGGTGTAATAGGGTTTTTTGTAACTTTCAGGCCCATTTTCTCAGAAAGTATGGACTTGCCCCTAATGAAACTTACAGCGTCGTATAGAAGAAAGCGAATACAACATGCGTAAACAAAAATCAAAGCGATTCGAGACCAGGTCCTAAACTGAACTTTTCCGAAATTTTGTGTGGGAGGAACCTGAAGGAGTGGACCGATTGAGTCCATATTGGAACCTCATCTAAGTTTGGTAGAAATTACACGATGTGCAAAGTATGGACCAAATCGGTTATTCCCTACAAGAGATATCGTGCGCACAAGTTTTGCGACAATATTTGAACATTTGTGGGGGAGGTACCTGAAGGAGTGGATCTATATGGCCCATCTTCGAACTTAAATCGAATCTGGACAAAATATTTCGATACCCAAAATTTGAACCGAATCGATTGATCCGTTCGAGAGTTATCGTGCGCACCAGCCAGACAGACAGACGGACGGACGGACATTGCTAGATCTACTCAAAATTGTCTGAAACGTATATCGTACAAACATACTTGGTGTCTAAAGCCATTATTTCGATGAGGCACGTTTTTGGTCGTATCAAAGTGTTAATACCCTCTTTAGCCTAAAGGCTGAGGGTATAAAAATTGTACACATAGACATTTTTGTACCTATTATTGAAATATTTGTTGCATAAGAAAATATGTAAAATGCATAAATTTTGCATATGCAAAAATTTATGCATTTTGCATAATTTTGCATATGTCATATGTTTCGATTGCAATGTAATCAGAAGCCAAAAATATGCCCAGTCCCAAAATTTGACATGAATCGGACCAAAAATAGGGGTTGCATAAAATTCCGCTGTCTATTCATAACATAAACAAACGATACTGTTGTGTATTTTTAAGGAATTTACTGATATAATGCTATATCAATATAAAGGTCGACTTTTGATAAACTCTACATTTATTTTATGAAGTTATTGCAAATTTGCAGATATGAAGTATTTTTGAAGCATTTTTTTATCAAAATTAACATAATACCTATCTTTTCAAGAATGTGTATGTATTGAGAAATATTTCTAGAAGAGGCAGGCACTAGGTGTACTTTGAAAGAAAAAAGGTTGACTTTGGTGAGCTGGATAAACATCAGCTAAACGATCGCAGCACATTGGTTGTACTTCTTAAAATTGACCTTATATGCATCCGAGTAGGTGATTGGACAGGAGTCCTCATAGCTCGTCAAGAGAGTTTTGGTTAGGGTATCCACAGCTCCCTCGACTGTGGGGAGACTATTACTTCCACATAGTTTTGAAACCGTCAGAGATTCTAATTCACCCCAGTCCGTACTCCGAGTATAAAGATCATTTTGTAATCCGAGAAAGAATACTTTTCCGATACCTTCCAACTCTCTATATCGGTTATGTCAATTACATCCCCCTAAGTCTATTTTGAAACGTAGGAGTGCTACCCCGATTGTATATTCATAAGATATTTTTAAAATAAAATTAAAAACGCACTGACGTATGACCCAGCATATGCTCATCAGTTCATCCATCAGCTCCTGCGTGACCTTGTTCGGGGTCCTCATATGGCATGTATATCGAAGACAGTATCAAGGGTCTGCTCCGACTTTCTTCCATCTGTACTGTGGTGATATCACCACTACTGTAATTAGACCGAAGGGTTAAATTAAGTTTCTTTTTAGCTACTATGTTCTCACCTTGCCCGCATTCGAGGCAGCGCACACAGTATAGCCCTTGCCGCTTAGTCCACTCACTTTATTTTTATAAAAATAAGCCCCCTGGACTTGGGCGATATCGAGGGTTTCTATCTGCACAAAGCTAAGCGTTTGCTGCTTCCTACCTTGACCAAAAATTATGAAATTAAAAAATGTTGTGTAGCGTTACATAAAGCTATTTTAACCCATTAGTGCATAAAGTTCCCTGGCGACTTTTATTCATAATTTTTGTTTGTTTTCGAATAATAGTAAGATACATAAAACATTTCAAGTACAACTTTTGTCATTTATAAATTATTTTATGTTTTAAAGACCGTCCGTTATATCGGACATTATGCAATTAAAACACTTTGTGTGTGATATATTTTGTTACTAGTCTTGGTTTGGCGTTGTTTGTTGCATTTGAGATAAGTTCATTTACTCCTTTGACATCATATTTGGGTTTTATTGAAGTAAATCATGTGATATTTTACGTCGTAAAGAATATTACCGAGTTAACATATATTGAAAACAATAAATTTTAATATTTTTCTTATTTTTTGTAATAAACAAGCAATAAAAACTTGAAATTTGGAGGGATTCACTTCATAATTATAAATTGTAATATGTTTTCAATCATCCTAAGCAGTTTTATTCAGTGCATCAGCTAAAATAAAGAATTGGCGTAAGAAATAAAAATGTCCGATTAAACGGACGCTATGCACTAATCGGTTAAAGGGTTTTTAGTTGATTTTATATGATATATTGACACAAAGTATATAATTTCAGTAGAGAGAGTTTACAATATTTTAGATATAACTTTGAAATTTGGAACAGAGTATAATAAATTAGTCTTTGGATATTTATCATACATAAATATCAGAACAATTTCAGTATAAACCCATACAAAAATTCCGATACCAATACTTAATTGAAATAAATACAAATACATACAAAAATTCCGATACCAATAATTAATTGAAATAAATACTCAAAAAAAAAAAGAATAAATCGAATCAGCGAGTGCAGATTGGATTCTTACCGAACTATTGAAAATAATATTCTTTTGTGTCATAAAAACACCAAAACTTTAATATTTTACCAGAATTGATAGAGTCCATGCAACACAACCAAACATTTCAGAAAATTATATTCATGGTTTGTTCCAGTACTGCAAGAATCTACACATTTTTACTACTAAAATTCTTGCAGGTATTTAGAAAAAAAAGAAAACATTTTTATCAGGAGTCGGGTGAAACCAACTACGACTCATAGACTCCGAATTTGACTCGCAGTACTGTTTGGGACTACGAAATCCACATTAGGTCCCGGCAAAATTTTCCTGACAAAATTGGTTAAGTCGAAAAAGTCCATCAACTGATATCCCAATGGTTGTTGTTCCGCCTTATTTTTTCTTAATTGTACGATTAGATGTTTATGAACTCGATGTCATTTAAAACTTTCCAAGGACTATGACTTCTGTCTGCAAAGCGGAGGCAAGCTTATGAAAATTCGTAACTTTTGTTTTCTCGAAAACAAGCTAAAAGTATCTGTCGGGTTTGCCGACATAGATATCGCCCTTTTTGTAGAAAATTTACTTCTGTTGAAACTGAGGTATGGGGTATTGTAACTCGCGAATTGTTTTAATATACCATAACTTTTGAACGCATTTAAGTAAAATAAACTGTTTTAGCACGATTCACCAATGGATTTCTTAAAATTGTAATTTGAGCGGAAGCTGTGGTTATATTAATGTAAAAAAATAGGAAAAAATCGTTGAGGGAAACGAGTTTTTTAAGTCAATTTTCAATTAGTGGCTTTACAATACAATGTAGAGTATAATGTTCAGAAGAAGAATACACACAAGTTAAAGAATACACTTCAGAGATGAAGTTTCTTATGTATGATTTTTTAATATAACCACTGCATCAATCTCAAACGGATGGTGACATTTTGAAGACTGAAAAATTGGGTTTTTGAATTTTTGCTCTAATCGGGACGCGCAACTGTACTCGTTTAAAAACTGATTATGAGATTGTAGTACTCGCGATTACGCATTTTTTGATGGATAACTCAGGCGTGTAGCCTTTAAAGGTTCACAACAATCTCAGCTTCAATTAAAATTTTTGTGCGTAAATTTTTATAAAAAACCTGTTTTCTTGATTCAAAATTTGCAACTGCCATTAAATTGTCGGTGAAACCCGCGTGAACTTAGTTTTTTGTACGTTCTGAACCTAATAAGCTATGGCGCGTCCAAATCCGTCCACTAGATCGGCTGATATGATACCCCTCAAATTTCGAAAATCTGCAAAAAATGTTTTTGAAAATTGCGCGCATTGAAACGCGTTTTGGAAGTGTAATTTTTACTGAAATAAATAGAGCTATATGCCAGTTTAAAATGTGCGAAAACATATATTTCAAAACTATCGCTAATCCGGAGATACAATTGATTTTTTCTAAAAATTAAGTGCGATGCTACATCCACGGTTCTTGATGGATCGCAATGAAACGACATCAAATGATGTATTTTTTAAAGGATATCATCGAAATCGGAAATTTTGACCATTCGTGGAAATTTTGACCATCTAACTGTATTTTTCGCCCTAATATGCAACAGACGCTACATCGTGGCCGCCAAATAGAATTTGACAAACTTTACATCAAATAAAAGGGATTGATTCGCTGTGTTGGAAAATCGGATGCGCATCATGTCATTTTCACTATTACGCGGTTTATATGCGTTTCAAATGTTGTAATATTCAATATAACATTATTTTAATGTTATGTCACAATTGGAATTCCCTGTGATTTAATATAATGTTCTAAAAATATTCGCCAATAGAAAAACTATAAGCGAAAAATTTGTAGCAACGGAATATCATCATTATTGCCTGAAATTTGGACGAAAATGACGAAGAACTCAAACATTTTTTTTCAACCTTTCATATGAAACCATAAAAATATAAAATTAGAGTAACATGATTTTTAGATTTGTCGTCATATTTTCTTTGTATTTTTGCAAATAACATGAATACTATAGCTCCAAACTTCACGACTTAGTTTTCATTTTATTCCTCACAATGTCTGGATGCTGCTATAATTTTTTTATATATTTTTTTATGCATAAGCGCTATTGTTTCAAAAATAGGTTTGTAAATACGTGAAATTATTTAACAAATTTAATTTTTCGCGAATCCATTGAAACATTTCGAATTATTTCTTGTATAATCGCAAAGGTTGCGAATTCAGTTAACGATAATAGGATATAACAGCATACTATATTAAGCCGCGATTTTTTAGAATTTTTATACCCTCCACCATAGTATGGAGGGTATATTAAGTTTGTTTTTCCGTTTGTAACGCATTGAAATACTCATTTGCGACCCTATAAAGTATATATATTCTTGATCAGGGTAAAATTCTGAGTCGATCTGTGCACGTCCGTCCGTCCGTCCGTCCGTCCGTCTGTGGTAATCACTCTAGCATCCACAAAAATTGAGATAGGACGCTGAAATTTTGGAAAAATGCGTCTTTTGTTTGCAGGCAGGTCAAGTTCGATGATGGGCTATATCGGTCCACGTTTTGGTATAGCCCCCATATAACGGTACCCCCCGATTTACGGTATTTTGACGTTTTTAGCTACATTTTCAGACCGATTTAGCTATAAATTGACATTTAGGGTTCTTAAGTGTCAATAAACTTATATAACAAAACTTGTGGACATAGGTCCACGTTTTGGTATAGCCCCCATATAACGGTACCCCCCGATTTACGGTATTTTGACGTTTTTAGCTACATTTTCAGACCGATTTAGCTATAATTTGACATTTAGGGTTCTTAAGTGTCAATAAACTTACACAACAAAACTTGTGGACATAGGTCCACGTTTTGGTATAGCCCCCATATAACGGTACCCCCCGATTTACGGTATTTTGACGTTTTAAGTCACATTTCTAGACCGAATTAGCTTTAATTTGATATTTAGGGTTCTTGTAGTTCTTAGTGGTCACCACACCTCTCCACCAAAAATTGTCAAGAAAGGTCCATGTATGGATAAAGCCCCCATATAACGGTACCTCACGATTTTCAGTAATTTGATGGTTTTAGCTACAATATTAAACCGAACTAACTGTAATTTGACATTTGATGGTTGTAGTGGTCACCACATATCTGCATCAACAATTTTCAGCATAGCCCCAATATAACGATATCTTCCGATTTTCGGTACTTTGAGGATTTTACTTAAAATGTTTAACCGAACGTAGGCCCATGTTTTGGTATAGCCCCAAAACAAACCTCCCGATTTTCCGTACCTTAGCTTTATTTGTTGGACGAACTTTCTGTAATTTGAAATTTAAGAGCCAACAAAAATTGTTCATTTAAGTTCATATTTTCGTATAGCCCACATATAGGGGTACATCCGAACTAGCTGTTAATGACATTTGTAGTTCCTACATTATATACCGATTTTCGGCATTTTGAGGATCTAAGCTACAATTTTTAACCAAGTTAGGAGTTATTTGACATTAAAGGCTGCCATTAAAAACTGTCAACATAGGTCCATGTTTTATTATAACCCCTATATAACGGTACCTGCCAATTTTTAGCCCACCAAACATTGTCAACATACATAGGCACCATAAAAAGGGCCTCCCGAATGAAGCATTTTATGTACATTATCTGACATTTTAACGTACCCACAAGTTGGGGACAGGAATGAAAACTAATTAATCCATTTTAGTTCAGAATATTTTATGGTGGAGGGTATGAAAAGTTCGGCCCGGCCGAACTTAACGCTTTTTTACTTGTTTCTAATTAGCATAATTAAAATGGTTATATCTTTTGCGCGCAACGATCAAAGTTAGTAAAGAAAACAGATTTGGAATGACGATTTTTTTCTTAATCTATGTACCAAAAATCATCACGGTGCTCTTGAAACAATTTTAAATGGAAGGTGCTTACACCTCGGAAGTTTTTGCGGATTCTGAAACTACAATGTTTATAGATGAGAAAAATCAAAAAACAAAAAAAATCGCCGGAGCGCTTTTTAAATAAATCGCGATTTAAGTTGACATTTTTAGGGGTTGTTTAGGTTTTCACGATTTTGCTTAGAAACCGCAAGTCCTATCAAAAAGGGACTAAAGAAAATATTGTAGCTATGAAAATTCTCTACAAGATTGACCTTTATGGTATTCTCGGCAGTTTCACCGTTTTTGAGATATAGAAGTTCAAATTGGGACAATTCAAATTCAATTCAATTCTGTATCGCCCTCTTATAAAACAATGTCATGACTGCAAATTCCCAACTTAAACTTATATATCTAAAAAAGTGTTACAACTAAGAATAAGTTACTTAAGCCAATCTTGTAGAGAATTTTCACAGCTTTAAGATTTTCTCAGGTCCCATATCGATAAGACTTACCGTATTCAAGCAAAATCGCGAAACCCTAACAAAAAAACCTAAAAATGTAAACTGAGCTTCATTATCTCAAAAATGGTACAGGCTGGGAACAAATAATAAACGTCAATCCGATAGAGAATTTTCACAGCTACAACATTTTCTTTATCTCCATTTCGATTGGACTTGCGGTTTCCAAGCAAAATCGTGAAAACCAAAAAAAAAACCTAAAAATGTGGATTTTGACCGCGATTTATTTAAAAATCCCTACAGCGATTTTTTCTTGTTTTTGGATTTTTCTCATCTATAAACACTGCTGTTTCAGAATTCACAAAAACTTTCCCTGTGTAAGCGGTTTTCATCAAAAGTTAGTTAAGGCGCACCCTTCATGATATTGTTTTGTAAGGGGGCGATACAGTCAGTGCATTGTCCCAATTTGAACTTCTATAACTCAAAAATGGTAAAAACTACGAAAATACAATAAAAGACGATCTTGTAGAGAATTTTCATAGCTACAACATTTTCTTTAGCCCCATTTTGATAGGACTTGCGGTTTCTAAATAAAATCGTGAAAACCTAAACAACCCTTAAAAATGTCAACATAAATCGCGATTTATTTAAAAAGCGCTCCGGCGATTTTTTTTGTTTTTTGATTTTTCTTATCTATGAACATTGTAGTTTCAGAATCCGCAAAAACTTCCAAGGTGTAAGCACCTTCCATTTAAAATTGTTTCAAGGGCACCGTGTCATAGATGTAGTATAAAATTTTTTTATTTATTTTTTTGAAATGGAAAAGACGATTTTATACATTTTTGCTGATATACCCTCAGCCTGTGTGAGTTGAGACTTTAATGTATAGACAGATCGAATACGGGTTTCATAAACAATTTTTTGTCCTAAAAATTGTGTAGTCAGGGAGTTTCAGAATTTCATGTCCTTTTTTGGACGTATAAACTTTCCGACAAAAATATCGAAACATTTCGGTATAAAACTTCACGAATGTTGGCGTTGCGAATATGTTGAGCTTATAAATTTGACTTCAATAAGAGCGCAAAGCTTTTGCACTTTTGTGGAGAAGGTACCTGAATAAATGGTCCATTTTGGAAGTGGACGTAATTTTGGAAGTCATTCCTTTTGATAGTTATGGTGTCAAGCCGTCATTTCAGTTGCTCATGGTTAGATTTAGAGCTTTTGAAGCGTTATGTCAGGAAGCATGGACTTAAACAATAGCGCAAGCAGTAGCATTGGTCAAAATGTCCAATGGATTCTCGAACAGCCCTTATATTGTACTTACGTTGAAATTTTGTTACGGAGGTATCCGATATGTGCGTCCGGAAGTAATTTTAGGATGTTAAAATTTCGGTAAAATCGGATATTGAAATTTTGTGTGGGAGGTACCTGAAGGAGTGAACCGATATAATCCATATTCGAACCTAATCTATGTCTCGAAGAAATCGATTTGGACCTTCGACAGTTATTGTGGATACAATTTTAGTGAAACATTTTGTAGACTTGTGGGAAAAAAGGAGTGGACCGATATGACTTAAAATTCGGTGGATCCGTTTGAAAGTTCTCATGCGCTCGAGTCTGTCGAACTGGGCTAAATCGACGCTAAATTACTTGAAGCGGCTTTTGTTGAAACATATGAGAGGTCAAATTCCATTATTTCGATGAGGTACATTTTTATCGTTAGCCAAATGCCGAAATTACAGCAGATTTAACCAATGTTTGTTAATTGTTTGTTAATTTCGTTTACGGTTGTTTTCAGCTACAACTTCGTTAATGATATGAAAAAAAATCTGGTGGGTATGCTACTTATAGCATATATTAGCACTTTATGACGCAGAACAATAAATTTTTCCCCATTAAATAAATATTAAAAAAATAAGGTAGTAAAGCAATTTTCTAATTAGTCTTAGAGGTATACTCTACGGAAAACACTTGATATATCGTACATTTTGTCCAGTAAACATGTCTTTTCATGCACTTCCAATCCGCAAAATACTAAGCTCGTCAATTTTTGAATACAGAATGATTTTAAAGCCTCAAGACCTTTATATTCATTACAGAATTCCTCGAGCCTTTATTATTTGACTAGCAAAGTGCCCGCTACTTCGTATGCGTTAAATATACAAAACAAATAAATAATATATATTATATAGAATGGTGAACATGGAATCATTTTGTGTACTAATACGTACCACTTTAGTCCGATTTTCGTCACGCCTACACATCAAGATAAATCCACATTTTTTAAGATATATATATATATATATGTATATATATATATATATATATATATATATATATATATATATATATATATATATATATATATATATACATATATATATATTTATGGTTCATATTTCTTAAATCTCACGTTATAAGCAAATGATAACAGTAATCATAATTCCAAATCTCACGAATCCAGATCTATCCGTTCATCCAATACAAAATTGTACCATACATGGAACCATTTCGTACCTCTTCTTCTTCTTTATTTGCTAATTCGTTTTCCGAATGTTAGCGACCCATATAATACAAATATTTTTTTTTTTTATTTTTTTTAAGTCGCTCAAATCCAAGTTGTACCAAATTTAGTACCGTTTAGTACTTTTCGTACATATAAGTACGAATTTCCAAAACTTCCTCAATCCTACACCCCAACAGTAATCTTAATTCCAAACTTCAAGATTCCAGCTCTAGCCGTTCGCTCAAATCCAAATTGTACCAAATTTAGTACTTTTCGTACTCATAAGTACGAATTTCCAAAACTACTTCCATATCTCAATCCCACACTCCAACAGTAATCTTAATTCCAAATTTCTTGATTCCAGCTCTATCCGTTCGCTCAAATCCAAATTGTACCAAATTTAGTACTATTTAGTACTTTTCCTACCCATAACTAAAAATTTCCAAAACTTTATCAATCCTACAATTCAACAGGTATTAATTCCAAACCGTACCCATAAATAAAAATTTTCAAAACTACCTCAGTGCTATGTTCAAACAATAAGCTTAATTCCGAATTTCAGGATTCCGATATATCCGATCACTCAAATCCAAATTTGGTACCATTTAGTACTATTCGTATCCAAAGTACGAATTTCTAAACCTATCTCTATCAACACTCCAACATCAATTTTAATTCCGAATTTCACGATTCCAAATGTGTCCTTTCACTGATATCCAAATTGTATCAAATTTAGTACTTTTCCTACACATAACTACAAATTTCCAAAACTTTATCAATCATACACTCCAACAGTACTCCTTATTCCAAATCTCGGGATTCCAGCTCCCCAAATGCAAACTGTACCATTTAGTACTTTCGTAACCATGAGTACGAATTTCTACAACTACCTCAATCTTACACGCCATCAGTAATCTTAATTCCAAATTTCTGGGTTTCAGCTGCATCCGATCACCGTAATCCAAATTGTACCAAATTTGATACCATTTAGTACTTTTCGTATCCAAAGTACGAATTTCCAAACCTACCTCTTTCAACACTCCTACAGTATCGTAATTCCGAAATTCAGGATTCCAAATGTATCTGATCACATAAATTAAAATTTGGTACCATTTAGTACTTTTCGTATCCATAACTAAAAATATCAAAAACTTCATCAATCCTACACGCCAACAGTAATCCTTATTCCGAAAATCGGGATTCCACCTATATGCGTTCACCCAAATCAAAATTGTACCAGATTTGGTACCATTTAGTACCTTCGTACACATAAGTACAAATTTTCAAAACTACCTCAGTGCTATGTTCAAACAATAAGCTTAATTCCGAATTTCAGGATTCCAGATACATCCGATAACTCAAATCCAAATTTGGTACCATTTAGTACTTTTCGTATCCAAAGTACGAATTTCCAAACCTACCTCTATAAACACACCAGCAGCAATTTTAATTCTGAATTTCACGATTCCAAATGTATCCTATCATTGAAATCTAAACTGTACCAAATTTAGTACTATTAAGTACTTTTCCTACCCATAACTAAAAATTTCCAAAACTTTATCAATCCTACACTCCAATAGTACTCCTTATTCCAAATCTCGGAATTTCAGCTATATCCGTTCACCCAAATCCAAATTGTACCAAATTTGGTACTATTTAGTACTATTCGTACCCACGAGTACGAATATCCACAACTACCTCAATCCTACACGCCAACAGTAATCTTAATTCCAAATTTCAGAATTACAGCTGCATCCGGTCACCGTAATCCAAATTGTACCAAATTTAGTACCATTTAGTACATTTTGTTCCCATAGGTCCGAATTTCTAAACCTACCTCTATCCAACTCTCCAAAAGTAATCTTAATTTCGAATTTCAGGATTCCAAATGTATCCGATCACCCAAATCCAAATTGTACCAAATGTGTTACCATTTAGTACTTTTCGTTGCCATAAGTACGAATTTCCAAAAGTATCCCAATCCCACACTCCAATAGTAATCATAATTCCAAATTTCACCATTCCAGCTCTATCCGATCACTTAAATTCAAATTGTACCAAATTTGGTACCATTTAGTACTTTTCGTAACCAAAAGTACGAATTTCCAAAATACCTCTATCCTACACTCCGACAGTAATCCTAATTCTAAATTTCAGGATTCCAGTTCCATCCGTTCCCCCAAATCCAAATTGTACCTTATTTGGTACTATTTAGTACCTTTCGTACCCATATGTACTAATTTCGAAAACTACCTTCATATCTCAAACCTACGCTCCAACAGTAATAGTAATTCTAAATTTCAGAATTCCAACTTTATCGGTTCGCCCAAATTCAAACTGTACCAAATTTAGTACCATTTAGTACTATTCGTACAAATGAGTACACATTTTCAAAACCACCTCCTTATATCAACTCATCTTCTTAACCTTGATTTTCATTCCAAATTTCAAGATTTTAGCTCTATCCGTTCACGTAATACCAAATAGTACTAAATTTAGTAACTTTTAGTACTTTTCGTACACTTATAGTTCGAATTTCCAAAAAACCTTTGGTACACCTTTCTAACTCTCCATCAGTGACCTTCATTCCAAATTTCAAAGTTCTAGCTCTACCGGTTCGCCAAATACAAACGGTACCATATTTAGTACCTTTTAGTACTTTTAGTACCCTTCCAGTTCGAATTTCAAAAAACCCAGCCTTATCTGACCCCTTCGGACCAAGAGTGATCCACACCCAAAATTTCATGATTCTAGCTTCAGCCGTTTCGTCTGGGCGTTGATGAATCAATCAGTCAATCAGTCAGTCAGTGAATCAGTCACTCTACTCTTTTATTAATATAGATTATGAAATTACATTAGATATAGTAGTAATTCAGATTTTACTGGAAGTTTTTCTCACAAGAGTATTCAAACAAAAAAAATTTAAATATTTCATAGACAACTTGCTCATAAAGTAGCTAAAAAAATTGTATTCGACCAAACCATTTCGGGACCCACACCCCACAGAGGGGGCCCTGCGTACGTCCCTGCTACCCTTGATTAAAAATTAGTGTAATACAGTATAGTCTCGATAATCCGGACACTCATTAATCCGGACAACGCGGTAATCCAGACACCAAAAATATTTACACTGTAGACTCAGTAATCCGGACACACGACAATTTTTTTACCTCAATAATCCGGACACTCATTCATTTTCTTCGACACAGTATTATTTCTCTTACTTATTTTATTGTTTGCATTTGTAATTTGGTCTTTTTATTGATACAAAATTAAATTTTATGCAAAATTAATTCCTTGTGGGAAAAATGATTCCCATTTTTGAAACAGCCTGCGAAGAATAATCTTGGCAAATGTGAAATATTGCGATATTGTGATATGATTGCAATTGGCTTAAAAAGTCAAAAGCGAAATAGCTTTGTTTAGAGCTTTAGCGCCCGAATGTTCAAAACCTCTTAACAATATGCATTTGCCAATTTTCTATTCAAACCTAGAAAAGTGGTTCCAAATTTTATTTAGCGAATGATTTCCTAAAAGTATAATAAAAAATAATAAAACTTTGTCAATAATGCATTTTATATTCTGGTTAACAAATCTTGTCGTTTTAAATCATTATAAATTTTTCTAAAAACATCCCCGAGGGGACAAGAAATACTTCTCTCATATAATGAATACACCCCGCTTCATATTAACTCAATTCTATTGGACTTACTTTTTATAGAAATGCACCACGGTGTTAAATTTTCCTGCAAATTATGCCACACTTTTCTAACAAATGGAAGGCTTACACCTTATTGACAACAGAAATATATGATCCCGATGATGTCATTGGGGAAAGGTGCATGGAAGTCTGTTCTCAGACTTTAAATCAACTTACGGAAAATTTTTCAAATTCTAAATTTTGATAACTTTAGCATTTAATTTACTTATATATGACTTCGTTTATGTTAAATAAAATGTTTTTATTTTTTGTACCTATTCGGTAATCCGGACAATCCGATAATCCGGACAACGCCAAAACATGTAGTGTCCGGATTATCGAGATTATACTGTACCTCGAAATATTGGTTAGACAGGCTATTTCTAAATGCCTTTTGTATTCTTTCTCAATACAAATTTATGTTTTGAAGAACTTTCTTTTTAGTTTAGTTTATCTCGAGGTCAGTAGAATAAAAAAACAATTTTTTGGTTTTTTATATCATTTTATTTTCCAATATTTCGATCAACATCATCGATCATCATCAGGGATTGTGATCATCATCTCGGACAACAAAGTTTACTTTCACACCATTCGCAGGTATTTTCCGACGTTAATGAGAATGATGTTCACCTTTCGGCTTCCACAAAAAAAAAACGCCAGAACATATTATTTGCAAATTGCCAGCACGATTCAACTGAGAAATCATCGATTTATGTAATTTGAAAAATATCAACACAGTTACATGTGTGTGGGTTGTTGGAATTCATTTTATTTTTATTTTGAAGAAGTACGTATGTATACAAAAAATTCCGTGGAAAACTAGTCCCTAGGGGAAGTTGTGTTTGATCCTGTCTGACTATAGCCCTCCTTTACTTGTTAAATTTCTTAAATGTAAACTTGTTCCTTACCTTACTTTAAACGGGTGTTAGAGTTAGTATCTGCTTGAGTTGACTCGATTTAAGACTCGATTTGCTCATTTGTCTATGTATACATACTAAAATTTGTATGTCCATACACATATATGCGTATATTTCTAAGCGTTGGTCATCAACTTCTCTCTGTTATTTTTTATGCTTCAATGCATGCTTTGCTATCAGTTCAAATCCTTAAATGACAAAACTGTTACGAAATCAGTCGGAATTTTCATTTGGATTGTCCTTCCGCTTCCTCAGAGCATTATCCACAATTCATCTCTATCAAGCATGACCACTGCCACACTAGCAGCATCACCAACAGGAACAACACACATAGCCAACAATAGACATTATGACTTGTGCAAACTCATAATAGTTTTTGTTTGGCTATGTTATGGATGCACGTTTGTCATTATGTGTATGTCGGAATGCCATGTGATGGCGTGCGTTTGTGCAAGTGATTTTTTGGTCAAAGTAAGTTTAACAAATTTTGACAGGTACCATTATTAGTTTGGCAGGGAAATATCCGTTTCCATGTCTTGTTCTCTTGATGGTGCTTGCTATCGGCATCATCCGAAGTACAATGTGCTTCCAGATGATGGGTATGTAACCACGATGACCAATAGATTGGCACCAAAAGAGTCATAGGTGGTGACATTGGAGTTTCAAGGAGAATAAGTTGTCACATAGCATTGTCTTATACGCTCGCATGAGTAAGCGAAAATCAAAATCATATCAGCCTTTTCCATATGAATGTATTAGTTTCTCTTTGTTGATTTGTGGCACAAGCATGTTCAAACATTCCTATCGGACAAAACTTTTATAATATTTATAACCAAATCTGTTTGGTCAGTTTACTTTAGTTGCATGATTTGTGTAAAACACTTACTTTGAATGTCTTTATTCAAAAAAAAAAAAAAAAAAATTAAAAGTTATTTATGTATATGGGTTAATTTGGATAGTTGGTTTAAAGATACAGAAGTGAGAAACAAATTCGAAAATTATACCAACGACGGGTATATGAGGCACATCCTCCTGTCGAGATGATAAAGATAATATGGTTCGTGATACCGATTGTGTTCCGCGATGTTCAAAGATGCAATGACGCTGATGCCACAGCACCAATTGCTGTAGATGTTATTGACTGTAAATACATGAGGGCGGCTCAAAATTAGAAAGCATTTTTTTGAAAGGGCCACCCACTAAATTTTTTCAATTTGATCCACATAATTTATATATGAAATTTTATGGTGATCAGCTGACATTAACCAGTGCCAATCGATGAAAATTATTACCGGTTCATTGGTCAAATATGCATATTGGAGGAATATCAGAATCTGGCCCGATTTTCATAAATTTATGTCGAATTGATTTTTAGCCGCAACGATTTCCTGAAAATTCGCTTTTGATTGTAGAAACCGTTTGTTAACCACAAAATTTAACTGGTAACTTTTTTCACCATAAGCTTTCGTGAAAATTCATGTTTGGTCCCCTACAAATTTCTATGGAAACAAAGATCGCTTAGGTGGCACCGGTTAACTTTAACCGATCGCCACATTTAGTCTATAAAGTTTTTGGATCTATCCGAAAAACTTGTGGTGTAGGCCTGTAATTTTTTTGTTTTTTGTTTTTTTGGGCAACAATATACGTACCCGATGTAAAATGAGGTAATGAGGGCTTTAGATCATCTTACCCGCACCGGTAAGATGAGATTAAGACGCCGATAAGGCGTATGCATCAGCTACGAGTAGATAGCACCATTTGGCAGGAATAACGCGTACCCGATAACTAAAATGTGAGCAACCTATGTCCCGTCTTCAATAAAGGAGATAAGACAGTGTGCTCCATTTATAAGTGCATAACTCTGCTTCTTATTTCCTATAATAATGTTGTATAAAGCCTACGGTCAACGAAATAATTGGAACATACCATACCATACAAATCCGCTACCAATTAAATATTTTCCCTGCGGCAAATGCTGGAAAAGACCCAATGGATGCAGATCGACACTTACCATCTTTTTGCACATTTTTAAGACATGTCTAAATTTGGTATTCCCGCAAAGCTCATTCATCTTTGTAAGATGACATTAATAGAAAACCAGTCTCCATTTAAAATAGGAAAACCCCTCTCCGAACAAGGAGACAGCCTTCTGTGTGCCACCTTTAACATCCTGTTGGAAAAGGTTATACGAGGTTCAAAGTTAGAAGAAATGGAATCACATGGAATTTGTATGACAGTAAACGGCGACAACACTAAGTTGATGGTATCGACGCCCAATGCAATGCAACGGACTACATCAGTTATGGGTGCCACCGTGGTGCAATGGTATGGATGCCACCGTGGTGCAATGGTATGCACACCCGCCTTGCACGCTGAAGGTCGTGGCAAAATTACCCTCACTAATGTTGGCGACATTTCCTGAGTATTTCAGCCATGTAAAACTTCTTTACAAAGTGGTGTCTTAAGACACGCCGTTCGTACTCGGCGATAAACAGTAGGTCCCCCCATATCATTGAGGTAATATGAATCGGGGTGCACTCATTGATATGATAGAAGTCTCCCTTGTCCCGTATGAGATGTTTGTGGAACAATTATTATTATTAAATCAGTTATGAAAAAAATCTTTGAAAGGTATAGGGCCAATATGCGTTGGCGGTGAATATCGACGTCGTGTGAACCGCCACCTGTATCGGCTATACAACGACGCACGGCGGACCAAATACCCATTTAGTGCGCCAAAATGAAAAACAATCACATATCACTATTTGAAGATTATTAGTGCAAAATTCACCTAAAGGGTCCACAGAACATACATAAACGCATTTAAAATTATTTGCTTTGCTTCAGCCAGAGTAGAATAACAGTTCCTTTTACTGACAATTTTAAATCTTTATTATATTTAACATTTCTTGACGAAAGGTAAATTAAACAAGTAAAAATGTATCAGTCGGTCTTGCCAACAGAGATATACACTCAGCCTATGTGAGTTGAAACGTTCATCTAGGGATAGATCGAATGTATTTAGGGTCTTCTCAGAATTTTGGACATTTGAACTTGCCGACAAAAATGTGGATTAGGATTAAAGTTCAACAGTGTTGCGGAGGAGGTACTTGAATAGTTCATTATGGAAGTGATTCTTATTATTTTGTTTTTTCGAAATAGTCTGGCTTAATCCCATTGTTGTTGTTTTAATATTTTAAAACAACTAGTTTATTAGTGGAAAAAATTTGGCATTGTTCGCCAAGGGGTAAGGCAGGGAATACTATAGTTTCGATCAACGCCACTGGATCTCATCAGTTCCCTTGTTTCTTGTTTGATATTCTCCACCGAAGTTATTTTTCAATAACTTCTTCAACAAGAAACTTTTTATACCCAAACATCAATCGTCAGCTCGAAGTATAAAGGTAAGCAAAGAAAAAAGTTCAATGAGAAGTTTTTCCTTGGCAACCTCACACAACTCCGACGAAAGTGTCTGCGAAAACAATTCAAACCTCTTCCACTAGTATGTGTCGTCGAATTTCAACGAATGCACACACCAAAATTTGGTTGGTCTGCTTTACAGCAAAAACAACACACGTCGTGCCAGTGTCTTCAATTAGAAACATTGCACTGTGGTTTAGCTTGTATGGGAGAGAGCGACAAAAATATTTCTAATAAAGATATCGATCGGAAATTTTTACCGTAAACTCGTAGTGACTAGAAGATTATTATTTTTATTTGGTATAGTCCTATATCATGCTAACTCTCGATATTTGGCATATTTAACTATTTGGCCTAAATATTCTACAAATATGTTTATAAAAATCATGACATTTTATGAATTTTATTCTTGAAAATGATTATCTGGTAACAAGTATCAACAACTTGAGGAACAGAATATTCTCACATATGGATCAAGGGCGTACCAGATTATATTATATGTAAACAATCTCCTATAGGTCTCAAACCGGGAATATCTGAAAACTAAGAAGTTTTATGAGATTTTTTGTTCGAGATGGTGGGTTGGCATCTATTACGTTCAGGATATCTCGATTAGGAGGGTTGACAGGTCGACTAAAAATATAACAGGATATATAAACAAGAAAAAAACCAACCTGTGTCTCAAAACAGGCCACCGTATTTTTTTGCTTGTCTATTAATTATTCTACTTTGTTTAGTTTTTGTGTAGAGCTAAAAAATGTTTGCAGATATAGTGAATACTATCTGACAACTTAGAGAAATCATATCCCGCAACATCCACCAGAACGTTTGCTATAATTTCTTCGAATAGCGCCCCTCCCATGCTATTCGAAAACACCCAATAACCCTACACCAAACACTCACAAAACTCCGAGTATACTCCGTATAATGGAAACTGAATACCGCTCGGCAACTTTCGGCAGACGAGATATTTTATTTCTAATTCTGGACACTTCCACGAATGTTTAGATAAAAATAACGTGAGGATCCGTGAGGATCCAAGGTACTAAAAGTCTATTTCTATTCACAATATTAAATAAAAAACACTCACAAAAATACATTTCAAAAGAGATCAATTTTACTACAAAATAAACATACAAATTTATGATGTTATCATATAAAAACAACAACAATACCATTAACTTTAAATTCCATTTCCTACTATAGTAATTTTACACAATACTTTTGTGTGATGTCACTTATAAACTGTCACTACGTTAATGGCAATTTCAAAGTCTCAATTTCTTCAAATGAAAATGTTGACTTCTGTTGCTCCGCTTTAGCAAGTACCGTTAGAAGTTGTAAAAAGAAAGCCGGAATACTAAAATTTGATGTGTCTACGAAAGATTGGAAGAGTTACTACCATAAATTGTAGACATCGATTTTTTTATTTTTGTCGCGGGCTGGGACCACGGTGCATTGTGGCGTTTTTTTTATTGGGATAGCGTTTGCAATTTTGTATTTTTGTTTGAAAAAACAGAATTGCAAACGCTATCCCAATAAAAAAAACGCCACAATGTTTCTAGTTCTTATTATTCTTATTGCGCCCACTAGTCATTTCAGTGGGTCATCGTATAAAATTTGGGCCAGTATTCCAAAAAGCATGGACTCGTCCACGGAAAATATAATATCGCTGTAAACAGGACCATAACGAACAGCATAGGTATACATTTTCAAAGAACCTTCGAACAGACTCTAAACTGCACTTTGACTCAAATGTTGAACTATTTTTTTTGACAAAATATTAGGGCGTACAATGTTTGGTCTAAATTGGTTGCCCCTTTGGGGGCCAGTGAATACAAGTTGCTACAACAAAAATCAAAGCGATTCGAGACAAAAAACGAATGACAGAATACTCCATGGGCAACATGATACTAGTGCATCATTTTTCGATATATGCTCTGCATCCGCCTCATATTGATGGTGACATTTTGAAGCCGGAATTTCGGGGTTTTTTGAAACTTTTTATAATCCGGACACTATAATATTACAAAATCATAATAGGATTATATAACTCGTGATGTAATGTATTTAAAATTTATAAGTGTCATTCAATTTCCTTTGAACCCCGCGTGAATTTAGATTTTGTTTTTTTGCGCGACGGATCTAATGAGCCCTTCCGCGATCGAATCCATCCACTAAAATCGCGGATATAGATACCTTGGAAATAAGAAAATCAGCAAATATATAATTTGAAAAAATCCGCGTACTAAACCGATATTTTCTTTAAAAATTTTTAAAAAAAAAAATGGAATACTTTATATGCGAAAACGCTTGTCATAAATTACCGAGACACGAGAGTAATATGGGTCTTTTACGCAAAATAGAATGTGGAGGCACATCCGCGGTTCTTGAAAAATCTATTTGAAATAGGTGTATATTGACGTATTTTTGATGGGCGCTAATGAAAACAGATGCGGATAGAAATCGTATGCATATTGCGCTACTTTTACCCACTTTAAGGTTTTTGGCATTGTGAGATGCAACTGACGGCACACACTGGCCGCTGAGGGAAACATCGAAATATGCACAGATATTGAAAGAGATTGATTCGCTGTATTCAAAATCGGATGCGCATCAACCGACTTTAACTAAGTCGCGAATAACAGGCTTTTAAATTTTTAATATACATATTTTGAATGATTGTAATTCCATTATTACTCCTAATTTCCTATCCTTATAAGTTATCACAGTAAGCAGTTAAGCTATCGCGATGATAAACCATATTTCTTGATGAAGTTTTAACAGTATACAAGATTCTATTTATGTGATTTTAGCGAAATAGTTGGAGAACTCCCAAATATTTTTTTCTAACTTTTCTAATCGAACCAAAAACAAGTAAGCAAAGGCTATAGTCGGACGGGCCGACCATGTGATACCCTACACTACAACCTCTAGGAATTGGCTATGTGGACGCTGAAAGTCCGGGTTCGATTCCCAGGCCTGGCCACATCAAATTTTAAACGGTGGCAAAATACCACTTGTAATTTTGGCGATATTTCCTGAGTATTTCAGCCATGAAAAACGTCTCTACAAGTGGCAACTTAGGACACGCCGTCCGGAATCAGCGATAAAAACTAGGTCACATATCAAAACTTAATATGAATCCATTGACATAAGAGAAGCCTCCCTTGTCCCTCCCTTTTACAAATACCTTAGGAAGTATTGACTTACCCCGGAAAAATTGTACCGATGCAATAGGGACCGTAAAAAGAACCTCATTCATAAAATTCAAATAGATCCGATACGAGTCCTCAAACTGCACTTTTCCCAATTTTTGTGTGCGGGGTACTCGAAGGACGGGACCAGTATAGTCCATATTCCAACCTGACACATGACTGGATGAAATAATACGGTGTGCAAATGTTGGAAATCGCCTTGAAAGTTATCTTGCGGATTTGCCATTTTTTTAGGTTTCTTGTTTGTATTTCAGGGGTTTTTGGAGCTTTTTGGCCATAATCTCAGGAAGTATTGACTTGCTATGGCAATTGTACCATCGTAAAGGGGACCGTAAGGACAATCTGCTTAAAAAATTCAAGACGATTCTAGAGGACTCTTAAATTTCACTTTTTCGAATTTTGTGTGGGAAGTACCCGAAGGTGTGGACCGATATAGTCTTACCCGATTTATCAATCGATTGCTCACTTCGCCAGTCATCGTTCACACAATTTTTCGAAGAATTTTTGAACTTTTGTGGGGGAGGTGTGGACCTATATAGCTTATATTTTAACTTAAACTAAGTATGCGCAAAATATTACGAAGTATAAAATTTGGTTCGAAACGGTAGATCCGTTCGGGAATTATCGAGTGCACCTGCCATCTAGACAGTAAGAGTGACAGATGAACGGACAGGGCTAAATCGACTCCAAGTTGTCTGAAACAAATTTCGCCCAAACATACTTAGGGTCAAAAACCATTATTTCGATGAGACACATCTTTGGTCGTAAAACATCCAGTTGGACAACTGAACTGAAAATTCCTCTGTCATGATAGAGATAATTTGTAGCATGGGAGGAAATTTTGGTTTTCTACACAAAACCCATTATATATTAGGCAGTAGGCCCGTTACCTAGCAGATACATTATTGCAATTTGCATCAGGGGAAAGGTCAGTAGTAGTTTTTCCATATGTAGGCTAGTTTGCCGGTATATGCCCTCGAGAAATTAAAATATGGACCAAAAATAAAATTTGTATATTTTTCATACGAAAGTAATGGTCTATGTCACCCGCTAAATAATATCAGATCATCATGCAAAATTATAGGCATTTTCTTTTACCTAAACTCTTACCTCGTGCAAAATTTCGTGACTATTGAGCTATAATTGCGGCCTCTAGCATGTTTATGAATACACTACAAACAAAAAACTGGATATATTAGGCTGTAACTCTGTTCTCTGATCATGTACATCAACATAATTGACATCAATAGAAAGATTAAGAGATCGGCTTACAAATATGACTCACGAGGGAGGATCTATTCTGATGTGAAACCGACCTCCATACCAAATTTCGTGACGATCGGTCCATAATTGCGGCCTGGAGTTTGATTACAATTTATAATGGACAGACGGACACACGGACGGACGGACATACATACATACATATGTTCCCACAACATCCCTGAAGGGACAAGGGAGACTTCTCTCATACCAATGAGTGCACGCCGATTCATATTGGCTCAATGATATGGGACCTACTTTTTATTGCCGAGTCCGAACGGCGTGTCTTACGACACCACTTTTAGAGAAGTTTTTCATGGCTTAAATACTCAGGACATGTCGCCAGCATTACTGGGGGTGAATTTTGCCACCGTTGAAAATTTGATGTTGCTTGGCCTGGGATTCGAACCGCAGACCTTCTGAGTGAAAGGCGGACGTGCTAACCATTGCACCACGGTGGCCCCACGGACGGACGGACACACATCTCAAATTCGCTTTATCTAGCCGAGATATGAATATTGGTATACCACATTGGGGGTCTCCGACGAATAATTCGCGGTGTTACATGAATTTTTCCCAAAACAAACTTATAATACCCGTTCCACATAGTGGTGTAGGGTATAAATATATTTGGAATAACATTTTAAAATAAATTTTGCTCTTTTGTTGTTGGTAATATGCAATTTATAAAGTCAATGTTTATAATTTTGGTTTCATATGTTTAAAGGCGTTGTCTAGATTCTGTACGTATTTTTAATTTATGCTCCCAGATTTTTTGATTATTTTGATTTTCCGCGAAAACAAAAACAAATTTTAGAAATTATGGTGCTTCTATGGATGTATGTCAAATGCGGTTACTAAATATGCATACAGTTTCTCAATACAACAAATAAGAAATTTTAAAATATTTTTTCTTTATAAGAGAATAAAAACCGCTTCTGTTAATTTTGTGAACGCCAACGGGTTTAAAACCATAATTTTTTCCTCAACCTCAATACCAACAATCGTAGATGTGCTCGCTATTTTTTTTTTTTAATGGAATTGCAAAAAAGAATTTTTGTTTTTTCCTATACCATCGTTAGCATAAATGCTGAGGGTATAAAAAATATTTCATATAAAATTTTATTTATTGTAATTTGGATTTTGCAATTAAAGTATGTGACGTCTGATTTTCTTTCAATTTGTGTACTTTATTAAAGTTATTTAGTGGAGAGCGTCGATCCAATAACATTACACGAAACATTTTATAATTATGTTATTATTATTATTTATTTAAAAATACCAATATTCGAGCGGTACAGTTCTATAAAAACGTGGATCTGCACCGACAATAAATCTCTGTCGGAATAATTTAAACCCCCAACGAAGACTCAATGCCAAATTTTTGCTATTGCGGTTGTATAATGAGGCTAAAACCTTAAAAATTACCGAAATCGGTAAGTACCGTTCTATGGTGGCTATATGAAAACGTGGACCTATAACTACGATTCTTATAGAAATGTATGTAAACTTCCAAATTGTGGCCATTTCCGTTGGAAAATGTGACAGAAATCGTTAAAATACCGATAATCGGGAGCTACCGCTTGGTGGGAGATATATATTAAAATGTGGTCACTTGTCGACCATTATGTATAAAAAAAAAAATAACACATCGACTTTTATTTTTTGCGCGCTAGATCTGTAATTTTTTCCCACTGTGCGACGTCTGTATAGTTAAACATATCGAGATACAATAATTGCATTGGTTAGGTCATGTCATGAGAATTAGATACAATGAACCCATTAAACATGTCTATAAATAAGAGCCTTGTGTCCGTGAACTCTGAATTGGAAAGCCAGGGCTTAGATGCACTCTGGTCCCAACCGGCGACAAAAATCGAAAAATCAATATCAACAAATTTCAATGACAATTCAGCAAATTATCTCTAAACATATCATATTTTAATATTCCACTAATGTTTTTGTAATTTATAACGGTACTTAAGAAAGCGACACTGAAGAAGTTGACATTAACGAATGATCTCTTTAAGACTTTAAAAACGTCAGAAAGGTTGTGACGGAAGTTTTAGCTAAAGGTATTTTTATTACTTTACATAAAAATCTGTACAAATTATTCGCATAAAATGTGCTGGAAATTATTTTTTTTAAATACTTTTTTGTGTATTTTTGTACAAGTTGAGTTTTACTAACTATGCCATCCTATGCCACTCTCATTTTTTTTTTGCAGACTGTTCGAAATATTGTCAAGTTTTAAAACAAATTGTTCCAGCTGCATTTGTATTTCCGTGTGTGACATCAAAAATACTAATGATGCCTCTGCTCGTTTTAGTGAATATGATGTATTGTTGTGTTGTGTTTTAATTGTTTGTTTTGGTTTTTTCGTTAAAAATTTAGATAATGTGTGTTCCCGTACTTTTTTAAAGGTAAACGTGAGGTGCACATATAACTTTATTCAAAAAGTACGGGAATGGAAAAATGGAAAAAAACGTCAAGTTTTGTGTACGGGAAAAACTGGACCCATATTGATGATTTTTTGGCAAAAGTATTTTTTACTTATTTTAAGCATTTATTGGAAAAATCTGATTTATCCGACCATTAGAAATATTTTTGTCGCACTTTCCCATACAAATGGGACCACTGTACGATGGAGTCAGTTAGTGGAAGACGAAATCCAAAGACAAAACAGCCTTACATGGAAAGATGCAAATTTCTTTACTAGCTGACGGTTTTAATTTGAGGTATGATTTACAAATCACCCACCCACCTGTTACTCGCTATATTTATGTGCACTCTCTCGCTGATGCATAGACTGTTCTGGCAGCCTCAATTAAGGATGTTCTACAATGGTCATACAAGCAGACAAATGGGAAAGGGGTTGTACATAAGAAAGAGTAAAAGGGATACGAATAACAATGATGACGTCAAAATGCAGCTAAAAGTGAATGATCAAAAGAAATATGTGTGAGAGAGAGAGAGAGAGAGAAAGAGAGAATGAATGAAGTACATGTTGTACAACAATTAACGTTATAATTCAATCCCAGCAAAATTTGACGGAAGGGGTTCTTTGCGATGACGTGATTTCATGTCATCTTTTGCATTGGTTCAAAGGAAGTCGTGAAAGATCCGATCTTTTCATTAGGATTTGAACCAATGCAAAGGAAGTCGTGAAAGATCCGATCTTTTCATCAGCATTTGTACCCATTCCATCGCTCCAATAGAGATGATGTTTGTGTTTTTATTTACACACCTGTTTATTTTCATTTTGGTATGTTCCAGTACTGCAAAAATCTACTAATTTTTACTATTTTTTCCGATAACATAAAGGAAAAATTGTTATCGTAGTAAAAATAAGTAGATTCTTGCAGTTTCTGGAACAGACCCAAGTTGTTAGAACTGTCGTCGTGATGTTGTCTTACATTTCCTGCATATCAAACAACTAAAACTTCTAAACAATTGGTATTATATGAAGTCCCAACCATCGAGCTAAAAATAGAATCGGACTGCACACATTGCTATTTTAAAAGTTCCCTTGTCTGTTCTAAATCTGACATAGAATGAAATCAATCAAATCTCGCTTCTTGGAATTTGAAAAAAAAGTCCGAAACGAAAAGGAACAAGAATCTGAAAATAAAGAAGAAAATACTTTTGGAAAGAAACAATTAAAAATAAATTAATTAAGCATAAATGGTATTTTCCATAAAAAGTCTCTCCTCCCCGTTCGTTACATTTTGTTCTTAGAGATCCCTAAAGCAAGCCGGGTTGTAGATTCCTACATATTTCCGTCACTAAACCAAAGAGTATAAATTACCAAAATGTTGTTATAAAATAACAAAATTATAAAATAAAAGTAATTTACGAAATAAAAATACTTAAAGGAGTGCATTTGGAGTCCATGTTGAAATCTGAACTGGTGATGGGAAGATAATTGAAAAAACCTTTTGTAAGATGAAAGAATATCAGTTGCGGAGAACGGAGGAAGTAATCTTTTGCGTTGCAGCGGTGGTGATTACATTGCAATTTTGGATGTAAACTTTTGAAAAACTAAACTGATAAATTAATTGTATCTATTTCATGAATTCGTTTGAATTAATAAAGAGTTTTGTTTTTCATGAAAACCATATTTCAATACAGCATTTCCATTTTCCAAACAAGACATGAAAATTTCATGCCAAGGGGTTGGTGAATATGACATGCCAAAGCATTGGTTAAAATGACATGTCAAAGCATGGGTGAAAATGACGTGTCAAAGCATTGGTGAAAATGACATATCAAATCATTGGTGGAAATGACATGCCAAAGCATTGGTGGAAATGACATGTCAACGCATTGGTTAAAATGACATGCTTAGGATCCAGAAAAGAACGTCATCTTTTGGGGTCCACGCTCATATAAAATTCATCGATGAAGATGCTAAAAAGATGACATGCTAGATCACTTGCACCCATGATTGAATGTCATCTTTGGCATCGAACATTTTGCTGGGTCCCATTTCGATAAGACTTGCCGTTTTCAAGCAAAATCGTGAAAACATAAACAAAAAAACCTACAAATTAAGGCGCACCGTTCATGACATTGTTTTATAAGGAGGCGGTACAGTGAGTACATTCTCCCAATTTGAACTTGTATATCTCAAAAATGGTAAAACCTACTAGAAATATCATAAAGGCCAAACATGTAGAGCATTTTCACGGTTATAATATTTTTCTAATCATATTTCGATAGGACTTGGGGTTTCCAAGCAAAACCGTGAAAACCTAAAATACCCTAAAAATGTAAATTTGACCCCGATGTATTTAAAATGACGTCCGGCAATTTTTTTTTTTTTGTTTATTGATTTTCTCATCTATGAACATTGTAGTTTCAGAATCTGCAAAAACTTCCCAGGTGTTAGCTCCTTTCATTTAAAGTTTATTTCAGTTGCTCAGCGAGTATGTATATGTATATCTAACCCTGTGTGATCGGTGGCAGCTCAAAACAGGGCAACATTTCTAATATGATACATACCATAAAATATGAAAATAAATATTATTTTCAAAATTGTTAGTGATGTGGGTTTTTCGCATTGGTAAAACATTTTATAAATTCTACAAATTTTGAAATTCACATCCTCTTTGTCACACAATTGAATTACAACTTAAAGATTTGAACAAAGAAGAATGTTATCTATTTACCATTCATTGGGCAAATGTAATGGAATAAACGAACAAAAGTCAAAGATGTATTCAATCTAAACATAATGTACCTTTTTGAACATTACTTTAAAAAAATGAACACCATACAACACAGAGAAGTGAAAATTAAGCTCTAGCAAACAAGAATATCTATAAATAAAAGCAGTATCAACAGTATAATATGCAGTATCAAGAATATAAAAATTGTTTAACACAAAGCAGGATAAATGTCCTTTGCTGATAAAAAAATAAAACGAGAAGAACCTCATAATAAATGTCGACCTTTCGTTTTTCCATTTATTTCATTATAAACACTCTGAGGTAGACGACATACAACCAAACACAAGGAGAAATATATATACGTACATCCATTCTTACGTTTAAAAATCATAATGTTTAAGTAAAATATATCAGGGCAACGGAATAAGAAGGCGTCCAATACAACACACTAGCGTAAAACCCTATTGCAACAGAAGACAAACCACTAAATCCCCGGCTGTTTATAACATAGGTTTTTTGCTTCTTTTCTTTGCCGTGCAATTAGGCGGTCGGTCGGTCCAGTCATGTCATTTTGTCTTCTTTTTTGTTGTGTTTACTCAAAACGCTCACTTATAGATAGCTAAGAAAAACCTAGCGAATATATTTAAAGGTGGAGAAGTTTGGAATATTACGTTTTCGGAAGAAAATGAGTTTCAGAGCGATAACTTCATAGAGAAATACCGCGGGTGTTTTCGGAACTAGCGCTACTCAAACGAACTGGTTGATTCACTGAATGGTGGCGTAATGGATGAAAGATGCCAAGCAAAGGCCCTGATCGATTTTAAAATGGCAAAGCACAGGAGATTTCTTTTTCCCCTCTTTTATCTGAAGTGAACACTGACCTTCCCGTATTGTCACGTGGGGAGTTGTCTTAAACATCCTTTAAATGTGTACATGTTAGTTGTGCAGCGCGTTCACCCATAAGACCGTTAAAAACTTGGGTTGGGCATTGGCCTAGTAACCCATCTCTACAAAAAGCAAGTAAGAAAGCCATGCTGACTGGGATATACCCCAAGCCATAACTATACAATATATAAAATAAATTGATTTTGACATACATGTACCAACAATTTTCAGTAAACAAACTTCTGAATCATAGAGAACTCGCAATATGAAATTGTACCGCCGTAAAGGGAGCCGCAAAAACGAAGGAACTCTCGAACTGGCAGTAGTCAGCCAGACAGACAGACGGACGAACATGGCTAAATCGACTCCAAATTGTCTGAAACCAATTTAGCCCAAACATAGTTGGGGTCTATATAAGTGGTCATATCAAAGTGTATACCTCGTTAGCCTAAAAGCTGAGGATATAAAAAGTCCAACCCCTCTAAAGTTGACTAACCCATGAAACGCTTTAAGGTCCATGATAGGCGAATTTGCACCTGTAATGTTCGGACTCTTTATAGAGAAGGTGCAGTTTACCCACTGGTAGATGTACAGTTGCGAAAAAAAATAATAGCACCACCATGAACAATTTGTTTGTCATTATGAAAACCAATGAAGATTGTTGTTGTTTGCACAAATGTTGTTATTACGTTACAAATGTTGTTTTACAAAAATATGAAAATAAAGGTTAAAGTAACATTGACATTATTATAAATATTTCTTTTTAGCAGTTTTAACCAAAAACTTCCAAAAAGAGGCGAAATAAAAATAGCACCACTTACATTTTCTATATAAAATGTGTAACCTTAGGGACATTTTCGTGCATTTAAACATTTGTTTGACTTTTTAAACATTATTTTCCATTTTTTTGATATTCCACCATTAAAAAATAAAATGTTTTAAATTAAACAAGTAAAAAAGCGTTAAGTTCGGCTGGGCCGAACTTTTCATACCCTCCACCATAAAATATTCTGAACTAAAATGGAATAATTATTTCCCATTCCAGTCCCCAACTTAAGTGGGTATGTCAGATAATGTACACAAAATGTTTAATTCGGTAGGCCCTTTTTTATGGTGCCTAAATCTAACTATGTATGTTGACAATTTTTGGTGGGCTAGAAATTGGGAGGTACCGTTATATAGGGGTTATAATAAAACATTGACCTATGTTGACAGTTTTTACTGGGAGCCTTTAATGTCAAATAACTCATAATTCGGTTAAAAATTGTAGCTAGAATCCTCAAAATACCGAAAATCGGTACATAACGTGGGAACTTCAAATGTCATTAACAGCTAGTTCGGAGGTATGAACTTAAATGAAAAATTTTTGTTGGCTTTTAAATTTCAAATTACAGAAAGTTCGTCCAAAAAATAAAGCTAAGGTACGGAAAATCGGGAGATTTGTTTTGGGGCTATACCAAAACATGGACCTACGTTCGGTTAAACATTTTAAGTAAAATCCTCAAAGTACCGAAAATCGGGAAGTATCGTTATATTGGGGCTATGTTGAAAATTGTTGATGCAGATGTGTGGTGACCACTACAACCTTCAAATGTCAAATTACAGTTAGTTCGGTTAAAAATTTTAGCTAAAATTGCCAATTACTGAAAATTGGGAGGTACCGTTATATGGGAGCTATATCCGAACATGGACCTATGTTGACAATTTTTTATGAAGAGGTGTTGTGACCACTAAGAACTTCAACTGTCAAATTACTGTTAGTTCGGGTTAATATTGTAGTTAAAATCATCAAATTACTGAAAATCGGGTGGAACTTTTATATGGGAGCTTTATCAATACATCGACCTTTCTTGACAATTTTTGGTGGAGAGGTGTTGTGACCACTAAGAATTTCAAATGTCAAATGTTCAAATTACAGATTATTCGGTTAAAACTTGTAGGTAAAATTCTCAAAATACCGAAAATCCGTTATATGGGGATACCGAAATCCGTTATACCGAGGTATCGTTACATGGGGCTATACCAAAACATGGCCCTACGTTCATAATTATTTCGAATATAAGTTTTTTGGTCACTAAGAACCCTAAGTATCAAATTATAGCTAATTCGGTCTAGAAATGTGAATTTAAACGTCAAAATACCTGAAATCGGGCGGTAACGTTTATGGGGGCTATTCCAAAACATTAACTTATGTCCACTAGTTATATAAGTTTATTGATATTTAAGAACCCTAAATGTCAATTTATAGCTAAATCGGTCTGTAAATGTAACTAAAAACGTCAAAATACCATAAATCGGGGGTACCGTTATATGGGGGCTATACCAAAACGTGGACCTATGTCCACAACTTTTGTTATATAAGTTTATTGAAGCTTCAGAGCCCTAGATGTCAAATTAGAGCTAAATCGGTCTGAAAATGTAGCTAGAAACGTAAAAATACCGTAAATCGGGGGGTACAGTTATATGAGGGCTATACCAAAACGTGGACCTATGTCCTCACCTTTTGTTATATAAGTTTATTGACACTTAAGAACCCTAAATGTCAAATTATAGCTAAATCGGTCTGAAAATGTAGCTAAAAACGGCAAAATACCGTAAATCGGGGGGGTACCGTTATATGGGGGCTATACCAAAACGTGGACCTATGTCCACAAGTTTTGCTGTATAAGTTTATTGACACTTAAGAACCCTAAATATCGAATTATAGCTAAATCGGTCTGAAAATGTAGCTAAAAACGTCAAAATACCGTAAATCGGGGGGTACCGTTATATGGGGGCTATACCAAAACGTGGACCGATATAGCCCATCATCGAACTTGACCTGCCTGCAAACAAAAGACGCATTTTCCTAAAATTTCAGCGCCCTGTCTCCATTTTTGTGGATGCTAGAGTGATTACCACAGACGGACGGACGGACGGACGTGCACAGATCGACTCAGAATTACCCTGATCAAGAATATATATACTTTATAGGGTCGCAAATGAGTATTTCAATGCGTTACAAACGGAAAAACAAACTTAATATACCCTCCATACTATGGTGGAGGGTATAAAAAGGGTATCTCAAAATATTGAAGAACACCTGTGTTGATGGCAAAATTTTACAGATAAATTGAGAGATTTGTTTGAAACTCTTAAAAATTATTCATTATGCAATTATCTGTAAAGAAAATACATAAAATATTGGAATTATCTGACCCCTAACAGAACATCAGGTCAGAATTTACATCCATGCAAAAAGGTGATATTTCAAAGGTCCCAGTAGACTATAAAAGTACTATATTGTATCGGAAATAGAACAAAAATTTCGAAAATGTCTCAGAGAAAATTATTTAAAAGCACTCAGTTCGGGGAAACGCCATAATTTTAACGGGCGACACGATGCGGAGCCCAAAAAAGTTAACAAGGAATTTCTACATTTGCTAGACCAACTGCGGGGCCATACTTTATCTAGTTGTGGGAAAAAATGTTTATGTTTGGAGGATAATATTTTCGTTTGTTAGTTAGATGTCCTCAAAAACTCGGAATAAAACCAAAAATATACAGCAAACCCCATTAACAGAGGATTGTTTAACCGTAACAATATGTGGTTGACTTTGTCGTTAGAGACTATACCCTATGCACGTCATCAAAACTGTAAAGAATTAGCTTGTTTTCATTGAAACCCTGGAAAATATGACTCCATTTAAGGAAGCAGATAAAGTGGCACTAGTTTGTTCTTTCCAGCAGAACATAAACAGTAATAATCTAGGGTGTTAGCGAAGGTCAATAAGGCAACCATAGCATAAAAACTAACGACCAGAAAATCTTTTTGAACAGTTATTTAGAGGTCCGTGAAGAAGAATCCTGCAACAAGTACCAGAATCCGCTTGTTTGATACCAAGCCTATCCCGATGCGTTACTATCGAATTGAACTGAACAATAAATCTTGTTTTTCTTGATGTACTACTATTTTTGAGTGATAAAGTGTAGATATTTGTCCAATTTCTACCATTTTAAAAGAATTGTTAATGGTGATGCTATTATTTTTTCCGCCCACTTTTTGAGGTTTTTGTAAAAATTGGTTTATGGGTGCCACCGTGGTGCAATGGTATGCACACCCGCCTTGCACGCAGAAGGTCAGTGGTTCGATTCCCCGGCCAGGCAACATCAAACATTTTTCAACGGTGGCAAAATACCCCTCAGTAATGTTGGCGACATTTCCTGAGTATATCAGCCTTGAAAAACTTCTCAACAAGTGGTGTCTTAAGGCACGCCGTTCGGACTCGGCGATAAACAGTAGGTCCCATATCATTGAGCTAATATGAATCGGGGTGCACTCATTGATATGAGAGAAGTCTCCCTTATCCCGTATGGGATGTTGTGTAACAATGTTTGTTTTGTTTTGTTGTAAAAATTGGTTTATAATTTTAAATTGTGTTGAAAATATTTATGAGTTTTGTTAGTTTTAAATTCTTTAGAGTTGATTAGTTCTAAAAACGCATGAAACGGTCAGCTAAATTTGCAAATGTAAATAAGAATGCCTCCAAACTATTTTTGTAGGTGCTATTTTTTCGCAGCTGTACTTGCTGTACTCACGGGAACAACTAAAAATTGAGGCTTTGTAATTAGACTGGAACATCACCCCGATGAACATCAATCAATGCTCCCACATAAGACAAGGACGAACAGACAAAAGATATATTTGATATAGAAACATATCGCTCATTTATTTAGTGCTTCATAAACTCAAAAATCTTTTGTTTTGAATTACAAAAAACTCGTAGTAAATGAGATTTAGAGATATCAGAACGTATAGTTGACAAATGATAAAGTAAAAGTGATAGAAAAAAATTATTTTTTCTATCTCCGAAAACACATTTTTTGAGTTATGCCACTTTTTGAGTAAATGCGCGATATGATCGTTGTTCTGTCTATTATATTAGAATTGTTCTATTCGATTTTAATGCCAAAGTTGCAATGATAATTATGTTTGTCCCAAGAGTCGGGAAATGCAGTCTCCGCAGTGAATCGTCTAACAGTGGAATTACGATGGTGCACTGATTCCGACCACTAACTACCCCAAACTTTTGGGTGTAACGTTCGATAGCATGTTCACGTTGTCTGCGTAAGCCTCAGCTATTTGCGATAAGATCGGGAGTATAAACAAGGTCCTCAAGTCGGCAGCACTTGGGGTGTTGACCATTAACAAAGCAATAGGCCTACCTGTGGTAAGTTCCAGATGGAATGCCAGAATGTCGCACTGAGTAGTGCTGGCATATTATCGATAGTCCGACTATCGTTTTGATTGTTGTCGTGGAACAGTAATTACGTCGGCTGCCAAAACATTTTGTTTGGGTTAGCTGTCCCCAATTATTTAATTGCTTTCGAGTCCAATATAAACAAAGCTTTACGACACGACACAGATCAAAACGATAGTCAGACTAGCTAGTTCTAGCACTGATGTCTGCAACAGAGTACCTCCTCATGACACCAGTAGACCATCATCATGAGGAGACGACCGTTTTTCCGGTGCATCAACACAACAGGCTGTTGTCGATGCAGTACCTTCTTGGGTGTTATCTGAGTGAGCACCCCTATCACGATTAATTGGATAGGCTTTCCCCACCAAGGTATGTCAAGAGAGATCTTCATATTCTAGAGGAAGAGGCCCAAAGGTATAAACGAGAACATCTATCCTATCAGGCAGGCATGGACAGCATTCACACTGATACAGTCACGCATGCAGTACAGAGATACATTATGAATAACACAGTCGGGGACCACCCCATATCCATCGCAGCAGAAGAAAGTCAGCTGCCAAGGTAAACGCAAGGCTCTTCAATTCGTATCAGGCCCGAATTAAAGCCACTATACCCAACATATGCCCGGCCTGTGCATTGGGATCACACGAAACGCTGCATTTGTTTAGCCACCCCCACTCACCTTTCTTTCGGAGGCAAACTTTCAAATGCATAACTTTTGTTTTCTGGAAAACAATTATAAAATATCAATCGGATTAGCCGACAGAGATGAACCCTCAGCCTGTGTGAGTTGAGAGTTTTATCTATAGACGTATCGAATACGGGCTACATAACCAAATTTCTTCCCAAAAAAATGTGTAGTGGGGGAGTTTCAGAATTTCCTGGCCTTTTTGAACGTATAAATATATAATTTGGGGTATAAAATTTCACGATTGTGGGCGTTGCGAATAAATGTTTATGTTTTACACATAAATTTGTTTTCAATAAAAGCGCAAAGTTTTGCACTTTTGTGAAGAAAATACCTGAAAGAATGGACCGATATAGTCCATTTTGGAAGTGTACCTAATTTTGGAAGTCATTCCTTTTGATAATTATTGGGCCAAACCATCATTTTAGTTGGTTACCGAAAGATTTAGAGCTTTTGGACCATTATGTTAGGAAGCATGGACTTACCCACGAAAAATAGAATATCGCTGTAAGCAAGACCGCAAGGAGAACGATTGGTCAAAAAGTTCCGATGCATCTTCGAACATCCCTTAAATTGCACTTATGATGAACTTTTGTGAGAAAGGTATCCGAAGATGTTGTCTCATATAGACCCCCTTGTTACTTGATATATATATGAAGAAAAGACAAAATTTTTTAGTTTTCCATAAAAAAAAAATTAAAAATTTTTTTTTAAGCTACATGAAAGATTTTTGGTACATGGATTGGGAAAAAAGTCCCATTCTTAAATCTTTTCGAGATACTAATTTTGGTTGTTGCGCGCAAAAGTTATGGCGGTTTCAATTCAGATAAAAAGAAAAAAATCTTTAAAAGACTCTAATCATTATATTGAGAAACTCTCTTAATTAGGGGCTCCCTACATACTATATGTTTACTGAGGTCCCATAACTTTAGTGAAAAAGTTGTAAATTTTCGCGGAAATTAGGAATGCATTCAAAACAATTGGTAGTTTACAACTTGTTTTAATAAAAATCAAGCTGTTTATGCATCTGAAAAATATATAAAAAATATGTACGTAATCTAAACATCGCAAAGATTCAAATGAAACCAAAACTATACAAATCCGTTTAGCGGTTTGCATATTATAATAAAAAACAAAAAATATATTGAGGAAATTTATAAAATTTTTGTAAAAGAAAATATTTATTAAAATTTATTTTGTGAGTTAGTTGAACAAAATATAAGAAAAATAGGTCGGAGTTTTTCTTCTATTTTAGTTAAATTTCACGCAATAAATCACATTTTTTATTCTAATCACTTCTCGAAAACACGCTAACATCTAGCAGAAGATATGGATATCTTTCAAATAAATGTTGGGTTCCTTTAAATGGGGTATAATCTTGAAATAAAATTGTATCGGGTAATGTTCATTTTGAAATGCGTGTAAATCGCGAAATCCTCAAAATCACTTGATGCGCATGCGGTTTACCAATACAGCGAATTCTTCTCTTTTAATTTGTACACATTTGCCAGGATTTACTTAGGCCGCTAAGATGTAGCATCGTCTGCAGTTTAGCGTGCAACAAACTGTATAACGCTTATATTTTGCACAAAGTGCATACACTTTTTATGCGCATCCGATTTCACTATCAACCGCGAAAAAATACATCGATCTAAACATATTTCAATAAAATCCATCAAGAACCGTGGATGTAGCATCACACAGCATTTTTTGGATAAATCGGATACAGTTCCCATGCCACTAAATTGTTCAAACCGCTGTTTTCGCACAAACGCGAGTGATGATTCACTTTCTTCATTGAAATGGAAACGATCCACATAAAACGCGAATTAGTCAGCGATATTTTGAAAAACATTTTTCGCAAAATTTTCAATTTTTGCAGTAGCCATTTCCGCCGTTCTAGTAGATGGATTTTTACGATCTGTGATTCATATGATCCGGATCGTCGAAAAACTAAAATATCGCGGGGTACCAGCACACTCAAAACGATATTGTAAATACTGTACCCAAAAAATAGGTTTTTTAGAAAAAATATCGCACTAAATTTTGGCCTTTGGCAGTAGATTACTCTGCTGCTGTGTGGGCTACATACTCAATATACATATCATATTATGCGAAATTGCGAGTTCTTTAATTCTATAATTGGTTTTTCGAAATATCCGAATGCGCGTTCCAGTTACATAAAAAATACAAAAAACACCGGAAATCCGGCTTCAAAATGTCAGCATCCATAAAAGGTGGATGCAGTGGAAATTTTGGAAAGTGATACATTAGAAGTGTAATCTTCATGTTGTATTCTCCTACTTTTACTTTGGACAGATGTCCGTCATTTGAATGGTTTAATCAGAAATCGAATAGCAATGTAAAAAACCTGTTAAGCTTCAACGTGTTTTTGCCTATGTTTTTTCCTTTACGCGGTCGTAACTACCACGTAAATTAATTTGTTTTGCTGAATTTTTGAGCTTTGTACAAAAACATCTAAATTAATCCAGCAATAGTCATAGTTACTGGTAAACTACAATAGTTCGCGTATTATAATAGTGCAAACCTTGGCTTCATAGAAACTAAAAAATTTTGACTTTTCTTCATATATATACCTCTGCAAGTCATTTTAGGATGTTCAAAGTTTCGGTGAAATCGGGTATTTGAAATTTTGTGTGGGAGGTGCCTGAAGGAGTGAACCGATATAATCAATATTCGAACCTAAAATATATCTGGAGGAAATCGATTTGGACCTTCGAGACTTATTGTGCGCACCATTTTAGGGAAACTTTTTGAAATCTTGTGGGGGAAGTGCCCGAAGGAGTTGACCGATATGACTTAAAGTTTGGACAAAGTATTGCGAGATCCAAAATTTACAAACAAACGGTTGATCCGTTCGTGAGTTGTCATGCGCTCGAGCTAGACAGGCGGACGAACTGAACGAACTAAACCGACTCCTAATTGTTTGAAACGTATTTCGTCGAAACATATGGGCAGTTTAAGACCATTATTTCGATATTAGTTTTAGGCTAAGGGTACAATATACAATACAAATTACAGCAGAACCAATGTTTGAGCATTCATTCCGTTTACGGTTGTTTTCAGCACTTTATGACGCACAACAATAAATTTTTCTCCATTGTTTTCTCCTTCCGTTTAGAAAGAAATTTCTCTAAAATAGGAATACAACATTTTAATTAAGGCAGTAAAACAAATTTTTAATTGGTTTTCGAGATATACTCAACTGAAAACCCTTAATATTTCGTACACTGTGTTCAATAGACGTATGATTTCATGCACTACTAATCCGCACAATACTGACTCGAATTTTTTGAATACCAAATAAGTTTAAAGCCTCAAGCCTCATTACAGAATGCCGCGACACTTTATTATTTGATAAAGAAATGACATGGCATAAAGAAGTTATTCAGATTTTACTGAAAGTTTATCTCAAAAAGTGTATTCAAACAAAACAGTTTTTAAATTTTTCTTAGACAACTTGTTAATAAAGTACATTTTCAGTACTGAACCTTCAGTTTTCATTTGATATTTCCAAAAATAAAAAATAATTAAAAAAAATAAGTTTCAGTGTTTTATTTAGAAATGCACTTAAAACTAGAAAATAATTTGTCGCTTGGCCTCAATAAATATATTCTTTCTCATGATGGAATCTCTCAAATAAAACGCTTGCCGTGTAATTTTGCCTCCATTTATAATTTAAATGCAAGCGTTTTATTTGAGAGATTCCATCATGAGAAAGAATATATTTATTGAGGCTATGCGACAAATTATTTTCTAGTTTTAAGTGCATTTCTAAATAAAACACTGAAACTTATTTTTTTTAATTATTTTTTATTTTTGGAAATATCAAATGAAAACTGAAGGTTCAGTACTGAAAATGTACTTTATTAACAAGTTGTCTAAGAAAAATTTAAAAACTGTTTTGTTTGAATACACTTTTTGAGATAAACTTTCAGTAAAATCTGAATAACTTCTTTATGCCATGTCATTTCTTTATCAAATAATAAAGTGTCGCGGCATTCTGTAATGAGGCTTGAGGCTTTAAACTTATTTGGTATTCAAAAAATTCGAGTCAGTATTGTGCGGATTAGTAGTGCATGAAATCATACGTCTATTGAACACAGTGTACGAAATATTAAGTTCATTTCTAAATAAAACACTGAAACTTAATTTTTTAAATTATTTTTTATTTTTAACTGAGAACAAAATTATAGTCAATTTAGGCCGAAAATTTAGATAAAAACTTTAAAATGCCTGAAATCGTGTAGTACCGTTATATAAAGGCTATACCAAAACCTGGACTTATGTCCATAATTTTTGGTGAGGACGTTTCTGTACCATTGGGAACTCGAAATGCTAAGTTGCAGCCAATTCTGGCTAAATATGAGATAAAATCTTTAAAACAGTTAAAATCTGGTGGTTCCACTATATGGGGGCTATACCAAAACCTGGACCTATGTCAACAATTTTTGGTGGAGAAGTTTCTGTACCATTGTGGACAGTAAATGCCAAGTTACTGCTAATTCGGCCTAAAAATGAAGATAAAATCCTTAAAACACTTGAAATCGAGTCGTACCCCTATATGGGGGCTATACCAAAACCAGGATTTATGTCCACAATTTTTGGTGGGGAAGATTCTGTACCATTGGAAACACCAAATGCCAAATTACAGCCAATTCGGGTTAAAAATGAATATAAAATCCTTAAAACACTTGAAATAATGTGGTACCGCTATATGGGGGCTATACCAAAACCTGTACCTATGTCCATTATTTTTAGTGAGGAAGTTTCTGTACCAATGGGGAGTCCCATTGCCAAGTTATAGCAAGATAAAATCCTCATAATACTTGAAATCGGGTGGTACAGCTATAAGGGGGCTATACCAAAACCTGGACCTATATTCACAATTTTTGCTGAGGAAATGTCTGTATCATTGGAAATGCCAAATGACAGCTAATTTGGGCAAAAATGAAGATAACATCTTCAAAATACCTGAAAAGTGTGCGAAGTTTCAGCTCGATTGGTCAACTGCGACTGTGTGGAAAATGAATTACCAGATTTGAAAAGCAAGTTAAATAAAACACCGTAAAAACACTGTAAAAATTATAAAAATTTACCAATATTGGTTTTGATTTCATATTCATGTATTATCATCCAAATCTGAAAAGTGTGCAAAGTTTTAGTTCGATTGGTCAACTGCAACTGTGTCAAAAATTAGTTACCAAATTTGAAATGCAATTTAAATAAAACACCGTTAAAACACTATAAAAATGGAAAAATTTTGGTTTTGATTTCATATTCATGTATTATCATCCAAAGCTGAAAAGTGTGCAAAGTTTCAGTTCGATTGGTCAACTGCAACTGTGTTAAAATGATTTAAACTAAACGGACTCCAAGCAAGTTAAATAAAACACTGTAATAAAAACGTAATAATTATATAAAGCACCTCAAAACATTTTATCGGACCAAGTTAGGTAGGGGGAGGACGCCCCCCCCCTTTGTACGACCCTGCGTCTGCGATTCCGGCTGATACCCACAGGTTGTGTTAGTTAAAACTGTCATCTATTGACAATGTCGAATGGTGTTTTCGGATTTTGTGGCCTGACAAAAAATATTATTGGATTAAAGCTCAAAAGTGTTGCAAAGTAACTGAAGGATTCTACGGGCACAGTGGATCTTACTTTGAGAGTCATTTCATTCCCATAGATACCGCTCCTCCATCGGTAACATCGGTATGCCTTTCCAGGGGATCTTTGAACGGACCCTAAACTGCACCTAACAAAATGTTAGGAGTCCATATTCGAACTTGATCTCTGTTTCGTAGAAATATTACCATGTGTAAAGTAAGTACCAAATCGGCAATTGCCTTTGAGGGTTATCGGATGCACAATTTTAGAGAATAATTTCGAAATCTAGTGGGGAGGTAGCTCATCTTCGAACTTAAACTAAGTTTGTACAAAATATTACGAAGGCTAAATTTTGGACGGAATCGTCTGATTCATTCGAGAGTTATCGTGCACTCCAGCCACTACACATGGTGTCGTAGGAGTTTTTTACACCTTTCGGGCCATTTTCTCAGAAAGTGTGGACTTGAAACATGTACTATCGTAATGAGGACAGGGAATGCAAGTTGCTACAACATTAATTAAAGTGATTTGAGAGCAGCTCTTAAACTGCACTTTAGAATTTGCAAGGTATGGACAAAATCGATTATTGCCTTCCAGAGTTATTGTGCACACAATTTAGGCGAAAAGTTTTGAACTTTTGTGGTGGAGGTGCCCAGTGGAGTGGACCGATTTTTAAACTTAAACTAAGTTTAGAAAAAAAAATACAAATGCCAAATTTTGGTCCTAATCTGCTGATCCGTTTAAGAGTTATCGTGCGCTCCAGCCAAACAGACAGACGCACGGACATGGTCTGAAACGGATATCGTTCGAAACATACTTCTGGTCTAAAACCATTATTTCGATGAGGCACATTTTGGCCGTACACCCATTGGTCTAAAGATTGATGGTATAATAACTTTGACAGTTATCTCAAATAATTGAGAACAACCCAAAACTCGGGGGGTTTGAAGTTTGAGACACACACAAAGTCGAAGCAAATCCATTATGAGTTCAAAAAAATCTTCTAATATTGATATAGTGTATGTTTTACTTTAAAATATACAACGGTTTTGATATTATTACGGCTTATGGTTTTTTCCACCCCCAAAAAGAATGTTTGTTGGGTGATTGAAAATGACCTGCTCGCAGTTTCACTATTGTTGTTTCTTTTTTCTCTCGTGTTTATAACGCAAATATATTTGTAGTCGTATTATATAAAAATGTATAATAAACACAACCGCAACAACACTATGTTGTAGCAACCATAAGAACAGCAGCAATAGCTACAACAACAATATTAACAAAAGGAACATCGACCTTATCCAGAAGCAAACAATACCCACTTGTTTATTTGATATGAGTCGGAACACATGCATATAGTCTTATAGCCTGGGTTCGCGTATAACCACATTTATTCCAGCCACCAGTCACCTTAGACAGAATGCTTCTTACATTGGCTAACATCACTAGTACGTACCACCATTGCCATCCGCAACAACGCCATCACTAGGGAACAATCATAAAAAATACATAGACGTGTTTGTTCCATGATGTTATACCAGCGGCGGCTACATACACCACAAGTTACCAACACTCACTCACTCACTTACCCAACGAGTGAATAAAGAAAAATGTTGGAATTTATGGTTTTTCCTTTTTTAAGGATCAGATAAGCTAATAAAAAATATTATAATTACATATCTGACTGGAAGGCGCAGCAACACTCCAACCAGCCATCACCGTTAGCCATCTTCAACGTCAATGCTAAGCAACGGCGCTTTGTTGGTGTTTATGTTTTATGCGAACGCGCAACACAACATCTTCCATTCATCCATCCAGGGAGCAGCAAGCTAAGCTACTCCCCTCACACCACCACCGCATTAGGTAGACATTCATTTAGCGATTCACATCAGTGTCTCCTGTGACGCGATAACTGAGCATACTTATTTGAGTTCGACTTTGACGACCTGTATTCTAATTCGCTTTAATGTACAATAAAATTTAATGGCGTTAATAATATCGCATTAAACTTACTTAGAAATATGATATAAATGAATGTATCGTTTTTCTTTATCCGCTGTGTATGGCTGTCTACCTGCCTAGATGAAAATAAATGTTCAAGTAATTTACTTCGATATCCCGCGACACTTGCATGGTTTGATGATGAAGACTATAAACTTGAAATTTTTGAATAAAAATTTTCTCTTATTTTCCAAAAAGCCAATCTAATTCAAGAGATTTATTTTTGATAGCAAAATATTATGACGATTTCGATTTTTCGATTAACTGGAAGATGAGCAACAAATATTATGTGAGGGAAACTGAGGGGAATTGAGTTTGTACTGACTAATAACCGATTTGATAAACCGAAACCTGAAGATTATAAGTTAAATTAAATGTTCCTTATTAAATTGCAGTTGATTTGAAGTCAATAAACATTTTGAAGAGAAGGAAGCGTGTGGCTCATCTCTAAGAAAGACACTATCAAAAAACTAAGACAACGGAAGTTAACAGGTTGTTATTTTAACTGAATTAACAATAATAGAAATATATTCTTGGCAAGAGTTTAGCCCACTATTGAAACATCATGTTGTCTGGTCTAAGGAGGTATGCTAGTATTTGTTTAATCAACAATTTAGGAATACTCCGAGAGCGACAGAAATAGAGGATAATTACCTCACAAAAAATGTTTTCCAGTTCAAAGTTTCATCACCGTTTCGCTGTTTTAGTTTTCACCCAGCAAGCAGTCACTACCAAGCGATAGAAACACTCGCCCGCGATCTCGTATTCTTATCGATGAGGGCTAATCGCTCGAGAAGACATGAACCTCTTCCTCGGTACTGCTTGTGACTATCGCTTTCACCGACCAAACATCTTACACGGAGCGCCTGAACTCGCTTTAAATGAAGGGTGCTTACAACTGGGAAGTTTTTACAGTGTTTTTTTCGGATTCTGAAATTACAAAGTTCTTATTTGAGAAATATTAAAAAAACAAAAAATATCGCCGGAGGAATTTTAAAACAAGTAAGGAATCCTGTATATAATGCTGTATGTATGAAAATCCAATTGGACCAATAATACGCTGAGGCTCCACGTAATTTGCAATAATGCCAGAACTGGGAATTTCTCTGTCATGATAGATACAATTTGTAGCATGGGAGGAAACTGTGGTTCTCTACAAGCAAAAAAAAACTATATATTAGGGAGTAGGCCCTTTATCTAGCAGACACATTACCCGCCCGTGGACAAAAATGGAAAAATTGATGGCGACAAATTTCATTGCAATTGAAATAAATGTTCTCTAGACATATCAAATTTTTAACATTCAACATTATTTTTGTAAATTTACAGCGGTTATATGCCGAGTTATGTCCATGATGTTGTGATTTGTATTTGAGGCCTTAAAAAGGAAAAATACATCCGCAAAGCTTTCGTAGGTTATGAGTAAAATTATAAAACATTGGAGAGGTAAATGTGCAATTTTTCTAACTTCATTAAAAATAATTTCTTTATAAATGACTTTTTCTGCTATTTTTTTAATATAATTACTATTAATTTATGTTGAGTTTTACTAATGTTTTGCGTTTTTGAGTCTTGAAATTTCCTTTAAAATGTAGGGGATAGTCTCTTGTTTACGATTAAAAAAAGTCCAGCTGCCCCCATCTGCCCCCTTATACCACGCCTGTAAAATCGTAAAATTCCGAAAATCGGGAGGTACGTTTATATGGGAGCTATACCTATACGTAGACCGATATTGCGTGGATGCCAAAATTCCAAATTACAGCCAAATCAGTTGAAAATTTTCGCTAAAATTGTCAAAATACCGAAAATCTGCCATCTGCCAGCCAAATCAGTTGGAAATTTTCGCTAAAATTGTCAAAATACCGAAAATCTGAGGATACATTTATATGGGGGCTATACCTAAACGTGGACCTATATTGAATATTTTTTGCAAGAAGGTAGGTACAGTTTGACATACAACCATGTGTTGTGCTGTTTACAGTGACTTGTAAAAATCACTTTGCACAAAAATGGAATTTAATTGTGAACATTTTTATACCCTCAGCATTTATGCTACACTGTCATACGGGAAAAATGTGCCTCATCGAAATAATGGTTTTAGAACCCAAGTATGTTTGGACGAAATGTGTTTCAGACAATTTGGAGTTGATTTAGCCATGTCCGTCCGTCTGTCTGGCTGGCTGGAGCGCACAATACCTCTCGAACGGATTAACCAATTAGGTCCAAAATTTGGCTTTCGTAATATTTTTCCCCTCCTTCCGGTACCTCTCCCACAAATGTTCGGAAAATTTGTGCGCACGATAACTTTTGAAGTGAGTAACCGATTTGGTGCAGACTTAGATGAGTTCCAATATGGACTCAATCGGCCCACTCTTCGGGTACCTCCCACACACAATTTCAAGAAAGTTCAGTTTAGGACCTGCTCTCAAATCGTTTTGATTTTTGTTGTAATAACTTATATTCCCCCATATGAAGTTACAAGTTTCATCAGGGGCTAGTCCATACATCCTGAGAAAATAGCCTGAAATGTGCAAAAACTCCTTGACACCGTGTGTAGTGGTTGCAACGCAAGATAACTCTCGAACGGATCTGTCGATTCCGCCCAAAGTATGGCCTTCGTAAGATTTTGTGCAAACGTAGTTTAAGTTCGAAGATAAGACATATCGGTCCACTCCTTCAGGTACCTCCCCCACAAAATTCCGAAAAAGTTCACTTTAATACCTCTCGAATCACTTTGGTTTTTATTGAAACAACTTGCACTCGCTGCCTCAAGTACGACGGTAAAAGTTTTCTTCAGGGGCAACTCCATACTTCTTGACAATACAGCCCGAAAGGTGTAAAAACCCCTATGGCACCATATGTTGTGGCTGGAGAGCTTGAACCGAACTGCATTCGTCCACACTTTGGATATGGTAATAATTCTTTAAATATTAAATGAAATTCGAAGGTGTTGCTTATAGGTCCACTCCTTCCGGTACCTACCACACCAAAGGTGTAAAAATAAATAAATGGAGATGTTCCTAGTGACCCTTTTTACAAAAGTGGTACAAAAGCCATATCTATAGATATTCTCCGCAAATTTTTGAGCTTTAGTCCAATCTATATTTTTGTCGGTTCATAAGCCCAAAATTTTGAAAACCCTACAATAAAAACATTAATTTTTGGGAAATAAGTGTTTCAATCCGCACAGGCTGAGGGTATATCTCTGTCGGCAAAGCCGACTGATACTTTTTTACTTGTCGTCCTATAATTATTAACAAAATTCGACATGGATAGTCACGTCAAGAGTGCATCGATCAAATTAAATCTGTGTATGTCAATAAAGGGTCATCCTATATCACTATGAAAAGCTGGCTTAATGAATTCAATCGTGACACTAGCAAAAACTGAAGGTCCTAAATGTCGCCGAAAATCGGCCCTTGTGCCAAAAAAAATTTAGCCGTGCGTGAGCGGATAATGCAAGATCGCCATGTTATATACCGTCAGATAGAGTCATCCTTGGGCATTTCTACCACCAACTAAGATTTGATATTGCATGTACATCTGGCCGCAGAAATGAATTTTTCTCGCTGCATCCAGCAAAATTGATGAATCGCTCAAACAAACGCTCTTGTTGATTTGTGCAAAATCATTGTGTATAAGAACTATCGCGGTGCTTCAAACGACATTTAAAAGATCGTCACAGACGACGAATCTTAGCTTAGGAGCCCGAAACAAAACAGGAATCGACAAATTTTGTGTTCAGAAGCGAGCCCAATCCAACGAAAGTTGTTCATGGAAGAAGACTTTCGAAGCAAATGGTCAACTGTTTCTTCGGCAAAACTGACCGTGTAGCGTCTATACGGCTTGAAATATGTATGATGATTAATTCTGAGCGTTTCACTACAATTTGTTTGCCAGAAGTCTCCTGAGAAATTCAAAATAGTGAACAAGACAAATCGAATTGTTCTTCATCATGACAATACGAGCTCTCAGACATTGATTCAAACTAGCACCTGTTTGACCGGACAAAACGTGGAAATGATGGGTGATGCGCCGTACAGCCCTGACTGGGGATCAATTGACTTAATTTTATTGCAGCACATTAAGAAAAAATGCGTGGTCAACGATTTTCGTCGCCAGAAGATGCTATAAAATTGTTCAAAAACCATGTTTTGGAGGTGTCTCAATCAACCCACTCAAAACAACCCAACATACGGTCGCATGTCAAACTGTCCTAAGTACGCTTAAGCTAAAAACTGTCAAACTTTCCAAAAAACAATATCAAATGACGGCTGCCGACACTGCATGTCGATCATCGCCAATAACAGTAGGTGACTATTCTGGCCCGAACCCAACCTCTTTGTAAAATTTCGTGGCGATCGGTCCATAATTGCGGCCTGGAATTTGATTACAATTTATAATGAACAGACGGACGGACGAACACACATCTCAACATCGCTTTATCTCGTCGAGATATGAAGATTGGTGTACCTAAACGTAGAACCATGGTAAAAATGTTATATAGAGGAATTTTGTAACAAACGTCAAATTGCGCGTACTTCTGTCAAAAAATGTAGCTAAAACCCTCAAAATTCCGAAAACCGGGAGGTACCGTTATATGGGGGCTATACCAAAACATGGACCTATGTTGACAATTTTCGATTAAGGTATTTTTTGACCTCTGGGAATATCAAAGGGCACACGACTGGTAGTTCGGCCAAAAATGGTGTTAAAACACTCAATATACCGAAAATCGGGAGGTACCATTATATAGGGCTATACAGAAACATAGACCAATGTTCACAGTTCTCTGTGGATATATTTTGTGACCTTTGAGAACATCAAACGTCAAATTACTAATTCGATCAAAAAATATACGATATTTGCTGGAGATATTTTGTGATCACTGGGAACCTCAAATGTAAATTACAGGTAGTTTGGCCAACAACAATGTAGCTAATATAAATATATTGGGAGCGTATGATCATTATTATTAAAATTGCATATTGCTGAACGTAGCTTATACGCCACGCTGTATTCCCAATAATCATTATAACACCATTTCTCCACCAAAAACTATGTATGCGATACCCTACAACACTTGCCCTGGACATTTGTTTTATTTATTTGGAATTTATTTATTTGGTTTCGAAGTATCCCTTGTTCCTACAGGGATGTTTTGGGACATATAAATAGCGTTTTTTTGTAGTTTTCAGGATTTCACTTGAAAACGGTAAGTCTTATCGAAATGTGATTAGACAAAATCTTATAGCTTTGAAAATTCTCTACAAGATTGGCTAACCTAGGAAAAAAGAGTAAGTGCAATGTTCCAATTTGAACTTTTATATTTATAACGGCGATAAGTGAAAATTTTCGTCCGATAATTTTTCACAATTTTCGACGGCAAGAGCGCATCGATCAAATTAAATCTTTGTCGATAAAGGACCATCCTATAGCACTATGAAAAACAGGTTTAATGGTCGACACTCGCCAAAAACTCTCGCCGACACTCGCGTGAACCGATAATGCCACATCGCCATGAGATAGAGGCATCCTTGGGTATTTATTCCACTAACTAACATTTGATATAGCATGAACACTTGGCGGCAAAAAATGAAGATTTTCTCGTTGGATCCCGTGTTGTCAGTGCAAGAAATTTCGAGAAAAAAAATACGATCGCGGTGCTTCAAAAGACGTTTATAAGAAAGATCCATGAGACTAATCATGGAACTATGCGTATGAACCCGAAAAATAGCAGCAATCGCCAGAAGATGATGAAAAATCGTTCAAAAATCATGTTTTGGAGGTGTCTCAATCCAGCCACTGTAAACAACACAACGCATTGTCGTATGTCAAACTTTCCTGAGTATGCTTAGGCCAAAAATTGTCAATTTTTCAAAAAAAAAAAAAAAAAAAAAAGTCAAATGACGCCTGGCGACACTATGTGTTGCCTAGACCAGAAAGTTTTCTAGTACCCCTTGTACCAAATTGCTGCAATCTCCAACAAATTTCAGGTGAACAGTTTTATACGCCAACTAAGACAAAATACCAAATTTCAGATAATTCGGGGAGGAATTGGGAGGAACAGTTCCACGAAGGCTATATGATATCAAATTTCAGATGGACCTTACAGCCATTACTGTCCTATGGACCTATACTGACAAATTTCAGGTGGAAAGTTGTATACCCCCTACGAAGACTAAATACGCAATTTCAGCCACTTCGGTGGGATATTAACTCTTCGACCTCCAAAGTACTGAAAATCAGGTGGAAAGCTGTATACCCCTACGAAGACTAAATACCAAATTTAGGCCATTTCAGTAGGAATATTGAGGCCACAAAATTCAAAACGCCGTGGTAATATGAAGACGTGGACCTATGCCGATAAATTTCAGGGAGAAAGTTTTATACCCACCAAGAAGACTAAATGCAAATTGCAGCCATTTCGGTGTGGTATTCGGCCACAACCTTCAAAATACCGAATATTGGGAGGTACAGTCCTATCGGGGTAATATGAAGAAGTGGACCGACAAATTTCAGGTGGAAAGTTTTATATACCCTACAAAGACTAAATGCCAAATTTCAGCCATTTCGGTGTGATAACGAGACCAAACCCTTCACAATAACGAAAATCGGGAGGTACCGTTCTATGTGTGCTATATCAAAACGTGGACCGATATAGCCCATTTTCAATAACAACCATCCTAGGAATAATAGAAACTTCAATACCAAATTCTAAAGCTCAATCTTAAAATTACAATCTGTATCCTGATCTCAACACAGGGACAGACATGGCTATTTCGACTTAGAATTTTCTGCTGGTCAGGAATAAATATACTTTATAGGGTCTGCGATGCATATTTCGATGTGTTGCAAACGGAATGACAAATTTATTTATATCCTCCAAATTACGGTCGACGTTATAAAAATGGTACAACCTAGGAAATAATTATAAAAGTCAATCTTATAGAGAATTTTCTTAGCTATAGAATGTTCCTACACGCAGAAAAATTTATGTTAGAAATATGTTTGGATCCAAACAAATATATGTTTGGGACCGGTTGCACACAAATATATGTTTGGATCCAAACATAATATGTTTGGGTCCAAAAAAATTTATGTTTGCAACATTTTGTAACATATCTCAATTTGGTTTCTTTGGGTAAAACATATTTTTTTATGTTAGAACATTTTTTTCATGGGTAGAGAGAGGATGTTTGTCACCTCTCGCGGCTGTGGAATGCTGTTTTATAATGAAGAGTTGTATGTATTGTATAATAGAAGACGTAAAAGTGAAGAAGGTGGCATGTATGCGACAAACTCATATATTTCTTGTTTTGTTGTTGTTAACCAACTTAGCAGGCGAAGAAGAAAAGAAGAAATGATATGAATTATATTTTTTTCTTTCTTCAGTGTTTTAGATGCCTTTGTAGAGTCAAGACGGTAAAATGAGTGAATAAATCAGTGTTTTGTGTTTTCTTAAAGAAATTGTGCTTTTTAGTAAATTAAATGCCCAATACATTTTATAATTGAATCGGAAAGTTGAATGGAATTATTTTATTGGACAAGGAAGAAATCGCATTTAATATTGGTAATTACATACATACTTATGTATATTTGAAATATGGCATATCCATATTTATTTAATACATTACATAATCATTTGATTCTAGATGCCGATTCCCCGCTGATGATTTCAACTATGAGGACAATTTGTTTTATTTCACAACTAAGGAGAAGCGTTCAACTACGTTTCCCTATAGTTTGCCTTTTTAAAAGTGTGACTATTTACAAATTATTTCAATCAGTTTTTCTTTTATTAAAGTGTGTTATGTATTTCTTTGGAATTTTGTATGTACCTATGTGTTTGTTGTTCTTTTGCCTTTCAATAAACATCCTCAACATTTGTGTGTATACTATAGAGATAGCCAGTGAGTTCTTACGGAGAGCAAGTGAGCACACATTTCAAAGTGTTTTACATTGAATTTTACGCTCGCTTGCTCTCAGTAAGCGCCCACTGGTGCATGTGTTTTTGTGCCTTTTGGGTTTGTATTTTTTTGCACCCAAACATATAAAATGTTTGCACCCAAACATAAAATTGTTCCACCCAAACATATCTTTGTTTGCACCCAAACATATATATATATATATCTTTGCACCTAAACATAAATATCTTTGCACCCAAACATATATATGTTTGCACCCAAACATATATTTGTTTCCACCCAAGCATATATTTGTTTCCACCCAAATACATATTTGTTTGGGACTGTTGCAAACATATATATGTTTGCTGCAAATTATGTTTGGGACATATGTTAGAGAGGCCGTTTTTTTTGCGTGTAGTCATATTTCGAGAGGACTTGCTGTTTTCAGGAAAAATCGTGAAAATCCTTAAAGTGTGAACTTTGATAACGATTTTTTTAAAAATCCCTCTGGCGATTTTTTCCTTTTTTTTCATTAATGAACACTTTTTGCTCGCATTCGATTTCGGTTTCCACCGTGAAAATTTACATCGATGTATATCTACTTCGAGGCGGTCAATGAAGAACTGTAAATGTAGCATCTCACACTATTTTGGGATAAAATTAATATTGCTCCCTTATCAGTGAAGCTATATCTCTGCTTTCGCTAAAACGAAAATGCAGTACCAGATTTTTTATTGCCGTGGAAGTGACACGCAGAAAACGCGAACAAATTCGCGATATTTTCAACAAAACTTTTAGGTGATATTCCTACTATAGAATTTATCGTATCTCGCGTTTAGATGGATTTTCACGGGGACTGACTTTTTAAATACGGAACGTAAAAATCCTAGATGTGCAAATTTGAGTATCTCTTATCTATTTTTCGTTTGTGTATGCTAAATTTTTTCATGTAGCTTATCTCCAAAATTTCTCAATTGTTGGTACAAGTGTAGTTTAGGAACACTTTTCGGATTGTCCTGAAATTTTTGCAGTATGTTGTGTTCGCGGCCCAATTTACGACAGAACATTTTTTTGAGGCAAATCCATACTTCCTGAGATAATGTCCCAAATAACAGTGCCGGCACCAATTCAAATGACCGATGAGCACAGAAACACAGGAATTAAGTATCTTATTTGGCCGAAACTTTGCAAATCGTAAAATGTCTTCCAAACGTACATCAAGTTCCAAGAAAGTCTATATAGGAAAACACCTTTGGGTACCTCCTTAGATCATTTGCAAATTTTCCCCTGAAAATACTTCTTGTTGTCCGGTTTACGGCGATATAATGTTTTCCATGATTTTTTATATTTGTGGATTTTTCGTTTTCGACGCTTTAGTGGATTGATTTTCACAGGAATTCAATCATTAGATCCCGAACGTAGATAACTTAAATGTATCTTAGACTGAAAATAGTATTTTTGAAGCTGTGGAGGCTATAGTTCTGCCGGACCAAACTTTTTATACCCTCAACCACGATGTGAATTAAAGTAAATAGAAACAATTTGTTTCCTTTCGTTTATGAAAGGAAAGGAGGAACATATTTTAACTTCTAATAAATATTGCCTTTAAAAGAGTCACCATGTGACATTGGTGTTCGTTCCATAACATGGACCAATACTTGCAACTTTCCGAATAAAGCTTTTGTATCCTCTGGGAATACACAACATTAAATTAACGCAATCTCGGTTCGAAGATTTGACAAAAAGCCCTCGTAATACATAAAATTGGGCAATATCGGCTAGTCTTAAACCCGAATATATATGGACACTTTGTTTGTTAGTAAGATTTCTATCTTCTGGGAACACACAAATTTTCATTTAACGACCAATTTGGTAGAAAAACTAAAATCTTCAAAAAAAAAAAACGTAAAAGGTGGCTACGCTATACAAAAACGTGGACCTATACTGTATGATTTTTTGTACCTGTATAAATGTTTTGTACCTTTAGCGAAGACTAAAACCAAATTTCTGTTATTCCGCTTGAATAATGTGGCTAAAACTTTATAATAATTGTTCCCCGAACATCCCATGCGGGACAAGGGAGACTTCTCTCATATCAATGAGATACGGGACCTACTTTTTTTGCCGAGTTCGAACGGCGTGTTTTAAGACACCACTTGTAGAGGAGTTAAACATGGCTGAAATACTCAGGACATGTCGCTAACATTACTAAGAGGTATTTTTCCACCGTTGAAATTTTTGATGTTGCCTGGTCGGGCAATCGAACCCACGGTGGCAATGGTAATCAATACAACGAAAATCGGAGGGTGCCGTTCTATGTACTATGTATACCGACCACTTTCAGGTGGACAATTTTATGCCCCCCATCGAAGACTGAAGACCAAATTTCAGCAATTTCAAAATACCAAATATCGGGAGCTACCGTCCTATGGGGGCTATATGAAGGCGTGGACCAATTCGGTTATAAGTTTTATATCCCAACTGAAGACTAAATACCAAATTTCAGAATTTTTGGTGGGATATTGAAGTCACAACCTTCAAAATACCGAAAATCGGGGATACCGTTTCAAGGGGGCAATATGAGAGCGTGGACCGATATAGCCCATTTTCAATACCAAACATACTAGGAATTATAGTAACTTCTTGTATCTTGATTTCAACAGACACACGGACGAACGAACAGACGTACATCCACTTAGAAATTTATGCTGATGAAAAAAAAAATATATTTTATGGGGTGTCCGGGAATATTGCGATGTGTTACAAACGGAATGATAAATATAATTATACCTCCATATTATGGTGGAGGGTATAAAAACGGAAATCGGAGCTAAAGTTTTTTTTTTTTTGCCATACCAATACGTTGACCTTGGTTGACAATTATTGTTCGAAAAGTTTTGTGACAACTGGGAAACTCAAATTACAGATAGTTCAGCCAACAAATTTAGCTAAAGTACTCAAATTATCTCAAATCGGGAGGTATTGATATATGGACTTGTCTGGACAATAGTTTAGTGGATAAGTTTCATGACTGCATGGAAACCCCAAATGCCAAATTACGGGTAATTCAGTCAAAAATTTAGCTAAAACTTTCTAAATACCAAAGACCAGGATGTGCCGTTATATGGTGGCCTCAAATGGAAACCTCAATTGTCAAATAACAGGTATGTCGGTAAAAAAATTCTCTAACTAAAATTCTCAAAATGCCGAAAATGGGAGGCTACAAAAATCGGGATCTATGTTGACGTTTTTGGTGGAGAAGTTTCGTTACTGCATTCTCAAAAATCGGGATATATGTTGAAATTTTTGGTTGAGAAGTTGCATGACTGCATTCTCAAAATACCGAAAATGGGGGTGCTACAAAAGTCGGGATCTATGTTGACATTTTTGGTGGAGAAGTTTCGTTACTGCATGGAACCTCAAATGTCAAATTATGTGTAGTTCTGTTCAAACATGTTGCATTTTTGCTGGTTAAGGACTACCTTGGGTATTGCACTCAAATGATACTCGAACAAAACTTAGTGAAAATTTTCAGTCTTTTTGAGGAACATTAACCCCAATTGGGTAGCGGTATAGGCTACCTTCGATAAGAATTCAAATGAGAAGAATTTGGAAGAAATATTATATTAATAACGTTTGGACAAATTGGTTACTTCCTTCGAGAGATGTCGCCAAACAAACGTATCATTTATAGTGACATAATAAATCAGTTGTCTTTATAACGCAAATATAAAAATACTAGCAAAATGTCCGCTACTTCGTATGCGGAAAGGGAATAATATATAAATAAACTCAATGTCACTCAATTTCTCGGATGTACTTTTAACAGGTTTGTCCAATATCATTGCTTACTTTTATTCTATAATGTTATTAAAACGTGTTCTCCTAGCTCATTTAGAAGTATATTCTCTTTTTCACGATCCTCTAGGAGCCCCCAAATTTTTATTCCTAGAATTTGTAAAAATTGTTACGCTACGTCTGTTTTAGTCGGCGTAGCGCGTGGTTGGAATGCACTGCCTCTTGAACTACGGATTTTCTATGATAGCAATATTGCTTTTCTATTGAAAATGTTGATTCGTTTCCTACATTCCTACGAATAAATGGTGTACTTCTGTAGAAGATATTAATTAACTTTTCTGTTACTTACTGGGGGCATTTGTAGTTGTTTAATGAAATGTTGTACATTGGTTTATGGCTGGGGAGCAAACATAACATAGGTTTTAAACTTTAATTTTGTAAATAAATTGATTGGTTTTATTATTTTATACCTTTAACTCAGGTTATTTTGTATTAAGATACATAGGTATAATTGGCTTTTTGGCCCTTGTATCATATATGATTTTGACATAAATAAATAAATAAACAATATTTAATAAGAAAATGGTGGACACTGAAAATTTTGATATTCTAATACCTATTTTAATTGATATTTAATTTCATTTAAGTACTGTTCGTATGCCTTTAATTCGAACTTCCAAAAAAAAACCGTAAACATCAATAGCGACCCACATTTTAAATTTCAGTCCACGTTATATTGGAACGGTACGGGTATTTCGAATATTTTATCCACATTTTCCAACCGATGTATCTGTAATTTTGGAATTTGTGATATCAAAATGTAGAGATATATCCAAATCTCAATCCTACACTTTAAAAGTAATCTTAATTCAAAATTGCAGGTTTCCTGCTCTATTCGTTCACCTAAATCTAAAGTGTACCAAATTTAGTACCATTTAGTACTTTCTGTACACATAAGTCCGATTTTCGAAAGTTGTCTCCATCGCTCAATCATAAACTTTAACAGTAATATTAATTCTAAATCTCAGCACCCCAGCTCTATCCGTTCACCCAGAACCAAATTGTATAAATTTTAGTACCTTTTAAGTACGAATTTTCAAACATACCTCCATATCTCAATCCTACACTTTAACAGTAGTCATTATTCCAAAATTCAAGTTTCCAGCTTTATCCGTTTACCCAAATCCAAATTGTACCAAATTTAGTACACTATAGTACTTTTAGTACACATAAGTACGAATTTCCACAGCTACCTCAATATCCCAATCCTACATTTCACACAATCATCCTAATTCTAAATTTCAGGTTTGTAGCTCTATTCGTTTACCCAACTCCAAAATGTACCAAATTTCGTAGAATTTTGTACCTTTCGTACACACAATTACGAATTACCAAAGCTACCTAGATATCTCAATCATACACTTCAACAGTAATCTTTATTCCAAATTTCAGGTTTCCAGCTTTATCCGTTCACCCATATCCAAATTGTACCAAATTTAGTACTTTTCTAAAACTACCCCAATCCTATACTCCAACAATAACACTGGTCAACAGGACTTTTGTTTCAACCGAAGTTGCAGTTGTTTCTAGATGAAATCGGCGAGTTATTTTCAAATCCGGTCCCCGTTTTTCTCCATCAGCTCTTGTTTTTGAGATATAGCTCAAAATCGGTTTTTACGAGTTTAACCCAGACTTTCGTTATTTTCGGATACAAACAAATATTTTTTTGTGGGTTTTTCGACATTAATATATTAAGGAGATGTTGTACGCTCGATACAAATCGTTTTTGAAATAGCTATGATGAGTATATATCAAAAAAATATAGAAAATATACGACGGACCTTGTAAAAATTGCATATTTTGAGTACTTTAAGCTGTAATTACGTCATCGGGGGAAGTCATAGGAACTGCAACTTCGTCTGAAACATTCAACTTTTTCAATTTTGTTGGGCAGTGTAATCATTATTCCAAATTTCAAGATTTCGCCTCTATCAATTTATCCAAATCAAAATTGTACCAAATTTAGTACACTGTAGTACTTTTAGTACACATAAATAAGCTTTGGAATCTCAATATCTCAATTCTACACTTACCCAGTAATTCTAATTCCAAATTTCAGGTTTGGAACTCTATCCGTTTACCCAACACCAAATTGTACCAAATTAGGTACCATTTAGTACTTTTCGTACACATGAGTACGAATTTCCAAAATCACCCTCATATCTCAATCCTACACTTCAACAGTAATCTTAATTTCAAATTTCAGGTTTCTAGCTCTATCCGTTCACACAAACCCAAATTGAACTAAATGTAGTACCATTTAGTACTTTTCGTACACATGAGCACGAATTTCCTAAACCATATCCTTTTAAAAACTCCACTTCCCAACCCTGATTTCCATACCAAATTCCAGGATTCTAGCAATATCCGTTCAAAATATACAAAGGGTACTAAATTTAGTAACTTTTAGCACTTTTCGTACACTTATAGGTCGATTTTGCAAAAACCCTTTGGTACATCTTCCTAGCTTGTCATCAGTGACATTCATTCCAAATTTCAGAATTCTGGATCCTCCGGTTTGTCTAATACAAAGGGTACCATATTTAGTACCTTTTAGTACTTTTCGCACCCTCCCAGTTCGAATTTCCAAAAACCCAGCAAAAACCCCTACCCACCAACAGCAACCCGCACTCAAAATTTCAAGCTTCTAGCTTCAGCCGTTTCGTCTGGGCGATGATCTGTCACTCACTCACTCACTTATCACTAAGCTCTTTTATATAACATGAAGATGTATTTCTAACATTTCTTTAGACCAACAATTCTAGCATCTTTTAATTTTGACATACTCAATATTGTTTTCACATTTTACTAAAGATATAAAATATAACCTCTGCATATTTACACACATATGTATGTATGTGTATTCCCCCATCAGCAGTAGATATAAAAAACGACAGGTGTTCACTGATATGAACATGCACGTGTGTAAAAAACTTTGACTTGAAACTTTTTCATGTCAACCTCGTGTTTTGTTTTGCCATTTTTTAAACAAAACACATAAAATCATGTAATAAAAAATTTATTAAGACAAAATACACAAAATTGGCTTCGTTTTTGTTTTGTCTTTGTTATTCGTGCCCTAACAAGGACATAACATACATACGTATGGATGTATGTACATACATTTATACAATGATGAGACAACTTGAGTCGTCAGGGGATGTTTTGCAAATGCGAACTAACAAAGAAACTATAATAAGCAAAAAAGATAAAAAACAAGTATATCTTACATAAAAAAAAAAAAAAAAAAAAAAAAAAAACAAAAAACAAGTACATTAGCCAAAAGTTGGTATTTTACAAGCTGGCGTGATCTTGTAATCCTTAACATTGAAGAGATACACCTTAAATGTAGATATGCATGTGTTTTCGAATAAGCCATTGTGCATCTGCATATAATATCGTTACATAAAATATGAATGTAAATATGTATGCATATTGCTAACACACGCTCACCTGATGCATGCACCATCCTTGCTTATTACTTTAGGAAAAAAATATGTTTTGTTTCCTGAGAACTTCTTTATGTTTCAAAAGGAAGGATTAAATAGTTTGATGCATATTTTATGTCCTGTTATTGTTTTAAATTATTGTACTTCGTTGTAGATTATTCTCTATATACAGTCATTCAATATCTTTTAACAAACTTCTTTTAACAAACTATTTTGAAATATAAAACATGTGCCGTATATAAACATAGATGTAAAATACCACTTTGTTTTATGTACCGAGACCGTGTATGTTAAATGCATGTATTTACACGTGTTAGGTAAAAAAGGATGGTGGGTGGCTACAAACCTTTCGTAGCCAAAATGTATTGCTTCTAGTGATATTTTTTATATCCTTCACCACTATGTGGAAATGGTATTATTGCCAAAAACACATTCACACCGCGAAATATTCGCCAAAGACCCCCAATGTGGTATACCAATCTTCATATCTCGACGAGATAAAGCGATTTTGAGATGTGTGTCTGTCCGTCCGTCTGTCCATTATAAATTCTTATCGAAATCCAGACCGCAATTATGGGCCGATCGTCACGAACTTTTACGTGGAAGTCGGATTCAGAACAGAATATACACCAATTGGTAATGATCGTGAAATATATAGCGGATTAAATGGACCAAAAACATAATTTTTATCCAATTCGAAATTTTAAATAAGGTAAGAGTATATAACAAAAAAGAAACTTCCAAATTGAGATGATGATCAGATAATATTTAGAGGGTTAAATGGACCACAATGGGAAGCTGCCTTTAACACCGGTTAAAGGTAGTGAGCTAACATCCGCCGCTCTTTCACCCATAAGAACGTAAAAACTTGGGTTTGGGCGCCGGGTTAGTAACCCTCACCTAGAAAAACCAGGCTACTATAAAAAAACAAAAGAAAAGAAAAAACAAATCCCTCTACAGTTGACAACCCCCGCAAACGTTTTAAGGACCATAATCTGCACCTGTTCGCACACTTTATAGAGAAGGTGCAGTTTACGCATTGGCAGATGTACTTGAAAAGTACAAGGCCGACATTACTGCCATACAGGAAGTACGATTGAATGGGAAAGGCGTCACAACAACACCTAAAGGTGACGCACTGTATTATAGCTGCCATGACATAAATGAGTTTGGTTGCCGATTTGTACTTGGTCGGAGGTTAAAACACCTGGTCTCCAGCTTCACACCCGTGAATGGAAGACTTGCTACAATTCGAATAAAAGGAAAATTGTTCAACATTAACGTTATTTGCGCTCATGCTCCCACTGAAGACAAGGACGAACAGACCAAAGATATATTTTATGAGCGCTTAGAAGAAACATATGACCCTTGTCCTGCCCATGACATTAAAATTATTCTAGGCGATTTTAATGCCAAAATTGGAAAGGAAAATATCTTTGGTCCAACAGTCGGAAAATTCAGTCTCCACAATGAAACATCTGGCAATGGCATGATGCTGATAGACTTCGCAGCGGCAAAAACATGGTAGTTAGCAGCACCAGATTTAAACATCTCGACATCCATAAGGGCACCTGGCTCTCTCCAGATCAGAAATCAAATTGATCACGTTCTGATAGATGGAAGACACTCAACGCGCGTGTTGGATGTGCGCTCGTTCCGAGGAGCAAACATAGACCCGGATTACTAACTAGTTGCAGCAAAGGTACGCACCCATTTAAACGCAGCAAACAAAGCACGTACAGACACAACACGAAAGTTAGACATCGGTAAGCTGCAATCACAACAGACAGCCACAGCGTTTTTCACTCAACTAGCCCAATTGCTTAATCAAAGCAATCCTCATTCCGATAACATATCAGCGCAATGGCAAAGTATTGCCCACTCCATGCAAATAGGCGCAAAGTCCATACTTGGATACTGTCGTGCTGGTACCGAAGAGAAAAATGCGGCATATAGGTACGGTGACCAATATTTTGGGATGAAAATAGAGTACACATACGAGGGCTACTACATAAGTTTCGGGTCTAGACAACAATGCCAAGCGTCATTTAGCATTTCCATTGAAAAGTTTAACATTTTCTAGCATAAGCGTACTCAATACGGTTGGACGTACCACTAATTGCGTTTTTTACAGGACTTAAAGAATTAATTTGCATAAAAAATATGGAATTTACTTGTGAACATTTTCGCCCAACCATTTTTCACAATTTTCTACGCGATGACGACGCGATGAAGCAACATCCTATAGTCAGTAGTCAACAGCATTACGTAGTCTCAGTTGGAGTCGAGAAATTATGCTGTAGTCGGAGACTGAGTCGAAAAAGTAACTTGGCTCCAACCCCGGGCAACAATTTTTTTCTACATTTATCAAACATGAATTTCAAGAACTTTTTTGGTCCAATTAATACTCTAAAGCAAACTTAAAATTCCATGACAATCGAATTAGAGTTTCATATTCCCGAGCGAAAGTCTGCACACTTCAGAACCTCTTACACAGAGTTTAAAATTTTAGTGATCTTGTATTTTTATTATAATCGTAGAAGTTTTAAGCAAGAAGTTTTGTAGTTGTGTATGTTCTTTTCAAGGAATACCTCAGAAAAAGGCCTACATATAGGAAAAAAGTTGGAAACTTGTGTTTTTTTCATATTGAGTGCTATTAGATATTATCCTCGGAGTCGACTCCGGAGTCGGAGTCGAAACTAAATGGCTCGACTCCGAAACGTTGGTAGACAGGTAAAAGGTTTGCCGTAAAGTAAATTGAGTTTTTGTGAAATTGATTGTAGAGGATCTCTATCCTTCCCGCTCTCTACCAAACAATCAATATATTTTACGGCAAACTTTGTACATCCATTAGAAACGACATCATTTGTCAGACCAGGTGACACGATGGTTATGTCTGTGACACTTGCCGCTAATTCTGGAAGGGGCGTCCTCATTGGCCATGCAAAACGTAGAGCTCTATCCCAAAAACTCAATTTATTTTACCGAAACATTTTTACGTATTACTACTGACATAGCTCTGTGAAAAACTGGTTTAAAGTATTCAATAGTGGTGCACGCTTGCTCAGCGAAGAAAGTAGTAAGGGTGGTCCAAAAACTGCCGTTGTGACAGAAAACATTGAAGCCGTGAGTAAACTGATAATGCAAGATCGCCATGACAGAGGCATCCTTGGACATTTCTTTCACCGGTTTACATTCCATACTGCATGAAAACCTGGCCGAAAAAAGGTTTCTTATCGATGGATACCGTACCGATTGGTGCAAGAAATTTCAAAAAAATACGATCGCTGTATAAGCCTTATACGATGCGTATGAAACGACTGATTTCATTTCAACAGCGACAATATTTGGTTAAATTTCTACCTAGGTTTCTCGGATTTCATTGTATTACCTTTGTATTCACATGTATTTGTAAAACAAATCAAAAATAGAGGACATAGAGTACAAATGATGAAAATAGAGGACAAATAGAGTACGTTAAAAAAATAGAGTACGGACACCTAAAATAGAGTACTGTCCTCTATAATAGAGTACGGTTGGTCACCGTAAATATAGGGCTACTTTACAATCCGTAGCGCACGAGAAATGTATCGGGAGAAAAGGAGCGAGGAGAAACGTATTTTTCGCAGGAAAAAGAAAGAGATGGAAAAGTGGGAGTGTGAAAAAATCTCGATTTTTACAGGAGTCAGTATGAATTCCGAAAATTCTACCAAAGAGTGAAGCAACAAACTGATGGTACAGGCACCTCCTTTTGTAGACACCAGAGAGGTAATTTGGTATTTGATACAGATAGTGTGCTCAGGATATGGAAAGAGCATTTTTCAAACCAGTTGGTATCCAGTAGAGTTGTGTAGTTCCGGAACGAACTAGTTCCAAGGAACAATTCCGGACAAGGAACTATTGGAACTACATCCGGCTCTAGTATTAATATAGTTAATTTTCTTCATTTAATTCTACACTCATTTCGATATTTCTCACTCGGTTCAATCATAATTCAGATGCGGTCACATTGTAAAATAAAGGTAAATTACATTCTCCTTAAATCGCTACTATTTATTGTATGTCAATTCATCCTCCATAAGATGAAAACAAAGATAAAGATTCCTTAAACAACTTCACTCTCGGAACTATTTGGAACAAAGTAAATAAAAAGAACGACGGAAGAGAAAGATCCATTGAACTATATCGGTCTCGGAACTATTTAGAACGAAGGAAACAGTAAGAACGATGAAAGAGGAAGATTCATTGAACTATATCGCTCTCGGAACTATGGAACTATATTAAGGAACTAGTTCCTTTTAAGAAAAGGAACTAGAAAGATCGAACCGCTCCAGGAACTAGATTGACCAACTCTAGTATAATGCGAAGACGACGAAGATACCACAGATCCAATCCCAGAAGATGGTATTGAATGAATACCGCCCAGCCAAGATGAGGTAAAGACAGCAATAAATCGGCTGAAGAACAATAAGGCAGCAGGAGCCGATGGCTTACCAGCCAAGATGTTCAAAACCGACACACTGATAAGGTGTATTCATCAGCTAGTTAGCACCATCTGGCAGGAAGAACGAGTACCCGACGATTGGAACCTGAGTATCCTGTGCCCCGTCCATAAGAAAGGGGATAAGACTGTATGCTCCAACTATAGGGGCATATGTCTACTCCCGATTGCCTACAAGATCGTGTCAGAGATATTGTGCGAACGACTAAAGCTTATGGTAAACGAGATAGTTGGGCCATACCAATTAGGCTTTAGACCTGGCAAGTCCACCATTGACCAGATATTTACCCTGCTGCAAATCCTGGAGAAGACCCAAGAGATGCAGATCGACACCTACCACCTTTTTGTCGATTATAAAGCAGCCTTCGACTGCTCACTACGTTCAAAGGTATTCCAGGCCATGTCTGAATTTGGTATCCCCGCAAAGCTCATCCGGCTTTGTAAAATGACTTTAACTGACACGAGATCCTCTGTTAAAATAGGAAAGAACATCTTCGAAGAATTTTGTATCAAAAAGGTTTCAGGCAAGGAGACAGCCTCTCGTGTGATCTCTTCAACATCCTGCTGGAAAAGGTTATTCGAGAGGCAAACGTCAAAAGAATTGGCACAATCTACACCAATAGCCACATGTTACTTATGCTGATGATATAGTCATCATGGGACGATCAGTAAAATAAGTAACTGATACGTTTCAGAAGGTCGAGGGAGAATCTGCTAAAGTGGGTCTGGCGGTAAATGGCGGGAAGACTACGTTGATGGTGTCGACGCGCAATGCGTCCATTTAGCTTGGACCAACTGTGGAAGTTGGTTCCTACTTCCTACATCGTCTACCTCGGCACCACCGTAAACACAACTAACGACATTAGTTGTGAAATAAAAAGAAGAATTGTATTGGCTAACAGATGCTACTTTGGCTTAAGTAAGCAGTTTAAAAACAAAGCCACATCTCGTCAAACAAAAATAACGCTTTACAAAACACTGATACTACTCGTGCCTATGTATGGTTCCGAAGCCTGTTTGAGAGAAAAATTCTTCGAAAGTTCTATGGACCAATCTGCGTTGACGGTGAATATCGACGTCGCATGAACCACGAGCTGTATCTGCTATACAGCGACATCAATATTGTTAAACGTATCGAGATGCAGCGATTGCGTTGGCTAGGCCATATCATAAGCATGAGCGACGATGAACCCGCTAAAAAGGCGTATAAATACGGACCGCTTGGCGGTGCACGCAGAATTGGCAGGCCAAGGAATAGATAGCGCAAACAAGTGGACGATGAGATGAAAAAGCGCGGTATTCCAGAATGCGAAGCAACAAATAGAGAGAAATGGAGATCTTTTCTTAGTTCGGCCTATGGAACAAATGTTCTGTAATGGGCCAGCTAAGTAAGTAAGTACTCACAGACGTCCCTTCGTTATATTTTTTTAGTGACAATTGTGTTCATTAAAATAACACTATGCAACACTCAAAGTGCAAACAACTTTTAGTATGCATTTTTTGAAAGTACATATTTAGACTACAAAAACCCTAGTATGGTTTTGTCCTGTCAGATCCCGTTCGGATTTTATGTCCTCATCTAAACCGGGATAAATTTTATAATTTATAATTTTATAATTTATAATTATATAATTGCATTTATCATGCCTTTATCTCAGAAGCAATATTGTAGCGCTATACTAGTAGAACTTATCTTTAGAGAAAACCACATAAGAAAAACTCCATCTAGGCCATAAAAATCTATAAATTATAGAAAATTTACATAATTTCTGAAATTCTGGTCAGTATCGGCTAAACTATTGGGAGTTGAACCAAGTAACCTTTTGCAAAAATCTTCCAAATAAAGTTCTCAACGATTCTTTAGAACATTCTAAAACTCTAAAATGCTTACTTCATGTTGTTTTAGTGGTATTTTGCATCATATCTTTTACAGCACGTATTTCAAACACAGTTCACACCAACAGTTTATTCTCGCATTTCGGATTTGACTACATTATTGACATTTTTATTAAATCGTCGTTGAAAATTGTACTGAAAACAACGGCATAGAGACATTTTACAACAATGACATGTTCTGAAGAGTTGTGTATTACACTCCGGGGAATATATTTCCAAAAGAAAATTAACGGTTTTGGAGATATGGTGCGAAATGTATAAAAATTTTGGAATTTTTGCATATATTTTGAAATTTGAGGCAATAAATGTAGTTTTTCGGATTCATTATCTCTCCAAATATTTTATTCTTGTCCTTATCTACAAATTTGCTTCAGAGGTCAGAAGAAGATTCGCATTGATTGCAGAGATATAGGCTCGAATTTCTTTAAAAACTCAATATTTAACCATGTTTAGAAGGGGCCATAAAATCCGAGCTGGATCTGACACAACAAACCCCAACTATGGCTTCTTGTAGTTTGGGTCTGTACTTTCAAAAAATTCTCAGTTCGAATTGTTTGCACAAGATCACCTTAAAAATGTTGCACAGTGTAATCAGCGTTTTTATAATATTTTTTTTCTTAAAAGTAGAAGTAAAACCGCTTGACTTTTTTCCCGCAACAAACAAAAATTTCCTCGCGAGAGGATTTGTACTGGGGAATTTTTTTTAACCTATGTAACAAAAATCGTTGATGTAGCGCAAAAGGAAAAATCAATTTTTTGAAAATGAAATATGAAAGAATTGGCAATATACCCCATATACACTTTCATACAGGCAAAATGTGCCTCATCGAAATGATGGATTTATACCCCAAGTATGTTTGGTCGAAAACAGTTTCAGACAATGTGTAGTCGAGTTAGCCATGTCCGTCCGACTGTCTGTCTGGCTGGCTGGTGCGCACGATAGCTCTCGAACGGATTAACCGTTTTGGTCCAAAATTTGGCTTTCGTATATGATGACATTGTTTTATAAGGGGACGACACAGTCAATGCATTGTCCCAATTTGAACTTCTATTTCTTAATAACGGTAAGACCTACGAAAATATCGTAAAGGTCAGCCTTGTAGAGAATTTTTATAGCTACAACATTTTCTTTATTCCCATTTCGATAGGACTTGTGGTTTCCAAGCAAAATCGTGAAAACCTAAAAAATCTATAAAAATGTCGCGATTTATTTAAAAAGCGCTCCTGCGATTTTTTTTTGTTTTTTGATTTTTCTCACCTATGAACATTGTAGTTTCAGAATCCGCAAAAACATCCCTGGTGTAAGCACCTTCCATTTAAAATTGATTCAAGAGCGCCGTTTAGTCTTTTCTTACTTGAAGAAAAGTATGTTATTTCCTTAGATTGCAAACATTTCGCAAATTTTGACCACATTCAATACAATTTGGTATTTATTCTTTGGGAATAGTTTCCGATTGAGGGTACATGACATTCGATCTCATTGAATCTAAACTTTCTACACAAGGAAAAATGTGTGTGCACTATTTTTTTTTTTTTTGGAATCTTAATATTAAAATTATACAGCATTTGATTATAATAAGCACTTCGTTGAATTATTTAATTGCAATATAATTGTTAGAATAAAAACCCAGAAAATGGGTCAACATTAAGAAGCAAACACTTTGTTTGATGCGAAATTTCAACGTGCTATGCAATCCAAACTAGGCCCAAGATGTTGATGTCTCGTAAACAATCGCTTAGAAAAATTCATTATGAGAAATAACCATTTGGACAAATGAAGGTGAAAGCAGAATTGTAGGGGATGAATACAAGGAAGAACACGAGCAAATCTAATTAGCACAAGATGCAACTGCTGCCGCTACTGATTCTTCTATTGCTTCGAAAATATACAATTAAATGAATTTCTTGTGCAAAGCTAATTTAATTTTCATGGGCTGAGCTATTCGAAATAATAAACAATAGGACAAGTGTTTCTCACGAAAAACTACATTCGCGCATTTGTTAAGAGTGCAAACGGTTAAATGCCTTAAACGTGAATAATTATTATTATTATTAGTATGCATTTAAAATTCTCATGTTGTTGCTCTGGGTATTGAAATTATACAAGTTTTCTATGTCACGTAGTGACATGATTTATTTGGATAATTAAAGTGAATTAAATTTTCAACTAATTAAATGTTATAGCAGAACTGTGTTGAGAATTTTAACTTAGCCATAAGGGAGTTCATGAGGTCCACTAGACCAAATATAACATTTTGGAAGCTATGTATATTAGGGTTATGACGTGTTTACAACCTCGTATCCCGGTATGATGTTTTGATGAGTCTTTACCTAAGATTACATAAAATGTTAATTATTAAGTGATTCGATAAAAAAGCTTCCGCACAAAAATCTTTTCGTCTGTTACGTACGAAACGGTCGTAAATCCATTTTTAGAAATTTTTCAGGATGAAGAAAAAACATTCTATCGCTTTCTGTATTAAAAATTTTATTATGATGGTAAAAACAGTATTCTTCGTTTATTTTTTCCGCTTCAATACCTGTATTTTGTTCGATCAATTGGATATCTTTGGACTTACGACCTTTAATTTCAATTTTTGGATTTTAAAGAAAATATTTGTACCTTACACAACAATATGGAAATGGTATTATAATTTTGTTTTGTACAATATTCATGTAACGACGCGGTTCGTTTATTGCCGAACCATGGGCGCTATGAAATTTATCTATACTTATAAAAGAGTTCAGTAATGATGACTGACTGATAATCAACGCCCAGACTAAACGGCTAAAGCTAGAATCTTGAAATTTTGGGTGAGGGTCACTCTTGGTCCGAAGGTGTCAGATAAGGCTGGATTTTTGGAAATTCGAACTTGAACTGTACTAAAAGTACTAGAAGGTACTAAATATGGTACCCTTTGTATTAAGCAAACGCGAAGAGCTAGAAATTTGGAATAAGGTTCACTGATGGAGAGTTAGAAAGGTGTACCAAATGGTTTTTGGAAATTCGAACTATAAGTGTACGAAAAGTACTAAAAGTTACTAAATTTAGTATTAGTATTACCTGAACGGATAGAGCTAAAATCTTGAAATTTTGAATGAAAATCAAGGTTTTGAAGATGAGTTGATATAAGGAGGTGGTTTTGAAAATGTGTACTCATGTGTACGAATAGTACTAAATGGTTCTAAATTTGGTACAATTTGAATTTGGGCGAACCGATAAAGTTCGAATTCTGACATTTGGAATTACTATTACTGTCGGAGCGTAGGTTTGAGATATGGAGGTTGCTTTAGAAATTCGTACATATAGGTACGAAAGGTACTAAATAGTACCAAATAAGGTACAATTTGGATTTGGGGGAACGGATGGAGCTGGAATCCTGAAATTTAGAATTAGCATTACAGTCGGGGTGTAGGATAGAGGTATTTTGGAAATTCGTACTTTTGGGTACGATAAGTACTAAATGGTACCAAATTTCGTACAATTTGGATTTGGGTGATCAGATACATTTGGAATCCTGAAATTCGAAACTAAGATTACTTTTGGAGTGTTGGATAGAGGTAGGTTTGGAAATTCGGACCTATGGGAACAAAAAGTACTAAATGGTACTAAATTTGGTACAATTTGGATTACGGTGATCTGATGCAGCTGTAATTCTGAAATTTGGAAATAAGATTACTGTTTTCATGTAGGATTGAGGTAGTTGTGGATATTCGTAGTACTAAATAGTACCAAATTTGGTACAATTTGCATTTGGGTGAACGGATATAGCTGGAAACCCGGGATTTGGAATAAGGAGTACTGTTGGAGTGTAGGATTGATAAAGTTTTGGAAATTTGTAGTTATGGGTAGGAAAAGTACTAAATTTGGTACAATTTGGATTTCAGTGATAGGATACATTTGGAATCGTGAAATTCGGAATAAAATTGATGTTGGAGTGTTGATAGAGGTAGGGTTGGAAATTTGTACTTTGGATACGAATAGTACTAAATGGTACCAAATTTGGATTTGAGGTATCGGATGTATCTGGAATTCTGAAATTCGGAATTAAGCTTATTGTTTGGACACAGCACTGAGGTAGTTTTGAAAATTTGTACTTGTGGGTACGAAAAGTACTAAATGGTACTAAATTTGGTACAATTTGGATTTCGGTGATTTGATGTAGCTGCCATCCTCAAGTTTGGAATTAAAATACCTGTTGAATTGTAGGATTGAGAACATTTTGGAAATTTTTAGATATGGGTAGGTAAAGTACTAAATAGTACTAAATTTGGTACAATTTGGATTTGAGCGAACGGATAGAGTTGGAATCAAGAAATTTGAAATTAAGATTACTGTTGGAGTGTAGGATTGAGATATGGAAGTAGTTTTGGAAATTCGTACTTATGAGTACGAAAAGTACTAAATTTGGTTCAATTTGGATTTGAGCGAACGTCTAGAGCTGGAATCTTGAAGTTTAGAATTAAGATTACTGTTGGGGTGTAGGATTGAGGAAGTTTTGGAAATTCGTACTTATATGTACCAAAAGTACTAAACGGTACTAAATTTGGTACAACATGGATTTGAGCGAACGGGTAGAGCTGGAATTAAGAAATTTGGAATTAATATTACTGTTGGAGTGTAGGATTGAGATATGGAAGTAGTTTTGGAAATTCGTACTTATGAGTACGAAAAGTACTAAATTTGGTTCAATTTGGATTTGAGCGAATGGCTAGAGCTGGAATCTTGAAGTTTAGAATTAAGATTACTGTTGGGGTGTAGGATTGAGGAAGTTTTGGAAATTCGTACTTATATGTACGAAAAGTACTAAACGGTACTAAATTTGGTACAACTTGGACGGTTAGAGCTGGAATCTTGAATTTTGGACTTAATATTACTGTTGGGGTTAGTTTTAGAAATGCGTACTTAGTTTTGGAAATGCGTACTTATGCTTACAAAAAGTACTATATTTTGTACAATTAGGATTTGGGTGAAATTATAGCGCCTGAATCCTAAAATGTGGAATTAGGTACACTTAGGGGTACGAAATGGTTCCATGTATGGTACAATTTTGTATTGGATGAACGGATAGATCTGGATTCGTGAGATTTGGAATTAAGATTACTGTTATCATTTGCTTATACGTCCGATTTAAGAAATATGTGCCATAAATATACGAAAAGTTATAAATGTTACAGGACTTGGTACAATTTGTTATTGTGTAAAGGGAATTTTGAAATAATAGGAGGAGGTTCGTATTTATGTATTTACATGTAAAGTACTAAATAGTTCTATAATTGGTTTTGGGGGAACAGATAGAGCTGGAAATGAGGATGGCGGTTGTTGTGTTAGGCCGTATTTGCGCTGAGAACCTCAATTAAAATATCTCAAAAAATGTGCATTGCTCTTGATGTGTAGGCGTGACGAAAATCGAACTAAAGTGGTACGTATTAGTACACAAAATGTTTCCACCATTCTATATTATATATTGTTTATTTGTTTTGTATATTTAACGCATACGAAGTAGCGGGCACTTTGCTAGTATTGTATATTTGAATACTGGACATGATTACAGCTTAAAGTGCTCAAAATATGCAATTTTTACAAGGTCCGTCGTATGGTTTTTATATTTTTATACCCCAAATTTTTATTGCCCAAAAAGTTTGTAACGTAGGGAAATAATTGTCGTAGACCCATACATATATATACCAAACGTGAATATCTCGACGAGTTGAGTCCATCTGGCTATGAGTCCGTCCGTCCATCTGTCTGTCTGTCTGTCCATCTAAACCTTGTAATCACTCTACAGGTCGGATTTTGGTGATGGCCGGATAATACCAAGTGCCCAGGAGGAGTGGTGTAGGGTATCACATGATCGGACCCGCCCGACTAAAGCCCTCTCTTACTTGTTTTTAAATAAAATATTTGTACTTTACACAACAATATGGAAAGGGTATTATAATTTGGTTTTGTCCAATATTCATGTAACGTTACCGTTCGTTTATTGCCGAATCATGGGCGCTATGAAATTTATATTATATATTTGAATACTGGACATAATTACAGTTTAAGTGCTAAAAATAAGCAATTTTTACAAGGTCCGTCGTATGTTTTCTATATTTACACCCCACGCCACTATGTGGAGAGGGTATTATAAGTTGGTTTTGCCCAAAAAGTTTGTAACGCATGGAAATATTTGTCTTAGACCCATACTTATATATTCCAAAAGTGAATGTCTCGATGAGCTGAGCCTATCTGAGCTGAGCTATGTGTGTCCGTCCGTCCATCCGTCTGTCCATCTAAACCTTGTAATCATGCTACAGGTCTAATTTTGGTGATGGCCGGATAACATTAAGAGGTCGGAATGAAAAAAACTTTTTTGAAGAAAAATTCAACGTTTTATTAAAAAGCGATTATCTCAGCTTCCATCAGGGTTTACCTGCTAATGAAAGTAGAAAATATAACCTTTGCAACGATGTAACATATGTTGTCGTATGTGGTCAAACAACAAAGATATCGGAATAGCCGCTAATAGAACACATCTTTTCATTTTTGCGATTTTAATAATAATGACGAATATCAAAGTTTGGTTGGGGACCCTCCAAAAGCAAAGTCTGACTATGAAAGTAGAAAATCCCATCCTTACAATGATGCACAGTAGGTTGGTGTATGTGGCCAAATAACGGAGATATCGCAATAGTCGGTAATACATCCCATTTTTTTAATTTGTTTGTAATCACGCTATACGTCCCAATTTTGATTGGATCGTCACGAAATTTTGGGTGTTAATGGGGGTCCCACAGAGGAAAAAACCTATTGACTTTGGTAATGGTCGGATATTATTCAGGGGTCGGAATGTGAAAAGAACTTATTTGGAGAAAAGGCCAACGTTTTAATTCAAAGCGAATATATCTCTTCTGTAAAAGGTATATCGAAAGCAAAACCTGGCAAGGAAAGAAGAATATTTACCTTTACAACGATGTTAAGTAAGTTGTCATAGGTGGTCAAACAACAGAGACATCGCAATAGTCGGTAATGCATCCCTTTTTCCATTTTTGTGCAATCAGACTACAGGTCTGAATTTTGATCGGATCATCACGAAATTTTTGGGTTCATGGGGGTCTCACAGAGAACGATACCTAGTGATGTTGGTTATGGTCGTATAATACTCAGGGGCCGGAATGGGCAAAAACTTATTTTTATTCACATGCGAATATCTCCGCTTCTAGTAGGCGTATTCCAAAAGGAAAGCCCGTCAATGAATGAGAAAAATGTCACCCCTATTATGATGCAAAATAGGTTGGCGCACGTCTCAATTTCCCGTTTTGTAGTGATGAGTATCTCAGCTTTGGTTTGATAGGTTTCAATTATGAAGATATGTTCCCAATTGCTTTACCAAAATTGGTGAAATGATTGCGATGTTAAAACAGACTCTGGGATATCCCAATTTCCAATTTATGCAATTTTATTTCCATGCCAGATATTTCTGTTGGGCATGTCCCAAGGAGAGAGCTTGATAATTAAACAAAATCATCTGAGCTTTAAATTAATATAAAATGTGGCATTTATGATAAAATAAGCTATATCTCAAGAACAAGAGCTGACCGGATTTGAAAATAACTCGCCGATTTCAGTTAGAAACGAAAAAAAAATGCAGTTGAAACAAAAGTCGTGTTGACCAGTGTTATCAATGAAAAAGCCAGGAGTCTGCTTATAATGCAGTATAGCTGTAAAGTTTACATTTTCGTTGCAAAATAAATAATTAAATTATGAAATAGAAATGATCAGAGTTTTATGCAAAATTTCGGTTCTTCGTCTCCGCCAACCGTGGATGACGTTTAATATTATATCTGAACTATATTAGCTGTAGTGTTCTTTCAAAATATAAATTTCCCTGTGGACTTACGACATTTTCGTACTCAAATTTCCACATTTTGTGGACTTACGACCTTTTCCGACAGGGGCAAAACATATAGAAAAACGCGACATAATACCACTTTCTATATATCATACGACGTGTTTTTGACTTGTACTATCATTCGGTAAAAAACGCGATTTCCCAAAAAAAAGGACATGTTTTTATTTTCAGAACTTTTAAAAATTGTTTGAAGTCATTGTAAGCAGATATTTAACTGAAAGCAAGGAGCGCTACGATTTTAGTGTTCCGACTGCGGAGCACTACGATTTTTAGTGTCCCGACTGCGGTACCCAACGTTTTTAGTGTACCAAAATGTGGTACACTACTTTTATCGTTGTGCTCCGAAACAGTATCACTAAAATATTTGTTAGTGTTTGTGTTCCGGAACACTAACGCTAAAAATGTTTTAGTGATACTGTACTCAGAGCGGTACACTATGTTAGAGTACTGTTCATTTTCGAACTCTGGTAGTAAGTCAGTAGTTGCTGATGGACCATGTGTTGGAATCGGAGGTAGTGATTCAGTAAAGACATATGAATATATAATATTGCAAATGTTAAAAAAGGCCACTTTCGCGGTTATGGGCCCAAAAGGGTGAGGCCTTGTTGTCAAAAGAGGTAATTTTGCCAGGCTCATATTTTCTAAACCGATAAGAATTTTAATTTGCTCTTGGTATTAAGTCTTCCTTGGGGGTATATAACTTTCAACCTGAAATTTCTCGAAATAGGTCCACGTCTTCATATAGCCCCCATAGAAAGCTACCTCCGGATTTCTGGTATTTAGAAGGTTGTGGCCTCAATATCCCTTTCGAAATGGGTGAAATTTGGTATTAAGTCTTCCATGGGGGTATAAAACATTCCACCTGAAATTTGTCGGTATAGGTCCACGTTTCCATATAGCCCCCATAGTATGGTACCTTCCCGATTTCCGGTATTTGAAGGTTCTGGCCTCAATATCAAAGTGGCTGAAAATTGGTATTAAGTCTTCCTTGGGGGTAAACAACTTTCCACCTAAAATTTGTCGGTTTAGATTCAGGCTTTCATATAGCCCCCATAGAACGATACCCCCCGATTTTCGATATTTTGAAGGTTGAGGCTGTGGTTATACATTTCTCTGTTTATTGACTTGTCGGAAAAAAATTTTAAACAGAAAAATTGTACATACAGACATTTTTGTACCTTTTATTGAAATATTTGTTGCATTAGAAAATATGTAAATGCAAAAATTGTGCATATGAAAAAAATTATGCATTTTACATAATTTTGCATATGTCATATGTTTCGATTCCAATTTAATCAGAAGCCAAAAATCTGCCCAGTCCCAAAATTTGACATGAATCGGACCAAAAATAGGGATTGCATAAAATTCCGCTGTCTAGTTATGACAAATAATTTTGTAGAATATTTTGATCTTATACAATCACATTTTAAAGGAGTTTTAAAACGTTTTGGAAAAAGGGATTCGCATGAGGGGTAGTTTCTTCATGAAAAGATATCCCGCATTGTTGTCAGTAATATTGCCAAAGACACTTTATACCTAAAATGCAAGGAATCTGATGTCGAATATTTCAAAAACTGTCGAAATGGGTTCCGCCTATTTAGTTTACTTCCCGACGTAAACTTACAAAATGCCGATACACTTGTCTTCTTTTTTCGGTCTTCTTTCATAATCTCGCCGAATTATCTTGCAATTATTTTTTGTGTTGTACAGTGTTATTGTTCCAAAAATATCCCAAACGAGACAAAATAGACTTCTCTCATATCAAAGAATGCACCCCGATTCATATTAGCTCAATGAAATGGACCTACTGTTTATCGCCGAGTCCGCACGGCGTGTCTTAAGATACCACTTGTAGAGAAGTTTTACATGCTGAAATACTCAGAAAATATCGAAAACATTGCTGAGGGGTATTTTGCCACCGTACTGTGGGGCCAAAGTCAGGATTTTGAGGCAAAAAATCACAGGGGCAAGCTAGACCTTTAAAATTTCGTGCAGATGTTTATAATCGGCCTAGAAATAATTTTGCCAAATTTGGTTGATATCGCTTCATATATAGATATAGCTCTCATATATATGTTCGCCCGATTTCAAGTAATTGATGGACCAAACACGCAAATTCTGTCCAGTTATGATTAAATTTGGACTATGATACCGAATTCTGACTTTAAATAAGTTTACAAATTTATATTGAAATCGGTTCAGAATTATATATAGCTCCCATATATACTCGGCCGATTTTAGGTATTTGGTGCTCCCATCACGCTATGCATGTCCAATTTTGATGAAATTTGGAATGTATGACGGAATTTGCACTAGAAAAAAATGTGACAAATTAAACTGAAATCGGTTAAGATTTGAATTTGGTATTCGGTGCATCAAATACGCAAATTCTGTCTAATTTTGATTCAAATTGGGAAATGTCGCGGAATTCGGACAATAAACAAATTTGACAAGTTATATATAAATCGGTTCAGATTTGAATACATCTACTACTTAAATTTTTCATCAGATTTAATGTTTATTGCACACTAAATTCGTAAAATAAGTCCGATCCTGATTAAATTCGGTACTTCTGGCCAACATTAGCCAAGAATAGAACGGTCAATTTATATATTTTCATCCTATTTACTGTTAAGTTGATAAGGAGTATCACATAGTAGTTATTTCTTTCCCCGCGCCCAGCTGTTTCTTATTTGGTTAAGGCGTGCACAAATGTTATTAATTTGTTGTTTTAATCCCGTCATTTAGTTGTCTTTGACACCTTAAATTTCGCAGAAACTCAGTCAATAACATGTTTAGGATTTAGCTGGTTTTCCAACCAAAAATTTAAAAAATTCCAAAATTGTATCTATTACTAGCATATGCCCGCTACTTCGTTAGGGAACAGTTGCCATTTATTGAAAAGAGGATGCAAACAGACACCCGCTTTATTTATTCCCGAATTAATAAATTGAAATTTGAAAAATTTATTCAAATTACAAAATTCGATTCCTAACCTTCCCAATACCAGCGGTACAACATTACTACTTTCAGCACCCCTTTGGCCGGTTTCTGTAAGACGATTCGAAATCAAATTCGTTCGAATTAGAATTTTTTGTTTGTTTGTCCATATTTACATTAGGAAATTTTCCATGCGGCAATTGTCAGTTTGTCGGTAAGAGAGGTTGCTGAGAGGCAAAGGGTTACCATATGCTTCACCTCTCTCTCCTTCAAGCTGACAATTGCCGCAAGGAAAATTGCCTAATGTAAATATGGACTTTGAAAACAAAAATAAATTTTAAACATTTTCAAAAAACCAGAAGTTAGATGTTCGAACAAATATGAATTAAAAACGTCTAGTGAAACAGGCCATTTTAGTAGTTTGAATTTCAAAACCACATTTTAGTACTATTTATTACTTTATCTTTTGTACGTACTAAAGTATTTAAAAAAACAACTACACACAAAAGTTCCCATAATACCCAATTTCGGAATACCCCTACGCCGAATACGAAATTAAGTAGCATTTGGTATTCTTCGTATACTTATAGCAGGAACTTCAAAAAACACATCCACATCTTATTTAATAATTTTAGTATACTTATGGTATCTAATGCCAATACCCTTATACAAAAACTCAGAATTTTAACTCTATTACGTACTCTTACATAATGTATTACCAAAACCGACTCCATATCACAAACCTACACACAAACAGTGACCCTTTTGCCAAAATTCAGAAAATCTCTTATATACATAAACCCAATACCCAATTTATTACCGTTAGTACCGTTTAGTACTTTTCGTAGAACCATCTCTACATATCAACCCTACGCAAGCGATCTTCATTCCAAATATCAGAATTACAACTCTGTCCCTTTTACTTTTCGTGTATTTTCTGTGCGTATTTCCAAAACTAACTCCATTTCTCTACCCTACGCAAAATGTAGTTTATTGTCACCAATACCAAATTTAGTACCCTTTGGTACTTTCCGTACACATAAGAACGAATTTCCAAAATTACCTATATATTTCAACCCCAAACTCCAACATTAATCTTAATTCCAAATTTCAGGATTTAGTTCTATTCAAATTTTATAAAATTTACTACCATTTAGTACACATAAGTAAGAACTTCCAAAACTACCTCCATATCTCATTCCTTCACTCCAACAGTAATCTAAAATCCTAATTTGAGGATTTTAGCTCCATCCATTCATTCAAATTGTATTAAATTTTTGGTACCATTTAGTACGAATTTCCAAAACTACCTCAATGCCAAATTCCAACAGTAATCTTAATTCCGACTTTCAAAATTCCAGCTCCAAAACTACCTAAAACCTTCAATGCAACAGTAATCGTAATTCCAATTCTCAAGATTCCAGCTCCACCCGTTCGACCAAACCCAAATTTGACCAAAATTACTACCATTTTGTACTTTTCGTATCCATAATCCAATCCATACAATCCAATAGTACTCATAATTCCCAAATTCAGAATTCCAGCTCTATCCGATCACCTAAATTTAAATTGCATCAAATTTGGTACATATTAGTAATTTTCGTACCCATATGTACGAATTTTCAAAAATACCTCCATATCTCAACCTAAACTCTAACAGTAATCTTAGTTCCTAATCTCAGGATTCCAGCTCTATCCATTCACCCAAATCCAAATTGTTCCAAATTTAGTATTGGTTAGTACTATTCCTATCCATAAGTACGAATTTCCAAAACTACCTCAAACCTACAATCCAACAGTACTCTTAATTCCAATTTTCACAATTCCAGCCCTATCCGATAACCTTAATCCTAATTGCATCAAATTTGGTAAATTTTATTACTTTTCGTACCCATATGCACGAATTTTCATATGTACGAGTTTCCAAAACTACTTCCATATCTCATCCTATACTCTAACAGCAATCCTAGTTTCAAATCTCAGGATTCCAGCTCTATCAATTCACCCAAATTCAAATTGTTGCAAATTTAGCACTGTTTGGTACTTTTCGAACCCATATGTACGAGTTTTGAAAACTACCTCAATATCTCAACCTACACTCCAACAGTAATCTTAATTCCAAATCTCAGGAGTCCAGCCCTATCCGTTAACCCAAATCCAAATTATACAAAATTTAGTACCATTTTGTACTTTTCGTACCCATAAGTAGGAATTTCCAAAACTATCTCAAATCTACAACCCAACTGTAATCCTTATTCCAAATTTCAGGATTCAAGCTCAACCGTTCACCCAAATCCAAAAGTAATCTTAATTCCAAATCTCAGGATTCAAACTCCATCCTTTAACCCAAATCTAAATTGTACCAAATTTAGTACCATTTGGTACTTTTCGTACCCATAAGTACGAAGTTCCAACACCACCTCAATCCGACACTCCAACTGTAATCTTAATTTCAAATTTCAGAATTCCTGCTCTAGCCGTTCGTCCAAATCCAAATTGCAACAAATTTAGTACAATTTAGTACTTTTCTTACACATAGGTATGAATTTCCAAAACTACCTCTATATCTCAATGCTACCCCCAACAATAATCTTAATTCAAAATTTCAGGATTCCAGGTCTACTCGTTCATCCAAATTCAAGTCGTACTATTTAGTACTTTGCGTACACATGTGTGAAAAAATTTTCTCATTCCAAATTTCAAAATTTTAGCTCTATCCGATAATACAAAATGGAACTAAATTTAGTACTTCTCGTACACTTTCGGAGTCGGAGTCTGGAGTCGGAGTCTAGCAAATTTTGCTGGAGTCGGAGTCGGAGTCGTGAAAAAAAAAAACTCGACTCCGATTCCGAAAGCATTTCCTATTTTTGAGATAATTAAATTAAACTTTTTTAATACAATCGCGATGATATATGTTGAGACAGAAGAAAATGTTGGGCAAAATTGATCTTTTTATACCCTCAGCCTTTAGGCTAAAGAGGGTATATCACAAATGTTGTCAAATATTTCATATTTCATTTCAAAAAAAATGTTTTTTTCGCGCTACATCAAAGATTTTTGGTACATAGGTTAAGAAACAAATTCCCAGCACGAATCCGCTCGCGAGCCAGTTTTTTGTTGATGCGGACAAAAGTTATGGCGGTTTTATTTTCGTTTTAAAGAAAAAATTATTATAAAAACGCTAATTATTTTACCGCGAGCAATTGCTACTAAAAAGTTATCTGGAAGTGGCTTGAGTTAGTAGATTGCAACATATTTGTTAAATGTTACTCAGTACTCGCGAAATGTATAATAAATTGATAAATTATTGAATGTAAGGCAACTTTTTTCAAAATAAAGTTCCATTTACCCGCTGTAAAATTACGAAAAAATTCGTATGGAAGCAAAACTTCACGGCGAATTAAATGAGACTAAAATCATACAGATTGGTATTATAGTTTCGACGTCACAACCAAAATAAACACATATTTTGGTTAATTTTTTTTGTTTGAAGCAATATTTTTTCACATTCATTATGTAGTATAAAATTTTGGAAAAATCTATAGGAATACTTCCTTCATTTTGCTTAAATCTCCCACTAAAATATACGGATTTTGCTTTATAGACATTCATATAAAAGCTTTCTTATTGAGGAAGATAATTGGGTTGCTGAGGATATATCTCAAGGCTTCTGCACGCAGAAAAATTTATGTTAGAAATATGTTTGGATCCAAACAAATATATGTTTGGGACCGGTTGCAAACAAATATATGTTTGGATCCAAACATAATATGTTTGGGTCCAAACAAGTATATGTTTGCAACATTTTGTAACATATCTCAATTTGATATGTTTGGGTAAAACATACTTTTTATGTTAGAACATTTTTTTCATGGGTGGAGAGAGGATGTTTGTCAACGAGAGTAATAACAGTGCTCTCGCGGCTGTGGATTGCTGTTTTATAATGAAGAGTTGTGTGTATTGTATAATAGAAGACGTAGACACGAAGAAGGGGGCTTTGGTGGCATGTATGCGTCAAACTCGTGTGTTTCTTTGTTTTGTTGTTGTTAACCAACGAAGAAGAAAAGAAGAAATGATATGAATTATATTTTTTTCTTTCTTCAGTGTTTTAGTTGCCTTTGTAGAGTCAAGACGGTAAAGTGAGTGAATAAATCAGTGTTTTGTGTTTTCTTAAAGAAATTGTGCTTTTTAGTAAATTAAATGCCCAATACATTTTATAATTGAATCGGAAAGTTGAATGGAATTATTTTATTGGACAAGGAAGAAATCGCATTTAATATTGGTAATTACAAACATACTTATGTATATTTGAAATATGGCATATCCATATTTATTTATTACATTACATAATCATTTTCTAGATGCCGATTCCCCGCTGATGATTTCAACTAAGAGGACAATTTGTTTTTTTTTTCACAACTAAGGAGAAGCGTTCAACTACGTTTCTATATATTTTTCCTTTTTAAAAGTGTGACTACAAATTATTTCAATCAGTTTTTCTTTTATTAAAGTGTGTTATGTATTTCTTTGGAATTTTGTATGTATCTATGTGTTTGTTGTTCTTTTGCCTTTTAATAAAAAACCACAACATTTGTGTGTATACTATAGAGATAGCCAGTGAGCTCTTACTGAGAGCAAGTGAGCATACATTTCAAAGTGTTTTACATTGAATTTTACGCTCCCTTGCTCTCAGTAAGCGCCCACTGGTGCATGTGTTTGTTTTTTTTTGTGCCTTTTGGGTTTGTATTTTTTTGCACCCAAACATATAAAATGTTTGCACCCAAACATAAAATTGTTTCCACCCAAACATATCTTTGTTTGCACCCAAACATAAATATCTTTGCACCCAAACATATATATGTTTGCAGACCCAAACATATATTATGTTTGGGACTGTTGCAAACATATATATGTTTGCTGCAAAATATGTTTGGGACATATGTTAGAGAGGCCGATTTTTTTTTTGCGTGTGAAATGGAAATAGAGGTCACTTAACCCATTTTAAAATACGTGTACATGTTAAAATACGTGTAAATCGCGCAATTTTCAAAATAATTTTGTCCGCATGTGATTTTCATGTACAGCACGACCATATCTTTTAATTTGTATATATTTTTCGAAATTTAATTTGGAGGCTAACATGTAGCATCTTAGCACTAAAAAACCTATAAAATATCGCTAACTTGCGCAAATTGAATACAATTTGTGTCCGCATCCGATTTCAATATCCACCATGAAAATCTACATCGATATATATCTATTTCATGGCGATCAATCAAGAACCGTGGATGTAGCATCCCACACTATTTTTAGGATAAAATGAAGGTAGCTCCTTTATCATTAAAGTTTTCAGAAAACGCGAAAACGCGATAAAATACGCGGTATTTTCAAAAACATTTTTAGGTGATTTTTCTACTTTGGAATTTCTCGTAACTCGCGTTTTAGTAGATGGATTTTCACGGGGAATGATTCATTGGATCCGGAACGTAAAAAAACTAAAATGTGCAATCAAGTACGAGGAATTCGAATGACAATTGTAAAAATTAGGCCCGAAAAATATGATTTTTAGAATAATGTTCGCACAAAATTTCCGTATTTGGATGCAGATTTCTATGAAGCTGTGTAGACTACATTCACGACACATATATCAAATAACTCAGAATCGCGAGTTTTACAATCCTATATACGAGTTTTTGAAAAACCCGTTTGCGGAATGAAATTAGAAAAAAAATGTCAAAAAACACTGTAAATCTGGGTTCAAAATGTCAGCATCATTTAATGGAAGAAGCAGATCAAATTTTGAAAAGTAATACATTAGTGAGATGATCCTTATTTAGTTTGCTTCTACTTTTACTTTGACATGAAAATCGGGAAAAGTTTGGTTTATTCACAAATCAAGAGAAAACAAAAAAAGACACGTTGGCTTCAACCCATTTTTGTCTATTTTTTAACATAAATATAGCGACAGCTTCCACGCAAATTAACTTTTGATGCCAATATTTTTTGCCACGTCCAAAACATCTCATTTTAGCCTAAACCATTTAATTTGTATAATATACAATCACAAGTCGCGTGTTCTAAAAGGGTAAACCTTGGCTTCAACTATGTTAAATTTTCAAAAATATTGGTGATATACACTTTGATAAGTAAAGTAAAAACAAGTAAAAAAGCATTAAGTTCGGCCGGGCCGAACTTTTCATACCCTCCACCATAAAATATTCATTCCTGTCCCCAACTTTAAGTGAGTACGTTAAAATGTCAGATAATGTACATAAAATGCTTCATTCGGGAGGCCCTTTTTTATGGTGCCTATATCTAACTGTTGACAATTTTTGGTGGGCTAGAAATTGGGAGGTACTGTTATATAGGGGTTATAATAAAACATGGGCCTGTGTTGAACGTTTTTGTTGGGAGCCTTTAATGTCAAATAACTCCTAATTCGGTTAAAAAATTTAGCTAGAATCCTCAAAATATAGAAAATCGGTACATAACGTGGGAACTTCAAATGTCATTAACAGCTAGTTCGGAGGTATCTGGGCTATACGAAAATATGAACTTAAATGAACAATTTTTTGTTGACTTTTAAATTTCAAACTACAGAAAGTTCGTCCAAAAAATAAAGCTAAGGTACGGAAAATCGGGAGGTTTGTTTTGGGGCTATACAAAAACATTTTAAGTTCGGTTAAACATTTTAAGTAAAATCCTCAAAGTACCGAAAATAGGGAAGTATCGTTATATTGGGGCTATGTTGATGCAGATGTGTGGTGACCACTACAACCTTCAAATGTCAAATTAAAGTTAGTTCTGTTAATAATTTTAGCTAAAATTGCCAAATTACTGAAAATTGGGAGGTACCGTTACATGGGAGCTATATCCGAACATGGACCTATGTTGACAATTTTTGATGGAGAGGTGTTGTGACCACTAAGAACTTCAAATATCAAATTACTGCTTGTTCGGTTTAATATTGTAGCTAAAATCATCAAATTACTGAAAATCGGGAGGTACCGTTATATGGGGGCTTTCTTGACAATTTTTGGTGGAGAGGTGTGGTGACCACTAAGAATTTCAAATGTCAAATGTTCAAATTACAGATAATTCGGTTAAAACTTGTTGGTAAAATTCTCAAAATACCTGAAATCGGGCGGTAACGTTATATGGGGGCTATTCCAAAACATGGACCTATGTCCACTAGTTATATAAGTTTATTGACATTTAAGAACCCTAAATGTCAATTGATAGCTAAATCGGTCTGAAAATGTAGATAAAAACGTCAAGTTGCCGTAAATCGGGGGTACCGTTATATGGGGGCTATACCAAAACTTGGACCTAGGTCCACAACTTTTGTTATATAAGTCTAGTTACACTTAAGAACCCTAAATGTCAAATTATAGCTATATCGGTCTGAAAATGTAGCTAAAAACGTCAAAATACCGTAAATCGGGGGTACCGTTATATGGGGGCTATACCAAAACGTGCACCTATGTCCACAAGTTTTGTCACATAAGTTGATTGATATTTAAGAACTTCAAATGTCAAATTATAGCTATATCGGTCTGGAAATGTAGCTAAACCCGTCAAAATACCGTAAATCGGGGGTACCGTTATATGGGGGCTATACCAAAACTTGGTCCTATGTCCACAACTTTTGTTATATAAGTTTATTGACTTTTAAGAACCCTAAATGTCAAATTATAGCTAAATCGGTCTGAAAATGTAGCTAAACCCGTCAAAATACCGTACATCGGGGGGTACCGTTATATGGGGGCTATACCAATACGTGGACCTATGTCCACAACTTTTGTTATATAAGTTTATTGACTTTTAAGAACCCCAAATGTCAAATTATAGCTACATCGGTCTGAAAATGTAGCTAAAAACGTCAAAGTACCGCAAATCGGGGGGTACCGTTATATGGGGGCTGTACCAAAACGTGGACCTATGTCCACAACTTCTAATTTATAAGTTTATTAACACTTAAGAACCCGAAATGTCAAATTATAGCTACATCGGTCTGATAATGTAGCTAAAAACGTCAAAATACCGTATATCGGGGGGTACCGTTATATGGGGGCTATACCAAAACGTGGACCTATGTCCACAACTTTTGTTATATAAGTTTATTGATACTTAAGAACCCTTAATTTCAAATTATAGCTATATCGGTCTGAAAATGTAGCTAAAAACGTCAAAATACCGCAAATCGGGGGGTACCGTTATATGGGGGCTATACCAAAACGTGGACCTATGTCCACAAGTTTTGTTATATATGTTTGTTGCCACTTAAGAACCCTAAATGTCAAATTATAGCCAAATCGGTCTGAAAATGTAGCTAAAAACGTCAAAATACCGTAAATCGGGGGTACCGTTATATGGGGGCTATACCAAAACGTGGACCGATATAGCCCATCATCGAACTTGACCTGCCTGCAAACAAAAGACACATTTTCCCAAAATTACAGCGTCCTATCTCTATTTTTGTGGATGCTAGAGTGATTACCACAGACGGACGGACGGACGGACGGACGGACGGACGTGCTCAGATCGACTTAGAATTTTACCCTGATCAAGAATATATATACTTTATAGGGTCGCAAATGAGTATTTCAATGCGTTACAAACGGAAAAATATATATAAAATATATAAAATATATAATATACCCTCCATACTATGGTGGAGGGTATAAAAAAAACGATTTCAATGAAGTAAAGTCATTACATACTAATAACTAAAAGTATTAATAATATATAAAATTAAAATAAAATAATAGACCTGTTCCTTTACGTGCAAGAATCTTCAAGTTTTACCACTTTTTACTCGAAAAGGGTTCCTTTACTTCAGACACCATACAATTCATATGGGTACAGTTTACAACTTCTACTACTTTTGCCGGTTTTACCATTTTCAAAAGTAAAGGAACATAACAACTATTTTTGTTATGTATTCTTAGCTGGTATTATTATATAAAATTAATTTCTTTATGTTTATTTTCCTGACCATGTTCCTTAATATAAAAACGTACATATAATAAAATTTTTAACAATAAATACATCAACAATCAAAAAGCTAATAGTACCTTTATATATAACCGGATTTAACAAACCCACTGGGTTTTAAATGTCAATTCCATTACATATACGTCAAACAAATCCTCATAAAGAAGGTTAACCCTGCAAAAGGCTATAATATAAACATGGCCTAACTTCGTTTCTGTTTCCAATCCATTTAAAGGTTTAAGGCAGGGATGTAGTCAGAAATACATCTCGGCACCAAAATGGGGGCTAAAACTTGATGTTTTGTAAGTAAAATATACAAAAAATTTCAGAGAAATTACCATAGTAAAAACATTTACATATAAATAGTCTTTAACAGATCCATAGGGATCCCATATTCAGCAATCCTTTTACAGCAATTTTGTCATTCTCGGAGTCGACTCCGGAGTCGTGAAAAAAGTGGCCTGGAGTCGGAGTCGGCCAATTTTTATTTTGAACCTTTAGTACTTTTCGTGCCGTTCCCATACGAATTTCCAAAAACCCAGCCTTATCTGACACCTTCGGACCAAGGCTGACCCTCACCCAAAATTTCAAGATTCTAGCTTCAGCCGTTTTGTTTGGGTGCTGATGAACCATAATGTCAGTCAATGAGTCAATTACTTTACTCTTTTATTAATATAGATTTTAACTTTCACCAAGTTTATTCATATATTTACGAGAATACGCCCCGATATCGAAAGTTATACCCCAAAGAACACATGGCCCCATCGTGCACCGTTGAAAATTTGATGTTGCCTGGCCGGGGAATCGATCACATGACCTTCAGCGTGCAATGCGGGTGTGCATATTATTGCAACACGGTGGCACCCATGTAGCGCTAACACTTCTTCATATTACATTAAAATCAAAACATTTCTTACAAATATATTCTTTTGCAACAACAAAAGATATTCTTTTGAATTTTAATTTTTTTGTAGTTTTTTTTTTTTTTTTTTTTTTTTGCTAAGGACCAACAGAATCAGCCTCAAGAAATAAAATCCTTTATAAATGAAGGCAAAATATGTACACATTATTTGTCAAAATAATGATGCCTATGCCTGCATTTGCCTTCAAACTGCTGACCCACATCACTTCAACTTGATATGGTTTGTATAAACAATTTAGCTTGTTTCTAACTCGGGCAAACCACTTGGCTTTCATTTCCGATGGATGGTTGATTTTTCTCCATTTTGTATTTTCTTTTTTTCATTTCGTTAATATTAACATTTAATTATAGCATTAGCTTTTGATGGTGCACCCTCTGCCGTATAATTCGATGAATAACAAGATGAGAACCTTAATTAATTTAACTTGAAATGCAAAAACACAACAAAAAAAGAAGAACAAGAACTAAAAGAAAACAAATCACGGAGCCTAGTTTCTTTTCCCTTCATCGTAGCGCATTAGATTTTTTTCCTTGCAATGTGATGCACAAATCTACTTAACCATCCATGACGTGAGTTCGGTAATTCAAGCGGAAAATGGATAAATGAATGTGGAGCAAGTAGGCCTTGCCGTTTTGTGGTCTCCAGTTGCATTCAAGCTCATTTGTACGAAGGCATGCCGCCATTGAGTAGTGGCACCACGCCCCACGAAAAATGCTAATTTAAGTAGAATCAGTTAATGATACTGCTGCAAGCTAGCTAGCTAGCCCCTTGGTTTGTGTTTTGTTTTTGTTTCTTCGTTTTTGTATTTTGTGCCGAATTTGAATTTGCCGTCTATTTAGGAGATGGCGGCTAAAACAAAACCATACAAATTGGAAACTAGAAGCATGTAATTAGCCGAATTAAAGGCAAATAGTATTCGATAGAAGCATTTACTGAATAAACTTTGTAAATTTCGATTATTAGGGACTTAGTTCCATTTAGAAAATGAAGAAGATTTTTGTTTTACTTTTCAGAAATTTGGTTTAACCAGATAAGATGATTGATTTCCATGGTAAGATAATTAATTTGTACAAAAGTAGCAAGCACTGCTAATTTAAAATCACTTATCAGTTGATGGGTGTATTTTGGTTATTTTTGAAAGGCAAACCATTCAAGCTGGGACTTATTATTTCGTAAGGAAGGTAGTAAATGTTTGTTAACCGAAATGAGTTGTGATATTAATTGTACATTTGTATGTGGGTGATCAAAGATACCAATGAACGGCTTTGAGCGGCTTTAACGTGGCACAGCCCAGGACTTATCTTGCTCCTTTTTTCATCTCAAGTTGACCTTTCCGTGGTGTACCCAAGGAACTGCCTTTAACACCTGTTAAAGTTAAGATGTGCAGTGCGTTCACTAATAAGAATGATAGTAAGAAAGAACGGTGTTAAGTTCGGCCGGGCCGAACTTTTTATATTCTCCACATCGAATTGTATTAAAGTTAAATGGAACAATTAGTTTCCTTTCGTTTCAGAATGTACAAAGCTCTTCCGCCGCGATATGGTTTATCCAAAATTTAAACAGTTCGTTGCAGTCTAAAAAAACTAGTCCCACAAACTGTGCAAATCGGCTCGGAGTTAAAAATTAGCTATGTCATAGGGCCCATATTTTTCTGTAATTAGCCATATATGTATGTTGGAGCAATATCAAAATCTGTTCCGATTTTCAAAATTATACCTAACAGCACAATGTGGTAAGGGTATTATAAGTTTGTTTTGTCGAAAATGTATGTAACACCGCAAAATATTCGTCTTAGATCCCCCATGTGGTATACCAAAAATGTGTGTCCGTCCGTCCATTAAAAATTGTAATCAAACACCAAGCCCCAATTATGGACCAATTGTCACGAAATTTTGTATGGAGTTCGAAATTAGAACGATTAGATTTTGGTGGAAAAACAAACCCCTCTAAAGTTGACGAACCCCGCAAACGTTTTAAGGACCATGATCTTCGAATCTGCACCTGGAATGTTCGCACTCTTTACAGAGAAGGTGCAGTCTTCGCATTGGCAGACGTACTTGAAAAGTACAAGGCCGATATTACTGCCATACAGGAAATACGATGAATTGGGAAAGGCATCACAACAACACCTAAAGGTGACGCACTGTATTACAGCTGCCATGACGTAAAGCATGAGTTTGGTTGTGGATTCGTAGTTAGTCGGAGACTAAAACATCTGGTATCCAGCTTCACCCCAGTGAATGAAAGACTTGCTGCAATTCGAATAAAAGCTAAATTCTTCAACATCAGCTTTATTTGCGCTCATGCTCCCACTGAAGAAAAGGACGAACAGACCAAAGATATATTTTACGAGAGCTTAGAAGAAACATATAACCGTTGCCCTGCCCATGACATTAAAATCATTCTGGGCGATTTTAATGCCAAAATTGGAAAGGAGAATATCTTTGGCCCAACAGTCGGGAAATTCAGTCTCCACAGTGAAACATCTGACAATAGTATGAGGCTGATAGACTTTGCAGCTGCAAAAAACATGGTAGTTAGCAGTACCAGATTTAATCATCTCGATATTCATAAGGGCACCTGGAAGATGGAAGACATTCATCGAGCGTGTTGGATGTACGATCGTTCCGAGGCGCAAACATTGATTCGGACCACTACCTTGTTACAGCAAAGGTACGTACCAGATTAAACATAGCAAACAAAGTACGAACAGACACAACACGAAAGTTAGACATCGGTAAGCTGCAATCACAACAGATAGCCACAGCATATTCCACTCAACTAGCCCAATTGCTTAATCAAAGCACTCCTCATCCCGATAACATATCAGCGCAATGGCAAAGCATTGTCCACTCCATGCAAACAGCCGCAAAATCAGTACTTGGATACCAGAGACCTCCACCAAGGAATCCATATTATGATCAGGAGTGTCGTGCTGCCACCGAAGAGAAAAATGTGGCATATAGGGCTACTTTACAATCCGTAGCAACGCGTAGCGCACGAGAGAGATACAGGGAGAAAAGGAGAGAGGAGAAATGTCTTTTCCGCAGAAAAAAGAGAGAGATGGAAAAGCGGGAGTGTGAAAAAATCGAGATGTACAGGAGCCAGAATGAAGTCCGAAAATTCTACCAAAGAGGCAAGCATCAAACTGATGGCTTTGGAACAGGCACATCCTCCTGTAGAGACCAGCAAGGTAATATGGTAACTGATACAGATAGTGTACTCAGGATATGGAAAGAACATTTTTCAAATCTGTTGGTATCCAATAGCAGCGAAGACGACGAAGATACCACAGTCCCAATCCCAGAAGATGGTATTGAATGTATAGCGCCCAGCCAAGATGAGGTAAGGACATCAATAAATCCGCTGAAGAATAATAAGGCAGCATGGGCCGATGGCTTACCAGCCGAGCTGTTCAAAACCGGATGCGACACGCTGATATGGTGTATTCATCAGCTAGTTGGCACCATCTGGCAGGAAGAACTAGTACCCGACGATTGGAACCTGAGTATCCTGTGCCCCGTCCACAAGAAGGGAGATAAGACTGTATGTTCTAACTATAGGGGCATAAGTCTACTCCCTATTGCCTACAAGATCGTATCAGGGATATTGTGCGAACGACTAAAGCCTATGGTCAACGAGATAATTGGACCATACCAATGCGGCTTTAGACCTGGCAAGTCCACCATTGACCAGATATTTACCCTGCGGCAAGTCCTGGAGAAGACCCAAGAGATGCAGATCGACACCTACCACCTTTTTGTCGATTATAAAGCAGCCTTCGACAGCCCGCTGCGTTCAAAGGTATTCCAAGCCATGTCTGAATTTGGTATCCCCGCAAAACTCATCCGGCTTTGTAAAATGACTTTAACTGACACGAGGTCCTCAGTTAAAATAGGAAAGAACCTCTCCGAAGAGTTTGGTACCAAAAGAGGTTTCAGACAAGGAGACAGCCTTTCGTGTGATCTCTTCAACATCCTGCTAGAAAAGGTTTTACGAGAGGCAAACGTCAAAAGAAGTGGCACAATCTACACCAATAGTCACATGTCACTTGCTTATGCTGATGATATAGACATCATGGGCCGATCAGTAAAAGAAGTAACTGATACCTTTATAAAGGTCGAAGGAGAATTTGCTAAAGTGGGTCTGGCGGTAAACGGTGAGAAGACCAAGTTGATGGTGTCGACGCGCAATGCGTCCATAGAGCTCGGACCGACTGTGGAAGTTGGTTCCTATAATATTGAGGTAGTAAAAGACTTCGTCAAACGACATCAGTTGTGAAATAAAAAGAAGAATTGTATTGGCCAACAGATGCTACTTTGATTTAAGTAAGCAGTTTAAAAACAAAGCCACATCTCGTCAAACAAAAATAACGCTCTACAAAACACTGATACTACCCGTGCTGATGTATGGCTCTGAAGCATGGGTACTTGCGCAAGCAGACATGGCAGTGCTTGTTGTGTTTGAGAGAAAAATGCTTCGAAAGATCTACGTACCAATCTGCGTTGACGGTGAATATCGACGTCGCATGAACCACGAACTGTATCTGCAATACAACGACATCAATATTGTTAAACGTATCGAGATGCAGCGATTGCGTTGGCTAGGCCATATTATAAGAATGAGCGATGATGAACCCGCTAAAAAGGCGTATAAATACGGACCGCTTGGCGGTGCTCGCAGAATTGGCAGGCCAAGGAATAGATGGCGCAAACAAGTGGATGATGAGATGAAAAGGCGCGGTATTCCAGAGTCCGAAGCAACAAATAGAGAGGAATGGAGATCTTTTCTTAGTTCGGCCTATGGAACAAATTTTCTGTAATGGGCCAGCTAAGTAAGTAAGATTTTGGTCCAAAAACAAAATTTTTATCCTAATTAAAGCAGTTCTATTGGTCGTAGCGATGGTCTGATCGACGCGAAATTTTATGTAAAGTTAGGTTTTACGACAAAGAAGAAGCTTGCAATTTAACATGATGATCAGAAATTATTCTATGTGTTTATTCCCGGAAGATATGTGCCCATTGACCATTGTGGAAAAAATATCCAAATTTAATCTTTAGTCCCAATTTTAAATTCTGTGGGCATATTCCGACATATGACGAACACTAAACTTTAAAACCAGCTATTGACCTCTCCTTTGATGCAAATTAATCAATAATAAATTATGCAAAAGTATCAATTATTGATATCAATAACATTACGTGTCGCAATAATATAAAAGTAAATTCCGTGGAAACTGTGCACAGTGGAAGTGGTGTAGGGTATCACATGGTCGGCTCCGACCGACTATAGTTCTGTCTTACTTGTTTTTTAGCCCCAACTATGAACTTTTTTCATTGATTGGACAATAATTGCCCTGTAAGGGGATTTCCTAAAAATTCGCCTTGGGCCCCCATAATAAAGATCGGTCAGGGGACCCGATTTATTGTTAACCGATCATCATACATTTTTGTAGCCACAACAATGAACTAATAAAGTTGTTTAATTGTTTGGGCCATAATTGCGGCCTTTAGCGAACTTTCGTGAAAATTCACCTTTGGCCCTAATTACTATGGAAACAAAGATCGCTCGGTTGGCACGGGTTAAAGTTAACCGATCGCCATAATATTTCATATAAAAAATATATTATTGAACTAGTTCCTTTTGGGAAAAGGAACTAAAAATATCGATCCGCTCCAGAAACTAGATTACCCACTTTGGAGTACACAGCATATAAAAAATATTTGTTTGTCTCCGGAAAAAAAGAAATAATAGTAATTTATGACCCTGAGCTCTATCTCAAAAACTGATGGAGACAGATCGTAGACAAAAAAAACAGCGAAAAATTTAATGATACAATTGTTTTTTAATGTATGCGAAAGGTGAATAACGGGACTGAGGGTACGGGGAAAATCCCAACCAATTTATTAGTTGAACGTTTAAAATCGTTAGTCAATGTTTATCAAAATACTTCGAATGTAGAAACCACGTCTTAGGGGGGCTATATCAAGTCGTGAGCTTATGTGGATATTTTGTAAATGTAAGCAACATTATTATTAAGAGATTTTCCCACCATTAAACTATCTTTACTCTCAGCCCTTAAGGCCAACGAGGGTAATAGTACGTTTACATATAACCGGATTTAACAAATCCACTGGGTTTCAAATGTCAATTCCTTAGCGTATACGTCAAATAAATCCTCATTAAGAAGTTTAACCCTTCAAAAGGCTATAATATAAACATGGCCTAAGTTCCAAATTTATATCACAATGCGATTTTAAAAATTAAAAAAAATGTGTGTACATAAGCGCATGGCGTTCACAAAATTGTTTTTTGTTGTAATGAGAAAATATATGTATGTATGTATAAACCATTAACTGACACTTATCCATAGTTTGAGAGGTTTTAGCCTAAGCGGACAAACGTATGGGTGACGTAGGGGATGGAATATGCCAAGGAACGGTCCTGACCGGTTTTAACATGGCAAAGCTCAGGATTTATCCTGGTCCCTCTTTCATCTCAAGTGGACACTGACCTCCCCGTGGTGTCATCTAGTGAACTGCCATTAAAACACCCGTTAAAGGTAGTGAGCTAACATGGGCCGCGCGTTCGCCCCGTTAAAACTTGGGTTTGGGCGTCGGGTTAGTAAACCTCCCCTAGAAAAAACAGCCTACTATGAAAAAACGAAACAAAAGAAAAACAAACCCCTCTAAAGTTGACGAACCACGCAAACGTTTTAAGGACCATGATCTGCGAATCTGCACCTGGAATGTTCGCAATCTATATAGAGAAGGTGCAGTTTACGCATTGGCAGTTGTACTTGAAAAGTACAAGGCCGACATTACTGCCATACAGGAAATACGATGGAACGGGAAAGGCGTCACAACAACTCCCAAAGGTGACGCACTGTATTATAGCTGCCATGACACAAAGCATGAGTTTGGTTGTGGATTTGTAGTTGGTCGGAGGTTAAAACATCCGGTCTCCAGCTTCACCCCAAAAATTATACAAGGCGATTTTAATGCCAAAATTGTCAAGGGCCAACGATATTCGGTCCAACAGTCGGGAAATTCAGTCTCCACAGTGAAACATTTGACAATGGTATGAGGCTGATAAACTTTGCAGCTGCAAGAAACATGGTAGCTAGAAGTACCAGGACCACTACCTTGTTGCAGCAAAGGTACGTCCAGATTAAACGCAGCAAACAAACGCGGAAGTTGGACATCGGTAAGCTGCAATCACAACAGATAGCAGGGACGTAGACAGGGGGGGGTCAGAAACTGTTTTGTCCGACAAAATTTTTTGAGCTACTTTAAAAAAATATTATGTTTTTTGCAATTAACTTAATTTTTTTTTAAATTTCAAATTTCTGTACTGAAAATGTACTTATTAACAAATTGTCTAAGATATATTAAAAAAAATTCAATACTATTTTTGAGAGAAACTTCCAGTAAAAACTGTATTCCTTCTTTATACCATGCCAGTGTTTTGGATTTCTGTAATGAATGTAATGGTCTTGAGGCTTTTAAATAATTTTTTATTCAAAACGATTACAAATTCAGTATTGTGCGGATTAGATGTACATGAAATTAAATGTCTATTGGACAATATGTATGACATATCAAGGATTCTTCGTGGAGTATATCTCGAAAACCAATTAAAAAATTGTTTTATTGCCTTATTCAAAATTTTGTATTCCTATTTTATATCAACTTGTTATTTTGCATCAAAAAGTGATAAAATAAATAAACCTAAAATAAAATAAACTAAAAAATGTGAACTTTGGCCGCGATTTATTTAAAAATACCTGCAGCGATTTTTTCTTGTTTTTTGATTTTTCTCATCTATGAACATTGCAAAAACTTCCCAGTTGTAAGCTCCTTTCATTTAATGTTGGTTCAAGAAGACCGTGATATTGTACCCTCAGCCATTAGGCTAACGATAACAATGTACCTCATCAATGTAATGTTGTTATACTAATCATATGTTTTGACGAAACCCGCATCAAAAGATTTGGAGTCAATTTATCCTAGTTCATCCGTCTGTCTGGCTCGAGCGCATTTTAAAACTCGAATAGATCAACAGATTCGGTCCAATTTTAATTCATATCGGTACACTCTTGAGCACAATAACTCTCGAATATCAAAATCGATTTTTTCGCGAGATATTTAGGTTCAAATATGGGTTATATCGATTCACTCTTTCGGTACCTCCAACACAAAATTTCAATTATCCGATTTGACCGAAACTTTGAACTTCCTAAAATAACTTAAAAGTACATATATCAAGTACCAAGAGGGTCTATTTGGGACATCATCTTCAGATACATCCCTCACAAAAGTTCAATATAAGTGTGGCAGGTCCATGGCTATGGATTGGTCCAAAAGCTCTAAATCTTACGGCGACCAACTAAATTGACGGCTTGAAATTGACCATAACTACAGGGTGTTTTTTTAAGCCCGATGGAACTTGAAATTGTAAAAAATAACACAAAAAATTAAATTGTAATCAAATTTTTTTTTTTTATTCGAAAGATCCAGAACAGGCACCGCGGCTGTTCTTGACGAAGTGCATTCTGGACGTCCAATTTTTGGCCACTTTTTCGAGCACTGCTGGCCGTATGTCACGAATAACACGAACAATGCTGGCCTCCAAGGCATCAATTGTTGCTGGTTTATCAGCATAAACCAGTGACTTCACGTAGCCCCACAGGAAATAACCGAGAGGTGTCAAATCGCACGACCTTGGAGGCCAATTGACAGGTCCACTTTTCGAAATCAACTTATCGCCAAATTTTGATTTCAATAAGTCGATGGTTGCGTTCGCCGTATGGCACGTAGCGCCATCCTGTTGAAACCACATCTCCTCCGGATCAATGTCATCCATATTTTCAAACAAAAAATCATTGATCATTGTGCGGTAACGATCTCCATTGACCGTAACGCGAGCTCCGGCTTTATTTTTGAAGAAATAAGGTCCGATGATGCCACCAGCGTGAAAACCGCACTATACGGTGCATTTTTCTGGATGTAATGGAGTCTGTAGGGTCTCTTGTGGATTGGTCTCACTCCATATGCGGCAATTTTGCTTATTAACAAACCCGTTAAGCCAAAAATGCGCTTGTTCAGATGGACGATTATGTACGCCATACAAATGACGAAGTCGTCTATAAGTTGCGCGAATCGACGACTGATTTGCAAAGTAAATTTGGATAATTTCGTAGCGTTGTTCAAGCGTGAGTCTATTCATGATGATTTGTCAGAGTATACTGCAACAAATAAAAAAAGTTTCTTTTTTTTTATTTGAAAATTTTGCCTATTAGGCGAAGGTCATTTTTTTTATTAATTTCTCGTTAGAGACGAGCTTACTGACCAAGATGCTTTTTGAAAAAGGAAAGCCGACGATACGAACCCACACAATCACCACTGTGTGACATGCATGTTTCGCCTTTGGTTTAGGAAGGCTCCTCAGACACATCGACTGTGGGGCGGCTTCGCTATCCTCTAACTTATTTCCTCTTTCAAATGCAAGTTGTTTTTTTACAAAGTTGAATTTTTTGTTCACATCTTTGTATGGCTTTCATGACAAACGCTTAGCGTAGCCTTTGAAAGTTATGAGTTTTAGTTCTGAACACTAACACGCCGTGACAACACTTTTTTCCATGTGTTTTTCAAGGACGTGGGTTCGAACCCCAGCCTGGCTCAAGCTGATTTTTATTTTTATTTGAAAATTTTGCCTATTAGGCGAAGGTCATTTTTTTATTAATTTTTCAATTAATTTCTCGTTAGAGACGAGCTTACTGACCAAGATGCTTTTTGAAAAAGGAAAGCCGACGATACGAACCCACACAATCACCACTGTGTGACATGCATGTTTCGCCTTTGGTTTAGGAAGGCTCCTCAGACACATCGACTGTGGGGCGGCTTCGCTATCCTCTAACTTATTTCCTCTTTCAAATGCAAGTTGTTTTTTTACAAAGTTGAATTTTTTGTTCAAATCTTTGTATGGCTTTCATGACAAACGCTTAGCGTAGCCTTTGAAAGTTATGAGTTTTAGTTCTGAACATTAACACGCCGTGACAACACTTTTTTCCATGTGTTTTTCAAGGACGTGGTTTGAACCCCAGCCCCTTTTTCAAAAAGCATCTTGGTCAGTAAGCTCGTCTCTAACGAGAAATTAATTAAAAAATTAATAAAAAATGACCTTCGCCTAATAGGCAAAATTTTCAAATAAAAATAAAAATCAGCTTGAGCCAGGCTGGGGTTCGAACCCACGTCCTTGAAAAACACATGGAAAAAAGTGTTGTCACGGCGTGTTAGTGTTCAGAACTAAAACTCATAACTTTCAAAGGCTACGCTAAGCGTTTGTCATGAAAGCCATACAAAGATTTGAACAAAAAATTCAACTTTGTAAAAAAACAACTTGCATTTGAAAGAGGAAATAAGTTAGAGGATAGCGAAGCCGCCCCACAGTCGATGTGTCTGAGGAGCCTTCCTAAACCAAAGGCGAAACATGCATGTCACACAGTGGTGATTGTGTGGGTTCGTATCGTCGGCTTTCCTTTTTCAAAAAGCATCTTGGTCAGTAAGCTCGTCTCTAACGAGAAATTAATTAAAAAGTTTCATCAAAATTTAATTTTTTGTGTTACTTTTTACAATTTAAAGTTCTATCTAGCTTAAAAAAACACCCTATGTGTTTATTTCAGCTTGAGTCCATATTTTGTTGTAATTCAATTGTTTGAATAACAACAAAATATTTTAAAGTGGATATGAAATTGATTAGTTGCGGACGAAGGGTAGGGAATACTATAGTTTCAGTTGTCACCAAACAACTTCATCATAAAAACGCCAACAACAACAATAGGCATCAGCACGGCCTTGTTGACCAATGCATAATGCAAAAACAACTTTCTTGTTGTTTTTACCCCCGCTTATTGAAGCAACATTTCTATGCTCGTATTCTTTGCGAAGCAAAGACGACATAAAAACAGTGGTGGATATGAAATTCTTTAGTTCGACTCAAATTGTAGGGTAAACAGCTTTAGGGCCATACAGCAAATTTCTCATTTTATTTAATTTGCTAGATGGCTTTATTGACCTGTTTATCGATACAGAGTCGGCGAAAAAGGGAACTGATGAAGTTGTTTGGTGACAACTGAAACTACAGTATTCCCTACCCTTCGTCCGCAACTAATCAATTTCATATCCACTTTAAAATATTTTGTTGTTATTCAAACAATTGAATTACAACAAAATATGGACTCAAGCTGAAATAAACACAAAGATGTAAATCTATCTACACTACCGCTCACTTGAATAGAACCCCCCTGCAGAATTTTTTTCAACCTCCATTTTTTCCGAATTATACAAGATATGAAATTTTTAAGTTTTATTATATTTTGCTTCATGTGTTTGGAGTAAACATAGTCATTCATTTGCATTCAAATCCAATTTTTATAAGAATTATGCAAGGAAAACAAAATAAAGTCAAAAATTTAAGTAAAAAAATTGGCTCATTTGAATAGAACCCCCCTTTAAAACTTGGGAATACAGAAAGATTGTAGTAGAATATCGATGCATATTTACTCTATATTGAAAACGAAGTACTTTCAGTAATATTCAGTAAAAGTATATCCCTCATGATTAAGGACACACGTATATTCTGCTTTGGCAAGGATTCTTTAAATAACCGGGTGTAATGCCCAACAAAGCTTGCTTTTTTGATTCAACAAGTTTATTTTTGGAAGATTGCTGTCTCCTTTAGTCGTATATTTTACGTATAAATCATTCCTATACATTTTAGAGAATATTTACCACTGTAGAATATGGCGGACCCGCAAGGACATCCGCATTTCTTTTCAAAATTTTAAGTTTTTATGACTCGTAGTGTACAAACGTTTATAAAATCGTTATGAAATTTCCACACGGGATATCCAAAAATGTTACTCACTACTGGGTTTGTCTGTTTCAGAACTCCTTTATAAATTGCCGTACGCATTAATGTGAAGTAAATTGACGCTCATGTCCTTAATAATTAGTAATGCCTTCCAGCACCATAAAAGCACATTCATCGCTACAGAAACAATTTAGAAGATGGTCTTCCATTCAATAGACGCGAAAAAAATAGTTCTATAGTTATGCAATTGTTTACTTAATAAGGATAGTCCTTACTAATTATGAAGGACTTGGGCGTCAATTTCTTTCGCCCTAAATGCGCACGACAATTTACCAAGGAGTTCCGAAAAAGACATATCCAGTAGTGAGTAACATTTTTGGATATCCCGTGGGGAAATTTCATCACGATTTTATAAACGTTTGTACACTTCGAGTCATAAAAACTTAAAATTTTGAAAAGAAATGCGGATGTCCTTGCGGGTCCGCCATATTCTACAGTGGTAAATATTCTCTAAAATGTATAGGAATGATTTATACGTAAAATATACGACTAAAGGAGACAGCAATCTTCCAAAAATAAACTTGTTGAATGAAAAAAGCAAGCTTTGTTGGGCATTACACCCGATTATTTAAAGAATCCTTCCAAAGCAGGATATACGGGTGTATCCTTAATCAGGAGGGATATACTTTTACTGAATATTACTGAAAGTACTTCGTTTTCAATATAGAGTAAAATATGCATCGATATTCTACTACAATCTTTCTGTATTCCCAAGTTTTAAAGGGGGGTTCTATTCAAATGAGCCAATTTTTTTACTTAAATTTTTGACTTTATTTTGTTTTCCTTGCATAATTCTTATACAAATTGGATTTGAATGCAATTGAATGACTAAGTTTACTCCAAACACATGAAGCAAAATATAATAAAACTTAATAATTTCATATCTTGTATAATTTGGAAAAAATAGAGGTTGAAAAAAATTTTGCAGGGGGGTTCTATTCAAGTGAGCGGTAGTGTATATCTATTCATTTGAAAGTTTTTTTTAGTCATAGCTTCAATTCTGTCATCGTCATTTTAAAAATCGTCAAATATATTTTATAAAATCGTCAAAAATTAAAATACAAACATTTAGATATATTTAAATATATTTTTTATTAAAAGAAACATAAAATTGATATTAAAGTTATTAAACATGTTTTTACTTCAATCAGTAAATTGAAGATATTTATTTTAAAAATAAGAATGTGAATAAACATTCCGTCATTAAGTTATTTATTTTTTAAATGAATATTCGAGTTTTTCATTTTTAAGATATAGGGCTTAATAAATGCATATGTCATAAAAATATGGTTTGTTAAGTTTTAAATCATCTTTATTATAAAGTATACCCTCCATTGAATCATTATGAAGAGAATTTTGATATTTTATTTTATTAAGATTTACTTGGCTGAGAACACATTCAACATTTGCTGTCGAATGAGGTAATACCTATCACTACCTCCCAGCAAAGATACTCTTTACAAAACCCCTTACTAACCCTTTATTTTAACAAGGGCATGTCACGCCAAATAAATAGTTATTATTTGGCCACTGAAATAAGTAGTTAAAAAGTAGTCACCACGTTTCAAACTGAATATTGCATTCCAAAGGCGAAATAAATCCGTTTCGTTATTTTCAAACAATTCCGTAATATGCATGTTTACGAAATGTGTAAAATTCTTGAAAGATTTCGAAAAACTAAAAAATTGCTTTCACAATCAAATTTATTTCAATTTTAAAGCTTGCTGTTAATTTTAATTGCTCTGTTCCAGAACTTGCAAGATTCTACTGTTATTGAAATTTTGACCAATTTTCCTTCATAAATTTTCCAAAAAATTCAAAAATAATACATTTTTGCAGGTTCTGAAGCCTAGCAATTTTATATTTTGCATGTTTCACTTGAATCCTGTTTTGTTATACCCTTCACCATAGTATGGAGGGTATATTAAGTTTGTTTTTCCGTTTGTAACGCATTGAAATACTCATTTGCGACCCTATAAAGTATATATATATTCTTCGATCTGTGCACGTCCGTCCGTCCGTCTGTGGTAATCACTCTAGCATCCACAAAAATGGAGATAGGACGCTGAAATTTTGGGAAAGTGCGTCTTTTGTTTGCAGGCAGGTCAAGTTCGATGATGGGCTATATCGGCCTACGTTTTGGTATAGCCTCCATATAACGGTACCCCCCGATTTACGGTATTTTGACGTTTTTAGCTACATTTTCAGACCGATTTAGCTATAATTTGACATTTAGGGTTCTTAAGTGTCAGTAAACTTATATAACAAAACTTGTGGACATAGGTCCACGTTTTGGTATAGCCCCCATATAACGGTACCTCCGATTTACGGTATTTTGACGTTTTTAGCTACATTTTCAGACCGATTTAGCTATAATTTGACATTTAGAATTCTTAACTGTCAATAAACTTATATAACAAAAGTTGTGGACATAGGTCCACGGTTTGGTATAGCCCCCATATAACGGTACCCCCCGATTTACGGTATTTTGACGTTTTTAGCTACATTTTCAGACCGATTTAGCTATAATTTGACATTTAGGGTTCTTAAGTGCCAATAAACTTATATAACAAAACTTGTGGACATAGGTCCACGTTTTTGTATAGCCCCCATATAACGGTACTCCCGATTTACGGTATTTTGACGTTTTTAGCTACATTTTCAGACCGATTTAGCTATAATTTGACATTTAGGGTTCTTAACTGTCAATATATAACAAAAGTTGTGGACATAGGTCCACGTTTTGGTATAGCCTCCATATAACGGTACCCCCAGATTTAGGGTATTTTGACGTTTTAGCTACATTTTCAGACCGATGTAGCTATAATTTGACATTTAAGGTTCTTAACTGTCAATAAACTTATATAACAAAAGTTGTGGACATAGTTCCAGGTTTTGGTATAGCCCCCATATAACGGTACCCCCGATTTACGGTATTTTCACGTTTTTAGCTACATTTTCAGACCGATTTAGCTATAATTTGACATTTAGGTTTCTTAAGTGCCAATAAACTTAATAATTAATAAAGCCCCCATATAACGGTACCTACCGATTTTCAGTAATTTGATGATTTTAGCTACAATATTAAACCGAACTAGAAGTAATTTGACATTTGCAGTTCTTAGTGGTCACAACACCTCTCCATCAAAAATTGTCAACATACATAGTTAGATATAGGCACCATAAAAGAGGGCCTCCCGAATGAAGCATTTTATGTACATTATCTGACATTTACGTACCCAATTAAGTTGGGGACAGGAATAAAAACTAATTATTCCATTTTAGTTCAGAATATTTTATGGTGGAGGGTATGAAAAGCTCGGCCCGGCCGAACTTAACGCTTTTTTACTTGTTTTTTGTTAACAATTCCTTTGTATATACACATAAATATATTTAATTATTTTCTAAGAATTATTTATTAAAATCAACTAAGAATATTTGAGCAGTTTTTAGAAATCGTGTTTTACAAAATTAATTGTGACTTTATAAGCAATAACCAAAAATCATCCCTTTTTGGGCAAAAATCGTCAAATCGTCATTTATCAAAAACTCGTCAAAATGGCGATAAATCGTCAAATCTGGCAGCCATGCCAAGAACTAAATATATTATACTCTGTACCAAATTTCAATCTTGTATCTAAAATATCTCTATATTGAATTATATACTTTGTGGCAATATTGCATATACATAAAATCAACTAAAAATCTTTAAAATAGCTTTACGTAACGATACACAACATTTTAATTTTCATGATTTTTGGTCAAGGTTTGGTCAAAAAATCGAGATGTACAGGAGCCAGAATGAAGTCCGAAAGTTCTACTAAAGAGTAAAACATCAAACTGATCGCCTTGGTACAGGCGCATCCTCCTGTAGAGACCAGCAAGGCAATTTGGTAACTGATATAGATAGTGTGCTCAGGTTATGGAAAGAACATTTTTCCAAACTGTTGGTATGCGATAGTAGCGATGACGGCGAAGATATCACAGATCCAATCCCAGAAAATTGTATTGAATGTATACCGCCCAGCCAGGATGAGGTAAAGACAGCAATAAACCGGCTGAAAAATAATAAGGCAGCAGGAGCCGATTGCTTGAGAGCCGAGCTGTTCAAAACCGGAGGCGACACGCTGATAAGGTGTATGTATCAGCTAGTTAGCACCATCTGGCAGAAAGAACGAGTACCCGACGATTGGAACGTGATAATCCTATGTCCAGTCCACAATAAGGGAGTTTAGACTGTGTGCTCCAATTACAGTGGCATAAGTCTGCTCCCTATTGCATATAAGATAGTATCTGGCATATTGTGTGAGAGACTAAAGCCTATGGTCAGTGAAATTATTGTGCCTTTAGACCGGGAAAATCCACCATTGACCAGATATTTACCTTGAGACAAATCCTGTAAAAGACCCAAGAAATGCATATCGACACCTTCCATCTTTTCGTCGATAATAAAGCAGCCTTCGACAGCCCTATACGTTCAATGTGTTCCAAGCCATGTCTGATTTTGGTATTCCTGCAAAGCTCATTCGGCTTACATTAACTGATACTCGGTCCTCGGTTAAAATTGGAAAGAACCTCTCCGAATATTTTATTACCAAAAGAGGTTTCAGACAAGGAGACGGTCGTGTGATCTTTTCAACATTCTGCTGGAGAAGGTCATACGAGACGTGAAGGTCAAAAGAAGTGGGACAATATACGCGAACAGCCATATGTTACTTGCTTATGCCGACGACAGTGACATGATGGATCGATCGGTAAAGGAACTAACTGACACCTTTGCAAAAAGTCGAAAGGGAAACTGCTAAAGTGGGTCTGGCGGTAAACGACGAGAAGACCAAGTTGTTGGCGTTGACGCGCAATGCGTCCATAGAGATCGGGCCAACTGTTGACGTTGGTTCCTATAATTTTGAGGTACCGCCGTAAACACAACCAACAACATCTGTTGTGAAATACGAAGAAGAATAGTTTTAGCCAACAGATGCTACTTCGGTATGAGCAAGCAGTTTAGGGATAATGACACATTTCGTCAAACAAAAACAACGCTTTACAAAACACTGATACTACCCGTGCTCATATATGGTATTGAAGCCTGGGTGCTTGCGCAAGCAGACAAGGCAGTTGTTGGTGTGTTTGAAAGAAATATTCTTCGAAAGATCTATGGACCAATCTTCAATACTTCAAACAGAAGTATTTCTTAATATTTTAGGACAAAATTGTTCTGAAAAAGTCTTGTAGAAATGTGTTTAAAAAAATTCGTCAAAATGTGTCCGGATTTTGCATAATTTTGAAATGTATTGGAGTATAACAAAAAAAGTGTCGAGAAGGTCGTGAGAAATTTTTTTGTATTTTTCTCTTAACTATTGTCTTTGATATTGCGCAAACTAAACTTGCGTCTTGTTTGCGCATTTTGAGTTATGTCAATTATGGTGGAAATAGCCTTGGGTTCTTGGGGTTTTTGTCTTCATTTTCCCTGTTATTGTTGCACAGTATGTCGTGTTTTGGTTTAATGTCTGTGTTCACCCTACATAAGACAATATGTGCAGGTCCACCATTATGTTATAGTTACTATATATAATGATTTATATGAAATGATGGCGATGCACAAGGGCTGAAATCCCCAAAAAAATGGCGATTAATTAAAACAAATTAAATTCAGTTTTTGGTATAACTGTCGTTACATGGTAATATGGTACAAAATTCTAAGTCTTTAACCAAAATGTCAAGATCATATATTGTTTACTTCTAAAGTTACACTGTGATAAAGCTAAAGAATTTTTAATAATTTGTAGAGCACCATAAAAAAAATTTTTTGGTGTATAAAGAGTAATATTTTTTACTCATCAAAAGTGGCAATTTTAGAATGGAACCGTCAATTTCAGTTAGAAATCTGAATCTTAGAAAAATATATTTATGACAAAAGAAGTTTAGAAACATATTAAAAATTAATTTAAAATATCCATTTTTCCCTCTTTTTGAAAAGTATTTAGAGTTGAAAAAGTAGCGGAATATTTTATATGGAGTTTATTCCAAAACGAGAATATATAGATATGATGTTTGATAGAAATATTTCCAATCCCTTCAAAATGCACCATTCACAATTTTAGCCAGTTTAGTTGCAATATATGCATAAAATATTCGAAAACCCCTAAATTTGACTGTACCTCTATATGGGGGCTATACGAAAATATTGACAAATTTGCACACTATGAATTCTTAGGCATTCAGAACTATAAATTATTTACAGATAAATGTACTAAAACATGTGGTCAAGACACTCGAAATACATAAAATCGGAAGATACCCTTGTATGGGAGCTACACTAAAATATTAACCAAACTTAATAATTTGTTGCCAAATATTAGCTTATCCAATAATTTATCATATTAGAAGATTTTAGATTCATCGAATAAGAAATGTTGGTAAACCCGTAAAAACACTTCATAGTTTTTATGGTACCCATTTATGAGGGCTTCGAATATACCTCTCCAATCCCTCAATTTGCACCAAAACTGTGTTCCGTTATATTGATTGAAGTGTAAACATTCGAAAAATATTAACATTAGATCACTCAAATGCTTCCCTGAATTAATCTCCGTTTTTTTAATCTTGCCCCAATGTGCGTCGTATGAAACACGAGCTGTATCTGCTATACAACGACATCAGTATAGATAAACGAATCGAGATGCAACGATTGCGTTGGCTATGCCATATCATAAGAATAAGCGATGATGAACCCGCTAAAAAGGCGTGTAAATACTCGTACGTGCCACATGGCGGTGCACGCAGAATTGACAGGCCTAAGCTTAGATGGAGCAAACAAGTGGATGGAGAGACGAAAAGGCGCGGTATTCCAGAAAGCGAAGCAGTAAACAGAGAGAATTGGAGATATTTTCTTAGTTGGGCTTATAGAAGAAATGTTCTGTAATGGGCCTGCTAAGTAAGTAAATGTGTGGTAAATGGTACTACATTTAGAGTACTTTTGGTATTAGATGAAGGGATAGAATTGGGATCCTATAATTTTACATTATGGTCACAGGTGATGTGAGGAGAAAATTGAAACTATAAACGTACCAAATATACTGGAATGGAATATATCTGGAAGTCCAAAATTTGTTTGGTAACATGCTTACTGCGATGTTGAGATAATGAGGTCGTTTTGGAACTATAAGTGCTATGAGCGTACGAAGAGTAATAAATGGTACTAAATTTGATATAACTTGGATGAAAGGATAAAGCTGGAATTCTGATATTAGTGTCACTGCTGGTGCGTAGGGTTAAGATAAGGAGGTTGATTTTGAAATAGGTACTATAAATTTGCAAATTTGGTATTCTGAAATTTGGAATAAATGTCACCGTTGATGTGTTTGGTATTAATACGAACGAATTTGAATTCGAGTCTTACTGAAACCCGCAATAAGTATAGGAAAAGTATTAATTTTATACCATTAGTATTAAGCAGGTTAGAAATCGAATTTTGTAATTTGAACAAATTTGTCATATTTTACTTTATAAATTTTCAATGTTCAAAATATGAACAGGATAAATAAAAAATCGTTGATCCTCTTTTCTATTAATGTGAACTTTTCGCTAACGAACTAGCGTCCACATGCTAGTCTATTATATAAAACTCAAATGACGTTCGTACGTGAATCAAAAACTCGACCAATTTACAACCGATTTGTTTCGCATTTGTCTTAGAATGTTCATATTTATCCAAGGAAGGATCTGACGTATTTTATTTTCGAGATATCGCGACGTATTTTGAAGAAAGTTAATTGTTTCCTCACATTTCGTTGGAGGCTTTTGTAGTTGACTTGCTTATTTCCACCTTTTTTAAATTTTTAGCGAAAAGTGTGTATGGACATTTATGTTTTAGTTTTATCAATATTTTAAAGATGTAAAACTCCACCAATTTACATTCGATTTGTTTTACGATTGTCTTAAAATGTTTATATTTATCCAAGGAACGATCTGACATATTTTATTTTTTAGATTTCGCGAAAAATCGGCGAAAATTTGAAATTATGAAAGTTAATTGTTTCCTTACGTTTCGTTGGAGGCTTTAGTTGTCGACTTATTTATTTCCACCTTTTCTCAATTTTTTTGCGAAACGCGTAATGGGATAACATTGCAGATGTTGTTGTAATGAAGGATCCCAAAACAAACGTTTTCGGTTTTATTGCATACTCCCTTTAGAACATGATTGAAAAATACCCAAAATAATCGTCCTACTAAGATTCATATTCTATAAATCATTTTTCATCTTATAACGTTTTTTGCTTCTCCTATAAAGTTTTGGTTTTGTGGGTTACGTCTTCGGGCATTTATGCTGACGATATACGGTTTTATAAATATGTATATGAAAGTTCTAAAGAATTATTTTAATTACGACAATTAAATGTTTAGAATAAATTAAAAAAATACAAATTGTCAACGTTTATTAGTGGTTTCGAGCAATTATTTTTGGTTTATGACTTGAGAAAGTAAATACATTCCGCTTTTATTGACCGTAAATAATGATAAAATGCCTTTTATGTGGTTGTGTTATATATTCTGTCACATTCCAGTACCGCGAGTCAGAATCAGTGGTATATAAGTGATCAAGAATACCCAAAGCGCAGTGTTAAATCTGCCGTGTTTCGTGCTTCAAAACATGGATAACTATTTTTTCTGTAAGAAATGCTAGGAACACAAAATACCAACATTTTTTGAGGCTGAACTCCAAAAGTACCGCTATCGGCTATGCCGAAAGGTGGAGCTTCGCCGAACATTTTTAGCAAGAAATGTTTACACCTCGACCGAAGACCAAGATCAAAATTGCATATGTTCTATTGCACAATGCGCTTAAAACCAAGAAAATTTCGCAAATATGACAATTTTCTACAACATAGTAGTATACATCTAATTTCCGAAATTCTCCTTTATCTGCCAATCCACAGTCAAATGTCCCCGATCATACAATTACAATTTAGTATGTATTACTATAATTAACTTAACTAATTGTTTAAAATATTATTCAATTAAATTACATTTTTATTCTATTATCTGGCGGCTTTTAAAAGACTTCGGTCTTCTTGCAGACCACTCCAAAGGAGTTATATAATTTTAAATAACACTGTGCAACAAAATGGAGCTCAAAGTCTGGGGGGTGGAAAATTCCTATTGGAGATGAAAGCCCTTGGTGAGTATATACAGAACGCCGAAGGACAGATTCGCCGTGAGTCGAACTTTCGCGATATGGCGTGATGAAGTTTTTGCTAGAGACCCTGTAAGCCATCAGGAATTAGCGTTATATCTTTGTTCACTGTTGCTTTAGCTTATTTTTGAGATGACATATCTATAGTCGAATCGAATGAGGATTATTTTCGGAGACCACTTCGACCTTTTAACTCGCTTCCTTCAATGTCCTTTATTTTAAGAGCCGCTATAAAAGTACCACAAGATGACGTTTTTGTTGTCAATGAGAGCCGTACCTAAAATTTTCTGACCGACATTTTTGCAAAACATTTCGAAGCTGAAAAACGTCATCTTGTGGTACTTTTATAACGGCACTTAAAATAAAGGACGAAAAGGACATTGAAGGAAGCGAGTTAGAAGGTCGAAATGCTCTACGAAAAAAATCCTCATTTGATTCGACAAAAGACATGTAATCTTAAATATAAGCTAAAACAACAGCGAAAAAAGATATAACGCTGATTCCGGATGGCTTTTAGGGTCTCCAGCAAAATATTCATCACGCCATATCGCGAAAGTTCGACTCACGGCGAATCTGTCCTTCGGGGTTCTGTATATACTCACCAAGGGCTTTCATCTCCAATAGGAATTTTCCACCCCCCAAAATTTCGGTTCACAGTGTAATTAAAAGCACTATCAAAAATTTTGAGAGCTTTGCCTAATTTTCAACGCACGGGCAGACTGATGGAAATCGAATTGGCATTTTATGGAAGAATATGTATACTGGGGTCATACAATTGTTGTGTATTTTACAAACATCGAAAATACCACATATCAGCGTAAAAAAGCTCCTCAGCGACTGTCTGTTATTGTTATTTCTTTTATTTTGTCATTACGGCAGAAAGTCCTTCTTAAAAAATCAATTTTTTATTGAATTTGAATATCGGTTCAGATTTGGATATAGCTTTTCATATTCAATTTCAATGAAATTTGGAATGTTGGCAGAATTTGGTCTACAACGAAATGTACCAAAGTGTATAGAAATCGGTTCAGATTTGGATATAGCTCTCATATTTTCGTCCGATTTCATGCATCTGGTGCTCCAAAGTCGCTACATTTGCCCAATTTCAATAAAATTTAGAATATGTGACGGAAGTTGGCCTGCAAATAAATGCGCGAAAATATTTCGAAATCGGTTCAGATTTGGATATAGCTCTCATATATGTATATTTTCGTCTGATTTCACGTATTTGGAGCTCCAAACACTCTGTATATGCCCGATTTCAATTAAATTTTTTAATGCGCAACGGAAGTTGACCTTCAAATAAATGTGCCAAAATATATCGGAATCGGTTCATATTTGAATATACATAGCCCCCATATAAATTTTTGACCGGTTTGAGGTATCTGATGCGCCAAACACCCTATATCTGTCCAACTTTGGTGAAGCATGAAATGTGTGACGGAATGTGATCTAGAAATAAGTTTGCCAAATTATATTGAAATCGGTTCAATGAAATTTTATTTGGTCTAGATATAAGTTTGAATTCGCGACTTTGAAGTCAGTACAAGTCATCATTATAGTACCCGGAGAGGAATTAACAAAGGCTAAAATTATTAAATATCATATATCTGAGAGACTTCTTAACTGGGATGGGCGAAGGGGAAACAGTTACCTACATTTATTTATGACATATTCTTATCATTATTGAAGTACAAATTGTCAATGCAAGTGGGAGTTATTAAAGAGGTTCGTATATGCACTTGGAAAAATTACTCCTATGAATAACATAAATTATAACTATCCTCAAACTTAAGTTACTCAATCGTGGTGTTATTTAATTCTTTCCAGAAATTTGAAAAAATACTTACCTTCCAAAATGGGCGAAAATGTTCGTCTTTAGGAGCATGCCACACCCACTCTTTCCAATATTTTGATAATTTTTTTGATTTCCTTAGTTTCAGTACGATTACTATCAAATCCCATTTCTGAACCAAAGTGTTCCGGTGTTTGATTTGTCCATAGACGAAGATCTCACTTCATAGAGATATAGGGCATGTTTCTGTTAGCCAAGCCGACTCAGACATTTTTACCTTTTTTAATATTTTATAACCTAGGAATAATATGTGTCATATACCAACCCCGGTTATGTGAAATTTTAGTAACCTATGCCATTTACGGCATTCTAAGTTTTTCATTCTTTGCTTCCCCTTAAATTATTGTAAATAGTTTTGTATTGAGTAAAGTCATTTAAAAATAATACAGTTCAACCTCTTTTATCCGGGCCTCTATTATCCGTCTACATCGGTTTACCGGCATGCTGGATTTTTTATTTTGAACCTCTATTAACCGTGCTTTACCTCTATTATCCGTGCCTCTATAATGCTACCTCTATTAACCTTGCTTACCTCTGTTATCCGCGCATAAAATGAGTTTATATAATTCTGGAAATCCCCTTTTTATATTGAGTTTAATTAAGCGCGTGGGGGCCACCGTGGTGCAATGGTTAGCACGTCCGCCTTGCACTCAGATGGTCTGCGGTTCGAATCCCAGGCCAAGCAACATCAAATTTTCAACGGTGGCAAAATTCCCCCTCAGTAATGCTGGCGACATTTCCTGAGTATTTAAGCCATGGAAAACTTCTCTACAAGTGGTGTCGTAAGACACGCTGTTCGGACTCGGCAATAAAAAGTAGGTCCCATATCATTGAGCCAATATGAATCAGCGTGCACTCATTGATATGAGAGAAGTCTCCCTTGTCCCATCTGGGATGTTTGTGGAACAATTATATATATATTAATTAAGCGCTATGCAAAGTTCACTTTTTGTTCTCAGTGAGTGTACATTTTAACAATTTAAACAAACGTGTTTGTTTGATGTAAAATGATGGGATTCCCCTTTTTCTTTTGAATATCAAATTACATTCAGTCTGTGATTGAAAGAAAGTTGATGCGTAAAGGTGTTTGTTCCAAAATGGCTCGGCCAACAAAAAGGACGAAAAGAGCACGCATAGTTCTTTCAATCCAGGAAAAATTAGAACTGATTAAAGACCACAGTAAAAACATTTCGACTGGCGTGTTATCAGATAAAAAATGGTGTTGGAAAACAAACGGTCCGTGATTTAATAAAAAAGAAGGAAACAATTTATCATTTTCCTCTAGAAGTGAATCTGTGGAAGGCTTGAAAAAAAGACATACGCTAAGAAAATCTGAACAAAGAAAATCTGAAAGATAATTTCGCAACATACGAATGGTTTCGGCAAAAAAGATTCTAGGGAACTCCGATTTCAGGTGAGTTGACACAAATTTAAAGATTTTATGGCCTGGCATAAAATTCGATTATGAATTTCAGGCGAAATGATTACTGAAAAGGCAAAATATTTTCATGAAAAACTAAACATAAATTCGGAATGCAAGTACACAAGTGGTTGGCTGAAATTTTAAAAATCCTGTAAAATATTTATAAAAATCAATAAAAACATCAAAATTAATGATATTTAAATAAAAATAGGTAAACAACTTTTTAAGTTAAACGGTTTTATGCTAAACATACATTGCAATGTTTAAGATAAATGTACTAAAAACCAAAAAATAATAAAATAGATACAGTCATGGGAATTATAAACATATGCATAGACTAGACTAAAATAAAACCGTGGGGGCACGTCAATTGTCTACAATCGTTGAATAAAATGTTTGTTTTGTAATGTTATCTATCATTTATCTTAAACATTGCAATGTATGTTTAACATAAAACCGTTTAACTTAAAAAGTTTTTTTTACCTATTTTTATATACCATTAGTATTATGCAGGTTAGAAATCGAATTTTGTAATTTGAACAAATTTGTCATAATTTATTTTATAAATGTTCAATGTTCAAAATATGAACAGGGTAAATAAAAAATCTTTGATCCTCTTTTCTATTAATGTGAACTTTTCACTAACGAAGTAGCGTGCACACGCTAGTAAACTATAAAACTACAAAAATTATCCTACCTATCAAACAAAAAACAATGAACACAATATATATTATGGTTTCTAAGAAATAGCTATTTCTTTCTCCAGAAATTTGAAAACATACTTATCTTCCAAAATGTGCGAAAATGTTCGTCTTTAGGAGCATGCCACGCCCACTCTTTCCAATATTTTGATAATGTTTTTGGTTTCCTTAGTTTCTGTATGATTCCAGTGTTTGATTTGTCCATAGATGAAGACCTCACTTCATAGAAATAGAGGGCATGTTTCTGTCAGCCAAGCCGACTCAGACTTTTTACCTTTTTTAATATTTTATAGCCTGGGAATAATATGTGTCATATACCAACCACTGCTATTAGATGCAGTTATGTGAAATTATAGTAACCTATGCCATTTACGACATTCTATGTTTTTCATTCTTTGCTTCCTGTTTGAAATTCTTGTAAATAGTTTTGTATTGAGTCAAGTCATTTACAAATACTACAGTTGAACCTCTTTTATCCGGGCCTCTATTATCCGGCTACATCGGTTTAACGGCATGCTGGATTTTTGATTTTGAACCTCTATTAACCGTGCTTTACCTCTATTATCCGTGCCTCAATAATGCTACCTCTATTAACCTTGCTTACCTCTGTTATCCGTGCATGAAATGAGTTTATATAACACTGTGCAACATTTTTGAGCCAATTGCGTGCAAACAACTTCTGTCCAGAATTTTATGAAAGTAGAGGACCAATAGGCAAAAACCGTATTTGAGTTTGTTTTTCTTAAATCGGGTTCGGTTTTTATGGCCTCATCTAAAAATGGTTAAAGATCGAATTTTTAAAACAAATCGGATGCTGTATCTCTGAAACCAATACGAATCTTGGTTTGACAGCTGCAGCAAACTTGTAGATAAGAGCAAGAAGACAAGTAAAAAAGTATCAGTCGGCTTTGCCGACAGAGATATACCCTCAGCCTGTGCAAATTGAAACACTTTTTTCACAAAAAATTTATGTATTTAGGGGGTTTCAAAATGTTGGTCGTATGAACCGACAAAAATGTTGATTAGGATTAAAGTTCAAAAATATTGCGGAAAAGGTACTTAAAGGAATGGACCGACATAGACCATGGGTGTGCCATAGGGGGTTTTTACACCCTTCGGGCTGTTTTCTCAAGAAGTATGGACTTGCCCCTGAAACAACTTTTATCATCGTAATTGAGGCAGCAAATGTAAGTTGCTTCAACAAAAATCAAAGTGATCCAATAGCAGGTCTTAAAGTGAGCTTATCCAAAATTTTGTGTGGGATGTACGGGATGGAGTGGACAAATATAGTCCATATTCGAACCTGATCTATATCTGGTAGATATTATGAGAATGTGTAAAGTATGGACCAAATCGGCCACTCCCATCAAGAGTTATCGTGCGCACAATTTTTCCGAATATTTTTAAACTTTTGTGGGGTAGGTACCTGAAGGAGTGGACCGATATGGCTTATCTACGAACTTAAACTAAGTTTGGAAACAATATTACGAAGGCCAAATTTTGGCCGGAATCGGCATTGTACCTTCGCATAGGGGACAGTGAATACAAGATGTTACAACAAAAACCAAGGCGATTCGAGAGCAGGTCCTAAAATGAACATTTCCGAAATTTTGTGTGGGAGGTACTCGAAGGAGTGGACCGATTGAGTCCATATTGGAACCTCATCTAAGTCAGGTAGAAATCTCATAATGTGCAAAGTATGGACCAAATCGGTTACTCCCTTCAAGAGTTATCGTACGCACAAGTTTTCCGAACATTTTCGAACTTTTGTGGGGGAGGTACCGGAAGGAGTGGACCGATATAATCCATCTTTGAACTTGAACTAAGTTTGGACAAAATATTACGTAAGCCAAATTCTGGACCGAATCGGCAGATCCGTTCGAGAGTTATCTTGCGCTCCAACCACTACACACGGTGTCATATGGTTTTTTGTAACTCTAAGGCTATTTTCTCAGGAAGTATGGACTTGCCCCTAATGAAACTTACAGCGTCGTATAGAGGACAGCGAATACAACTTGCGTAAACAAAAATCAAAGCGATTCGAGACCAGGTCCTAAACTGAACTTTTCCGAAATTTTGTGTGGGAGGTACCCGAAGGAGTGGACCGATTGAGTCCATATTGGAACCTCATCTAAGTTTGGTAGAAATTACACGATGTGCAAAGTATGGACCAAATCGGTTATTCCCTACAAGAGTTATCGTGCGCACAAGTTTTGCGACAATTTTTGAACATTTGTGGGGGAGGTACCTGAAGGAGTGGACCTATATGGCTCATCTTCGAACTTAAATCGAATCTGGACAAAATATTTCGATACCCAAAATTTGAACCGAATCGATTGATCCGTTCGAGAGTTATCGTGCGCACCAGCCAGCCAGACAGACCGACAGACAAACAGACAGACGGACGGACATTGCTAGATCTACTCAAAATGGTCTGAAACGGATATCGTACAAACATACTTGGGGTCTAAAACCATTATTTCGATGAGGCACCTCTTTAGCCTAAAGGCTGAGGGTATAACAATATTTGGAGGAATAGTGAACTCGAAAAACTGCATTTATTACCTCAAATTTTATAATATATCTAAAAATTCTATAACTTGGGTATATTTCGCAGCGTATCTCCCAAAATGTTAAATCCTTCTTAATGTTACCTTTTGGGAAAATATTCTCTGGAATGTAATACACAACTCTTCAGAACATTATATTGTTGTAAAATGCCTCTATCGCCTTGTTTATAGCAAACATTTCAACAACAATTTGGTAAATATTTCAATAATTCATTGAAATCCCCAACATGAGAATAAACAGCCTGTGTGAACATTGTTTGAAATAAGTTTTGTAAAAGGTATGTTATGAAATACCCCTTAAACAACATGAAATAACAATTTTAGAGGTTCAGAATGTTCTGAAGAATTGATGGTCACATTATTTGGAACGTTTTTAGAATGGTTTCAAGTTTCCACTTCCAACAGTTTAGTTGTTACTGACCAGAATTTCAGAAATTATGTAACTTTTTCTATATTTTACCGAGTTTGATGCGCTAGATGCAGCTTTTCCTAGTTCATATGTTTGACATAAGTTCTACTACTTTAGGGCTACAATATTGCTGAAGACTGCAAAGCAAAATTCTTATTAGTTTCGGAGATAAAGGTCCGATCACCGGAAAAAAGGCTCATTTTAGGTCGGTTTAGATGAGGCCATAAAATTTAAACCCGATCTAAGAACACAAAACCCAATTAAGGTTTTTGTAGTCTCAATATGTACTTTCAGAAAATGCCCATTAGAAGTTGTTTGCATTTCCAGTGTTGCACAGTGTAATTCTGGGAATCCCCTTTTTATATTGAGTTTAATTTAGCGCTATGCAAAGTTTCCTTTTTCACTTTTGAGTGTACATTTCATTGAGAGAGAAAAGGGGTAAATACCAATTTAAACAAACGTGTTTGTTTGATGTAAAATGATGGGATTACCCTTTTTCTTTTGAATATCAAATTACATTCAGTCTTTGATTGAAAGAAAGTTGATGCGTAAAGGTGTTTGTTCCAAAATGGCTCGGTCAACAAAAAAGACGAAAAGAGTACGCAAAGTTCTTTCAATCCGGGAAAAAATAGAACTGATTAAAGACCACAGTAAAAACATTTCGACTTGCGTGTTATCAGAAAAAAATGGTGTTGGAAAACAAACGATCCGTGATTTAATAAAAAAGAAGGGAACAATTTATCATTTTCCTCTAGAAGTGAATCTGTGGATGGCTTGAAAAAAAGGCATACGCTGAGAAAATCTGAACATCCAAAAGTTGATTTCGCAACATACGAATGGTTTCGGCAAGAAAGATTCTAGGGAACTCCGATTTCAGGTGAGTTGACACAAATTTAAAGATTTTATGGCCTGGCATAAAATTCGATTATGAATTTCAGGCGAAATGATTACTGAAAGGGCAAAATATTTTCATGAAAAATAAAACATAAATTCGGAATGCAAGTACACAAGTGGTTGGCTGAAATTTTAAAAACCCTGTAAAATATTTATAAAAATCAATAAAAACATCAAAATTAATGATATTTAAAAAACACCTATATTAACCGTGCTATTCGATTATCCGTGCTCACCTCGGTCCCGAGCAAGCCGGATAAAAGAGGTTCAACTGTATTTTATTTCTATCTTACTTACCTCTCTTATTATCGCCATAAATAACAACGGTTGAAATTTTATTTTTAAAAAAATTTTTTATTTGTGTTTTCTTTTCATTTTCAATATTTCATTTATGTATATAATATAATATATTCTTTGCTGTTTTCGATCTTACATATTAATTCATATATATTTATCATTATTATTTGTTTGGTTTTTCTTTTTTTTTCTATCTTGATCATCTTCTTAATTTTTGGTTTTAAATTACTTGTTTTAAGTTTTTATTTTTTAATTTGATCTCATATTTTCTGGTTTAAACAATTTTTGACGTTGTTCTTTGTTTGTTGTTTATCAGTTTTGTTTTTTTTTTTTTGTTTTTTGGGATTAAATTTGTGTATATTGATGATTTTTGTCTTGTATTCATCATCATATTCCATTTATTTGATTTTTATTTTTTGACATTCATAATTATATGGGGATGTGTTTTCTGTTTGTATGTGGCCTGGCTGGGTTTTTTGAGTGTAGGTGTTATTTGTGTGTTTTTTAAAGGGGTATATTTGATGTGGTGGTGTCCATGTATGTATGAGAGTGGTGTTTTGTTTTCGTTTTCTTGGTATCATTTTTTTGCATACAAATATTTTTTGTTTTTAATTTGCTCTTGTTCTTTGTTTTTTTTATACAATTACATAAATAGTTAAATATTTATTATTTTGTTGTTGTTGTTCTTGTTGCTGTTGTGGCTATGTTCATTTTTAGTTCATTTTACTGCTACTACGACGAGTCACTAAATTTCTTTGTCTAGTGTTTTGTTGTATGAATTGTATGTTTGTGTCTGCTTTGTAAATTTCTATGAGTTAATTTTATGACAAAAGCTATGCCAGTTGTTATTGTAGCTTCTTTTTTACTGTAAACTACATACATACATTTATTATTCATGCCATATGAGTGTGTATGTGTGCGTGTGAACATACAATCATGGATTTTTAAAAATTTCTGTTGTTAAGATATTTTATCATGGTTTGTAATGTTTTGTTTGTTTTATATTTATTATTATTATTTTGTTTTGTAGAGTATTTTTGTATATAGACACATTGTTGTTGTTGTTCACATAACTATGTTGTTGTTGTTGATTTTACTTAATTTCAATATTTTTGCTGTTGTTGTCATTTTTTGTTCTCCTTTTCTGTTATATTTGTTATTTTGTTTAAATTATTCAATAATAATAATTGTGTGTAAGTGTATATGCTTGTATAGAACTCTCATATATAATTATATTTGTATATATCATGTATGTATATATTCGTTTGTTTTTCTTGTTTTTGTTGCTTGTGTTTTATTTTACTAAAACATACTTAAATTTCTACAAAATATTTGCAATACTGCAGTCAATTTTCTTAATTTAACTTTTTTGTTTTTTCTTTTGTATCTCAATTAAAATAGTTTTTTGTCTTCGTTTTTATTTGGTTTTGTATTTCTATATATATTCATCCATTTTTTGTATAATGCACCATTGATGGCAAAACATTGATTGATGAACATGAGAATGTTGTATTATAAAGAATTCTGCAGAATGCATTCACATCATAAAATTGCGATTTAAAATTTTAATTGAAAAGAATTTTAGAACATAAAGCCACAGCTACGAATAGACTTTTTTGTATATGTTTTTTCTTCTTAAAACAAATCCGTAGTATAATATATTTTAAGCTTAATAAATACCAATTTAATTCTAATACTTCAATAAAGCTGTATTGAGTTTTTAGGAATATAAGGAAAACTCCTGATTTTTATTTTTAATTGGACAGAAGGTTTAATAGTAACCAGGATTAAAATATTAAGACAACAATAATGGGATTAAGACAAACTATTAAAAAACAAGTGAGCAAAGGCTATAGTCGGGACGGGGCCGACCATGTGATACCCTACACCACTACCCCTGTGCATAAGCTTTTCACTGGTAAACATTTCTTTCAGGGAATATAATCCGACTACCACCAAAAATAATATGCCTCTTTCTCTCTGGGACCCCCATAAGCAACCAAAATTTCGTAACCATCCGATCAAAATTACGACCTGTAGCTTGATTGCAAAAAATGGAAGAATTGGGTGCATTACCGACTATTGTGGTGTCTCGCTTGTTTGACCACCTTCGCCAACCTGCTTTACACCAATGTAAAGGAATTATTTTCTTCTTCCATTGACAGGCTTTGCCGTTGGAATACCCCTGCTAAAAGCTGATATATTCACAAAGAATACAACTTTGAATTTGTCTCCAAATGAGTTTTTCCCCATTCCGACCCCTAAATATTATCCGACTATCACCAACATCAATAGGCTTCTTCGTTTGTGGGGCCCCCATCTACCCCCAAAATTTCGTCACTATCCGCTCAAAATTCCAACTTGTAGCGTGATTACAAAAAATGGAAAAATTGGATATATTACTGAATTTTCAAATATCTCGGTTTGCTCTCTTACGCCAACATACTTTGCATCAATATAAACGAGATCTTTTCTTCTTCCATGACGGGTATTCCTTTTGAAAAAAACGTTGACTTTTCTCCACATAAGCTTTTCGCTTATTCCGACTCCTGAATATTATCCGACCATCACCAAACTAAATAGGCTTCTTCCCAAAAAATTCGTGACGATCCGATCAAAATTGCGACCTGTAGCGTGATTACAAGAAATCAGAAAATAGGATGCATTACCGACTATTGCGAAATCTCTGTTGTTTGAGCAGCTACGACAACCTACTTTACATCGTTGTAAAGGTGATATTTTCTACTTTCCTTGCCAGGTTTTGCTTTTGATATACCTCTTAAAAAACAGAGATATTGGCTTTGAAATAAAACTTAGACCTTTTCTCTAAATAAGTTTTTGCCCATTCCGACCCCTGAATATTATCCGACGATCATTAAAATCAGTAGGCTTCTTCCTCTGTGTGACTCCCATTAACCCCCAAAATTTCGTGACGATCCGCTCAAAATTGCGACCTGTAGCGTAATTACAAAAAAATCGGAAATGGGATGAATTATCGTCTATTGCCATAACTCTTCTATTTGACCACCTACTTTCCTTGCTAGGTTTTGCTTTAGATATACCTCTAAAAGAAACAGAGATATTGGCTTTGAAATATAACGTTGACCTTTCTCCAAATAAGTGTTTGCCCATTCTGACCCCTGAATATTATCCGACCATCATCAAAATCAATAGGCTTCTTTCTCTTTGGGACCCCCATTAACCCCCAAAATTTCGTGACGATCCGATCAAAATTGCGACCTGTAGCGTGATTACAAAAAATCGGAAAATGGGATGCATTATCGACTATTGCCATATCTCTGCTATTTGACCACCTACGACAACCTACTTTACATCGTTGTAAAGGTGATATTTTGTAGTTTCCTTGCCTAGCTTTGCTTTTGATATACCTCTTAAAGAAACAGAGATATTGGCTTTGAAATAAAATGTTGACTTTTCTCCAAATAAGTGTTTGCCCATTCCTACCCCTAAATATTATCCGACCATCACCAAAATCAATAGGCTTCTTCACCTGTGGGACCCCCATTAACCCTCAAATTTTCGTGACGATCCGATCAAAATTGCGACCTGTAGCGTGATTTCCAAAAAAAATAGAAAAATGGGATGTATTACCGACTATTGCGATATCTCCTTCATTTGGTTACCTACGCCGACCTAGTTTGCATCATTGTTAAGACTGGATCTTCTAATTTCATAGTCAGGCTTTGCTTTTGGAAAGTTTACAACTAAAGCTGTGATATTCGTCAATATAATTAAAATCGCAAAAATGAAAATTGGGGTTTTATTTGATACTATTGTGATATCTTCGTTGTTTGATCACCTACGAGCACCTACTTTACATCATTAGAAAGGTGATATTTTCTACTTTTATTGCCAGGTTTTGCTTTTGGTATACCCCATGTAGAAGCTGAGATATTCGCTTTGGAAAAAAACGTTGTCTTTTTATCCACCTAAGTTTTTTGCCCTTTCCGACCCCTAAATATTATCCGACCATCACCAAAATCAATAGGCTTCTTCCCCTCCGGGACCCCCATCAACATGCAAAATTTCGTGACGATCCGATCAAAATTGCGATCTGTAGCGTGATTACAAGGTTTAGATGGACAGACGGACAGACGGACAGACGGACGGACGGACGGACTGACGGACGGACACACATAGCCAGATCGACTCAGCTCGTCGAGACATTCATTTTGGTATATATAAGTATGGGTCTACGACCACTATTTCGATGCGTTACAAACTTTTTGGCCAAAACCAACTTATAATACCCTCCCCACATAGTGGTGTAGGGTATAAATAGTAATCGCTTTAAATAAAAGAGAATAAAGTCAGGTTGGCATTTGTGGTGTGCTCAGAACACAATTACAAAAAGCCTACCAAGTGACCTTTAAAATTTTATAAACCCTGTCTTTCAGGAATTTAGTGGCCATTATAGAATTGTGTGGAAACTTAATACCATTGATGAAAATTAAAAGGTTAGCTAAGGTTGAGATGAAGGGCGATACAAAATCGCAACATGTCCGTATGTATATGGGAAAAGTTGGCAACTTTTTCATATTCCATTTCAAATATTCCACTTCTTTTCGGGCAACATCAACAATTTTTGGTACATAGGTTAAGAAAAAAATCCACAGTATGAATCCGCTCGCGAGCCTTTTTTTGTTTATTGCGGACAACATTTATCGCGGTTTTATTTTTGCTTTTTAGAAAAGATTATTATAAAAATGCTAATTACTTTAAGGGGCACAATTGTCACTAAAAAGTTAACACGAAGTGACTTCAGCGAGTAGATTTCATATTATTTGTAAAATGTTACTCGGCATTTACTTGCGGAAATATTGTTCATAAATACTTAATTTTTTTTAAATATATTTTGACTGAAAATTTTCCTGGGAAAATTCCACAAAATTGAAATCACTTGTATGTATGCCAATGCCACGGTGGATTATACAAAAAAACTGATATTTAATATTGCTGTGTGGTGTTTACAGATGTTTTGTTTGCTTACTTTCTTCGCATGTGGTTTCATTGCCATTCACTTTTGTTTTTTTTTTTCGTGTGATTCTGTAAATGATTTGTATCGCAAAATTGCTATCGTCATAAAGTATAATGTTGATGTAGATTTTGTTAGTTGTTGTTATTTTTAAAACATTTTAAATATATTTTTGATGATTTAAATTATTGGTTTGTATGTTTGCCTCCTCTGTGTGCAATTTACATACATATATTTTTTGCTCACATTTGGTGAGAATGTATGAACATAGTAAATGTATGTATTTATGAAATATAGCTCTGTTAAAGAACGTTCAAGAATCTGAATTTTTTGACAAATTTATAAAGGAATATAAATTGTCAACATTTAAAAATAGAAGACACTTGCATTTTCTGGAACAGAACATAATTTGAGAAAATTATTTATCTGAATGGGTATAAACAGTCATACTGATTATTTCATGCGAACGAGAACAAAAACAAACAAAAGATTTGATTCCTTTCTTAGTATCTATATTTGAGTGGTTTGTCTATACTTGCTGTATTACTCCCGAAATTCAGTTCGCCACTTTATTTTCTATAATTAGGCTTCCGATATGAACATGTTTTCTCTTTTCTGAAGATTCCCTTCTATGTAAATGAACATATTTTGTATGAAAAACTCACTTCTTTCAGAGAGAAGACCTTGTACAGGATTGATTATATGAGTCTAGGACTTCTAGAGATATCGGTACTCTATACATTATATAAGTTATATTATTCAGGTCTTCTATAGATACTTTTTTATATAGACACTAGCTGACCCGGTCCGCGTTGCTGGCCCGTTTTTAGTTTTCCGTGTAAACATTTAGAACCCATCTACATATTTATATATCTACTCCTTTTCAGATTCAATTCGAATCATTTTAGTTGTAATTCGAGAATTCAATTTTTAATTCGTAACATTTTATTTGTAATTCGATAATTGCATTTGTAATTCGAAACATTTCAATTGTAATTCGAATTATTCCATTTGTAATTCGAATTTATCTATTTGTAATTTGAATTATTATATTTGTAACTCGAATTATTCCATTTGTAATTCGACTTATTTTACTTTTAATTCGAACTACTTGAAACTTGAAACTTTATAAAATGAAATTTTTAGCAAAACTCTCATGTAATTGTATCTCCGGATTTAAAATAGAAAATTCTTTGAATCATACCCTCCACCATAAGATGAAGGGTATAACTAACTTTTTGTTTCCCTTTCTAACACTTCGAATTTTTTTGATCAGAATAAAAATGAGCTAATGTAGCGATGTTCTTCAGCTGAAATCAAGATACAGCCCGCAATATTTAACATTGAACTGTGTAATAAATTTCTCCTAGGATGTTTGGTATTGGAAATGGGTTATACCGGTCCACGTTTTGATATAAACCCCATGAACTGTACCACCCGATTTTCGGTATTCGCCATTAAATGGGATTTAGTCTTCTTTGGGGTATAAGCATTCCCATTCTGGGTCCAGTTTTTGATAAAGCACCCGATGTTGGGTATTTGCAAGATATTAGTCAAATTATTAAACTGAAATGGCTATAATTTGGTGTGTTGGAGGTCGTAAGTACTTCTGCAGAGTATTGTCGCTACAGGTCCACTTTTTAAGGTCCACTTTTTAATAAAGCTCCCATAGAACGATACCTCATGATTTTCTATAGTAAAGAGATTTTGTCTAATTTTCCCACCGAAATGGTTGTTGTTGGTCACCGTCGGGGGTCGTAAACATACCTGCAGAGACTTGTCGGTATAAGTCAACGTTCTGATATACGTACCATAGAACAGTTTGGAGATTTCCCACCGTCATGGCTACAATTTAGTTCCTACTTTCTGCATTACCAGTAAGATGAATAATAATGGGTTACTTCTTAAAATTTTTAAAAGGAAAAAATTACATTGTGGTTAGGGGTTCGACTGTAGTCTTTGGCAATATTTGGTTTTCTCTGTCAAAATTGTTCGTAAAGAAGACCTTTATTTATTTATTTATTTATTAGTCAATGGAATCCAATATCCTTACAGACTAAGATAACAATTCAAATATCAAATATTTAAATAATAAGTTTTAAGTATATAAAATAGAATAAATGAGGCGCTCAGCGCCAAAACGGCCTAACCCACATTTTCAAAAAAATCAAACTGACTATGCTGAACGAACCAGAACCTTTTGTAATATATACTAAAAAAATCACCAATTGCATAGGTTAACCCTATGTTATTCTACATGCCGTAAATTGTTTTTTCTTTACTGAAAGTTTGAAAAAATGTGGACGCCAAAATGGCCTAAGCAACATAGCCAAAATCGAATACTGGAAATAAAAAAATGCGTGTGGGTTAGGCCAAAAACGCGTGTTACGTTTTAATCAGGAGTATATTTGAAAAATAATATAAAAAATGTTTCGAGAAGAATTTGTAAGTAAAAACCAAAGGTTATGTAATAAAGTTGACTTACGCCCTGGCGTCAATGTAGAATGTAAAAAGTTAATAATGTATCGCGATCAGTGTGGTGGCCAAAGCCGTAACATAAGATTGAACACTATATGCACATACATGGTCTGGCCATTCATGCCTACCATCCGATCAAGATTTTGGTCTCATTGAAAAGGAAAAAAAAAATATAATAGGGGCATTTTTACGCCAGATGATTGGGATCGTGTAATCCTCACGGTAAAAAAGAACCATGTCACTTTGTAAAGATGACGACAGATGAAATAAAAAGCATATCCTCAATTGAGAAACTAGTATCAAACAGAAAAATCTCCGAAGACAATCATCATGCATTTTATAATAATTTAAAAACAAATTCGAGAGCCGAAGATGAAGATATCCAGGAAGAAGACCAATAATTTTTATTAACATGTATCAATTAAAACGTTCACAGTTATTTTTATTATTCATCTGCATAACTTTTGTTTTAAAATGGAGACAAAATTGCCTAACCCTCAGTTCCTATCAATATATTTTTTTTAAATGGATGCCAAAACGGCCTAAGCCACTTAAATTTTTGTAATAACTGATGAAAACAGTATTTATCTATGTAAACTAATACCTAATGATTAACCTAAAACAAATATTACAACTAATATGTACTTATGATTAATAAAAAAATTATAAAAATATTTTAAAAACATGTTTTCTTTCAACTTCGTTTTTCTCAGAACCATTTCTATGTGGGTTAGGCCGTTTTGGCGCTGAGAGCCTCAAATGTGGTACACATAACTTTTAAAAACTTCCTTTGATGTGCTAAAGTCAATGCTCGGTTTTGACTCCCTTTGGAGCTGACCTGCTCACCTAGGGACCTAGCTGACCCAGTTCCGCTTTGCTGGCCCGTCGTTTTGGATTTCCATGTAAGCATTAGTAATCTATCAACAATTTATGTATCTAAACATTTATGCTTAGAATGTTTGCAGCAAATATTCGCCTAATGTGACCTTACCTTTAGTAATCTATCTACAATTTATCTATCTAATATTGATACCTCTAGATTTTCGAACCGAATTGACGATATGTCGATGTTTTGGTATAACCCTCATACAATGGTATCTCCATATGTAGAATAGAAAGTTACTTAAATTATAGCTTCCACCATACGATGTTTAAGGGTATAATTAACATTGTGATTCTGTTTGCAACACATCGGAATATTCGCCGGAGAACCTATAATTCAATTCAATTCAATTCAATTTATTTAACTTGTAATTCAAAGCCAACCGGCCCATCAATGTAAATTACAAAATGCATAAGAATTGCTTAACCAAATAAAAAGGAAAAACTACTACTATAAAGTATGTATAAATTTGTGATCAACATAAAAAATAAGTCGATATAACGATATCTGTTGAAATCAAGATACAGCTCGCGATATTTAACATAGAAATCTTTAAATTGGTACAGAAGTTTCTATTTATTACTCGTAGCATGTTTTGTATTGGAAAGTTATTATATCAGTCCACATTTTGATACAGCCGCCATACCACTGATCGCCCGATTTGCAGTATTTTCAAGGTTTTAACAGCCGAAATGACAATAATTTGGTATTTAGTATCCCTTGGAGTCATAAAATATTTCTACTCTAAAACGGTACCTCCCGAGTCTCGATATTTTGAAGGTTTTAGTCTCGTAATCCCACAGAAATGGCTACAATTTGGTATTAAGTGTTCAGTGTGGGTATAAAATATAGAATATTCGGTACAGGTCTAGGTTTTGTAAATAGTCATCGCTAGATTTCTAACTTCGGTATTTTTACTGCAGAGAATTATTAGCATAGGTCCACGTTCTAATACATCTACCATAGTACTGTACCTCCCGAGTTTCAATATTTTGGAGTTTTTAGAGTCATTATTCCACCGAAAAGGCTATAATTTGGTGTTTAGTCTCCATTATGGATATAAAACATTAACGGTAGTCTCCTTTAGAGGTATCAAATATTTTAGCAGAGAATTGTCAGTAAAATCTACGTTTCCATATAGCCCCCATAAAACGATACCTACCGATTTTTGGGGATTTTTTTCAACCGAATCTTCTGAAACCTGATTTCAATATAATTTATTCTGGTGGGTAACGCATTTTTACTTGTTGTTAGCAAAGTGCTGTTTCATTGAGCACGTTATTATTTTGCACTTTTAAACATGAAACATCGGTGATTCATAAAAAATGACTTAAAAATGCTAGTTGAATTTATCTAGACTCTGCTGTATTTCAAGCCCTAAAGTTAATGTTTACGCCGTGTTTGCTGCCCCCTTATTAAATTAGTGAATCTGATCAGAAAGAATAAAGTTTTCAAAAATTGGACGCAATCGCGATATTCTGATTCAAAAAAAAAAAATCCCATTATTGACAGAGGCCACAATTACTATTGTTTTTAGTAATACGTCTAATAATCTCTGAGTTTCGCGATTTGTTAAAACCTGTTATGGGAGAGGTCCCCCATTCCCTCCATTTTCTGTATTCTACCACCTTATGAACCTGCACACACGGAAGTCTAATTTAGAACATCATGTCAGTCTTAAAGAATTTATATACATTTAGATAGATGATAGCATAGTTTACCCGTCGTTTTAGTGACCATTTCACATTTTAGACGTTCCAGTTATTTAACCTTCTTACGTTTTGCCTGATTTCGCAATAATTTTTTTTGGAATTTCGATCACGCAGCATTTTACATTATCGAGGTTGTACTGTATTCCAAAATGTGGGGTTGATCGCGCTTTCCCACTTATTGAAGCCAGTGTTTATAGCGTTTGTGTACTCACGCTTACTAAAATTAAGGATATTATCTATAATAATAAATTTTTTAAAAATTGGGCTTACAGCGATATTCCACTTCCGAGATGACCATTCAGGATCGAGGCAGTATTTACCATAGTATTGCAAGTAATTTTAAAACAATACGTTCAAAAATATCCTTAATTTCACGTTTTCTTAAAAAATTTTGTGGGGGAGGTACCCTGGTCACTCCACTGACCAGTATGAAAATTAGCTAAAAACCTATTCTCAGACCTAAAAACTCCACATACAAAATTTCATCGAATTCGGTCCAGCAGTTTCGGAGGAGTTTAATTTCGAACATCATGGCAGACTCGAAGAATTTTATATATATATAGATTTAATAGTTCATTTCTATATATAATACATTTGATAGGGTGTTGTAAAGGTCGAGCACAGTCTATAGATATTCTATAAAAATTAGATCCTGTATAGGGTTTCTATTGCATGCTTTTTATATGAAGACGAACGTTCATAGTTCGCCTATTAGATAAACTTTGTGTATATACGTTAGGGTGGGGCGATTTGAACACCTTATTGGACCCTTCGCGCTTCTGATTCCTGTGATTGTACTGAGCAAAAAAGTTCACTAGACCATATATCTATTTCTTGACGATCTTTTGTAGATAGAAGATCTTCTACAGAAAACAATTTTGAATAGAAACTTTCGTCTATGCACAAATCGAATACGGGCCACACAATCGAAATCATTTTCCACAACAATGTGTTTGGGGATTTTCAGAATTGTGTGGCATTTTTGGGCGTATGAACTTGGCGAAATTAATAGGGTATTTATTTTAAAGATTGTGGACGTTATGTTATGCTAATAAATTTCATTTGGATTAGCGCGCAAAAGTGTTGAACTCTTGCAGAGTAGATCAGGAAGCATGGACTTGTACACGTGAGGTATAATACCACTGTAAACCGGCCCACAAAATGTCCAAAGGATTTTATACCAGCCCTTAAAACTGCACTCGAGTGAAATTTTTGAGCTTTTTTAAGGGAGGTACCAGAAAAATGAGATCGGATATAGACCCTCCTAGATATGGGTGCTAGTTTGCAGATTTTACGATCTGTGAAGTTTCGGTCAAATCGATTTCTCAATTCGTAAGTAATCATGTTCTCCTAGATCTGTTTGTTAGTTTGGAAGAAATTCTACGATCTGTAAGGTTTCGGTCAAATCGGTTTCTCAATTCGTAAGTTATCATGTTCATCGGCCTTTTAAGTTGATGCCGTCAGGGTTTTAAGGGGTTACCCCTAGTAGTGCAGGCCAAAAAAACTCATTTTTCTTGAAGTTTTCAAAGAAACTACCAATATTTTTAGGTAGATACTTTTTGTAACTAAAAGAGCACATCTTGAACTACTTCTGGAATTTTTGTTGTTGAAAAACATTGCTTAGTCTTGTTGTAAATGGTTATCTGCGAAACTCCTTTTTATAAAAGCGTTTTGCGGTGCCAACGATAGCTCGAAAACGAATTGACCGATCTTTATATGGTTTGGTGAGCTTATTATATACATACAAATCACAATAAATTATTTTCTTCCAATGCTCATATCTCAGGCAATTTTGCTCCGATCGTGTTGATTTTTTGCGGCATATTCTAAACTACCTCTACTTCAAAACAAGCCAATAATATTTTTTCGATTTTTTGAAAGTGACAAGTAGAGGTAACCCCTTAAGAGCTTTTGGTCCAGGAGCGTACCCCCAAAAAAATTATTCTGTCGTTATATTGGCCGGAACAACATATGTATACTTGTTTCACAAACATCCCAGAAGGGTCAAAGGAGATTTCTCTCATACCAATCAGTACACCCCGATTATTAACTCAATGTTTTGGCCCTACTGTTTATAGCCAAGTCCGAACGGCGTGTCCTAATACATTACTTGTCGAGAAGTTTAACATGACTGAGGGGTATTTTGCCATGGCGGGCGTTGCACCACATTGGAAAATATACCGATTAAGCGCGCCAAAAATGGAAAAAATTACAAACGCCAATTTAAAATTTATTAGTACAGTATTGATCTAAAGTGCCCCCAGAATCTAACGGCATTTAAAATATTTTGTTTTGCGTCAGCCAGAGTGAAATAACGGTTCATTTTTTATTGAACATTTTTAGAGTGGTTTCGGTAGTAGAGCTGTCTTCCTACGAAGCAATTTTTAAGCTTAGTGGTATTTAACATTTGATGACAGCAGGTATGTTAAGAAATATTTCTATAAGAAATTATTTATTACAGTTCGGATTTTGCAATTAAAATTTGTGACATCTTATTTTGGAATGGCCTATCTGCGATCTAGGATTGCACAAAATATTCTTGGATCCAACATTTGGAAAAACTCGATTGAATCATTAGAGAATAATCGTGGGCTCCAACCACACAGACCGGCGGATAGGGCTTAATCGACTCAAAATAGTCTGAAACGGATTTTGTCCAAACATACTTGGACCTAAAACCTTTATTTAGACGAGTCAAAAGTTTATCATAACAAGGTGTAAAAACTCTCGTTAACCTAAACGCTGAGGTTATAAAAAGACCTATCATTGGACATTTGTACGGATAAAACCTTCCATTTGGATGGAAAGCCTTCTGTGGGTCTTTTGTAGGAAGAAGTCCGTCAACAGTCCTTTTAAGAGACATAATTCTTCTTTAGAAAAATACTTTCGGCAGGCTTTCTTTAAGAAGAAAACCATGGGTCTTCTAAAAAGAAAGACTTTCTGAAAATATTTTACAGAGAGAAAACCTTCAAAAGGTCTTCTGTGGAAAGAAGACTTTCTAGATTTGGTGCAGAAAAATTCCATAAGCCTTCTTTACATTGGAAACCTCTATAGATATTCCTTTGTTGATGCAAGATTTCTATAGGTCTTCTATAGAATGGAGATTTTCTATACGTTTTTTTGTGGAATGCCTGATTTTCCATAGTCCTTTACAGATGTAAGACTATCTCTATACATGGTACTGTTATGTCTTCTATGGAGTAAATAACTTTTAAAGATCCTTTATAGATTGAAAACCATCTGTAAATGTTCTGAAGACATTCTATAGGTCTTCTGAACATAATACATCCTATAGGTTTTTCATGGGTAGAAATTCTTCTTTTGGACTTTATTACAAACAATTTTTTCTAGAAGACTTTACTTTGAAAAGAAGACCCTAATGAATTTGCTATAGATAAAATAAATTGGACTTTAAAAATGCAATGATCCTATAGAAGATAGAAGGTGAGTTAAGACGTTCTGTGTACAGAAAATATTTGCATATGTCTGTGGACATAAATGAAATGCCTTAAATGGGTTTTCTGTAAATAGCAAAACTTGTATTGAATTCTATTCATACAGAACTAGCCGACCCGATTCGCGTGATGACTTTTCTTATAGAAAAGTTCTTTAGAAAAATGTTCATCAGTGATGACTTTTCCTGTAGTAAAAATCAAAGTGAAAAATGTTTCTATAATTTTCATAAGTGAAAATTCTTCTATAGAAAAGTTCATCTGTGATGGATGACTTTTTTATAGAAAAGTTCATCAGTTATGACATTTCCTATAGAAAAGTTCATCAGTGATGACTTTAACGATAGAAAAGTTCATCAATGATGATTTTAACTATAGAAAATTTTATCAGTTATGACTTTTCCTATAGAAAAGTTCTTTAGAAAAAAGTTCATCACTTTTCGTCAAAATGATGATTTTTCTATATTTTTCTTAAGTGAAAACTTTTTCTATAGAAAAGTTTATCAGTGGTGACTTGAAACAGTTTTATGTTACCTTTTCTTAAGTTAATTATATTTTTCTTGCATCGCTAATTAGTCGGGATCTGAAAGTGACAATAAATAAAACGTCTTCATACCGCTCAAAAACTGATGACTTGAGGCATAAATAAATTTTATATGTTGAAATAGTATAACTGGAAGTGTTTGTCTGAATTCTAAACGTGAATTGCTTCTTTTTGAATCCTATGAATCGTTTTAGATGATAACTTCTATTTAATATTGCATGTGTGCCCTTCAAATTAATGCCCAGTGGCAACTTCTTATAATCTGTCTTATATATCTGATATATAGCTATCGATATGTTGCCTTCTAATCTAAACACTTGTCTCGCAATAAGACCAAAGCTTCGTCATGTATAATATCTGGTATTTCCATAAATTTTTAGCATGTTTAAGAAAGTGGGAGTGGTCGAGTCTTATGGCTAAAATATGTACCCATGGTTGGGGAAACGGACACCTTCTCAAGTGTTACATATATAGCTCATTTAAAAATAGAGTAGAGGAGATAACCCGCACCTTGCGAAATTCAACAAAATGTATAGCCTATTTCCATCCATCATCTGAAAATTACATAAAAATAGGTTCCGAAATTTTTGAGATATAACAAGTTTTAAAAAGTGGGCGTGGCGTGGTCGGGTCTCACGGCCACAAATAGGTGCCTAGGTTCGAAGACACAACCACCATTGTCTATCGAACTAAATTTCAAACCCCGCTCTGCCGAAATTCCACAAAATGTATAGTTTTATTTCACCAGAGAACATCCATGTACATCATCTGAAAATTACATGAAAATCGGTTCAGAAGTTTTGGAGATATAAAGGCATGGTGGGACCTTTAGGTCCCAAATAAGAACCTAGGGTGGGGAACATAACAACCATTGCAAATTCATTTTCATAGCGATACTTTCGCTAGATTTGAAAATATGTTTTTTTTTAAATAGGGCCTAGTAGAGGTACCCCGGCCCCTCCGAAATTCAACAAAATATATTGCTTATTTTCACCAGGGGTCGTCCCTCTACATAAGTACCTAGGCGGAGATTCCAACACCGTTGCCTTGCAAATTTAGTTTTTAACCAATACGTTCAAAGGATTTTCAAAAATAACGTTTTTTTAAATAGAGCCTAGGGGAGGTACCGCGCTTCCTCCAAAATTCAACAAAATATGCAGCCAATTTTCACCAGGGGTCATTTCGGTACATTCTCTGAAATTTTCAGGAAAATCGGCTGAGTAGTTTCAGAGATATAACATGGGAATGGTCGCGTCTTTAGGCCCCAAATGAGTACCTTAGGGTCGGAGACACAACAACCATTGTTTCGCACATGAATTTTCTCACTGATATCTTCGTCAGTTTTGCTAAAATATAGTTTTCCAAAAATAGTGCATAGGGGAGTTACCCCGCCTCCACCGAAATTCAACAAAATATATATCCTATTTTCAAAACGGTTCCTCCCTGTAGTTTTGGATATATAACATATTTAAAAAGTGGGCGTGCTAAAATAGCGTTTTTTATAAAAGTAGGGCATAGGGGAGGTACACCGTCCCCTCCGAAATTCACCATCGGTGTTCCCCCTACATTCTCTGAAATTTTCAAGAAAATCGGTTCAGCGGTTTTTGAGTCTATACGGAACATACACACTTTGTCTGTTATATATGAGATACCATGGTAAACACCTTCTATTTATGGAAAACAGTCAATAGGTTTTTGAGGACAAGCTCCAAAGTCTTCTGACGGTAGAAGACATTGTACAGTGCTATTATTTGTTGGAATAGAGAATTTTCTATGGGCCTACTATAGATGACGGACGTTATAGAAGACTTTTAGAATCTTGCATATGACTTTAACAGATAGAAGATCTTTGGCTTTTTATCCATGGAATGTAATCGAAGTGTATTGTATTGCTATAACATCCATAATGAACCACTCACTAACACCTTTTCTTTATCTGTTTGCCATTGTCCAAGTTTACATGAAATTAAATTTTTACATTTAAAATTTTTAATATTTTTTTGAATTAATAATTTTTTATATCCTTACTCGCATCTCAGGTGTAATTGCATTTTTTTTTTGCTTTGTTGCAGTTACATGAATAGATTAATCTATTACAAATACACGTTGTACATACATACATTTATCATTGTAATTAGCATTGTTATTACCACAATCAGCATCATTATGGTTATGACTTGTTTTAATCTGTATATGTTATTTATGCGTGTGTGTGTTGTTTCGTTTGATTTTTACGTTTGTAATGAATGTTCTGGTTTACTGTCACTGCATTTTCAGCGTTTATTGCTATTCAAGTTTTACTCAGTTAGGTTAAGGTTAATACATAGTTTGTTTTGTCGGATTTGTTTTGTGTATAAATGTTTTGGTTTTTTAGTTTTGTTATTTTATTTTTTTAATTATAAACTAGTTTTAACTTAAAAGTAATACTTTCATTTGATTGGTTTTGGTTTCAGTATTTGTATAAATTTGATTTGACATTTTTTGGATTCATTGTTGTTGTTGTTGCTGTTGTTTTTTGCGTTTTTGTGTACGTGTGTGTAAACATCTTTTTGTTTAATAGATTTTTTCAGTTTTTATGTTTTTGTTTTTCTTTATTTCTTTAAAATTGACTAATGCTTTGTTAATTTTGTTTGTTAGTTTGTTTTTTAGTTGCATTTTGATTTAAAACATTTTTCAAAAATAAATTACGAATTAATTAGTTGTTATTTATAAAATAATAATTAACACAACCTTTAAGTAAATTATTTGAATTTAATAAAAAATAAATTGTTTTTCTATCGTTATATTGGAAAAGATTTGGTATCTATAAATAAATGGTGTTAATTCTCTACCGTAGAGTTTATATAGGTTATGTTGAAAATATTCAACGGCGAACACGGCTAACAAATATTTCGGCCTTAGTTGGTGGACATCTACAGAAAGAAGGCAATGAATCGACCTTTTCAAAATATATAGTAATATATAGTAATAATTATCATTAAGTTACAGACGTATCAGCAAAAAGAGGCGAGGAAAATCGTAAACCAGGGTTAGACTCAATTCTACCGCACATTATTGCTGCTGACTTCAGTTGAACGGTAATGAGTTTTTTGTGACGTACTAAGGTATATTCCTGAATGCTAGGATCAACCTTGTAAGCAGCAGTAACTTGAAATGCAAGAGGACAATATAGGAAGAAAATTAAATACTTTGGTCTCAGAATGTTGCGGCCTTCTTTTGGACTTATGAACTTGCCGTTAAATGTCGCAACGATTGTTTACATTCCGAATAAATGCTTACGTTTTGCTTATAAATTTGATTTGGATTAAAGGGCAACATTTTTGAATTTTAGCGGAGTATGTCCTAAGATAATCCACCGACATAGTCCATGCTAAAAGAAGATTCAATTTTGGGGAGTTATGCCTTTCGATAGTTATCGCATGTTGAGCTTTTGTGAGGAGGCACAGGTTGTCTGATTGGAACTTGATGTACTTTTGGATGAATTTTATGTTGTGCAAAGTTTTGGTATAGCCAGGTGCTCAATTCCCAAGAAATCGTGCTCATAAGTTATTTTAGTTGATGCCGATAGGGTTATTAGAGTTTTTGGTCCATTATATCATGAAGTATGGACTGCCTGCGAAAATGTAATACCGTTGTAATAAAACATGCTGTGTTAATAGAACATACTGTGAGAAATTTCAAAACGGTCCAAGACATAAACTAAAATGCACCTGAAGAAGTTGATCAATATATTCCATATTGGGGCCTGATCTTAACTGGAAGAAATTTATATATACAACGTTTGGACACAATATGTTACTTGCTTATAGACTTATCTTACCGTCCAGCCAAACGGACGGGGCTAAATCGACTTCAAATTATCTGAAACGGATTTCTCCCAAACATACTAGGTGTATAAAACTATTGTTTCGATGAGGCTCATTTTGTTTGTATCGAGCTCCGAATGAGTAATATTATCTCATTGTTTTTATGAAATAATTCATACGCAAACGAACTATGGTACTGAACTAGTTTAAATAGATTTAACAACTCTAGTTAGTCTTAATGTTGAGGGTATAGAAACCAGTGCAAAATTTTCTTTCAAATATGTTGGATGTCATGTCCGAGTTAATTGATAGATCTCAATGTCTTTGAGGTACGACATACCGCTCAACATTTTCTGGACTTATATCCAATGTTATGAACTGGGCATAAATCCCATTCCTTCGTGTAACCTTGGACCCTAAATCGAGTTAAGATCATTTCTGTCATGGTGTTAATGTTTACACCAGGAAGTCCGCGTTGTCCAGACTTTAGATCTGTCGGCGGAACAATTACGTTCTATCTTCGTTGTACCTTTTTTACCGCGGTATTTATTACTTGTAGACTTTGTCATACTGATGTCCGTCTCTAATTCAGCGAATGCCCGATTCGATCTTTGGACTTTGTAGAATACTTTCTTCTTAAGTTTGAGGATAGAATAGTACTACTTCTGGTGCTCGTACCTAACCACTAAATTTAAACATTTTGCTCTTAATCCAAGATGCTAAAAGCCCACAAAAATATGCAAAAATTATTGCAACCTGTTTTTGTGGCATTTAAACGACCAGTGGCTTTATGTATGTTTATTTATGTATAGGGACCAGTCTAGGATCTTTCAACAAAGTCTTATTTTTTTATCTGTTCGGAATTAGATATGAAAAATAATAAATAAAAAAAAAATAATAAAAAAAAATAAAAAAAAATTAGATATGAAAAATAATAAATAAAAAGCTTCAAATCGAATTGATAATCACTTTACGGATATTTTTATCCTGGAAAAGTTTTTGAATTAATAATAAAAACGGGAATATTTATCAATAGATTATTTATCAAATAGATTATGCAAAAGCAAGCGCTCAAACCTATTGTCTAAGCACTTTTTCCACTCCAATTGAAACACCTCCAAAGCAAGGTTTTTGAACGCTTCAATAGAATCTTCTGGCGACGAAAATCGTTGACCACGCTTTAGCTGCCAAGTCATGGCTGTACAGCGGATGACTCATCAGTTCCACGTTTTGTCCGGTTAAAGGCCAGCTTTCGGATCGTTTCTATTTTTTTGCAACAGGCTGTATTCCCCCTGTATTTTTCCTGAGAAAATGGCCCGAAAGCTGTAAAAACAATAAGGAAATTAAGTGTAGTAGCTATTGCGCACGATAATATTCGAACGGAGTATCCGAAATGATCCACATTTTTCATATCGAAGTATTTGTGTCAATGTCAGATCAAATTCAAATATTGGCTATATCGGTCCCTTCCCTCGGGTACCTCTCCATCAAAAGTTCAAAAAATTGCATCGCAATGCAATTTAATGCAATTTTTATTGAAAGTTTTAACTTTTTTGCACCAAATAGTCTTTATGATCCTAATTAAAGCAGTATAATTTTTTTCTTCGGGAAGCCTATACTACCTGAAATAAAGGTTCGGAAGAACAATAACCCTTGCAGCCAGTAATTAAAATGATTGGTGTGCACTATAACTCATCAAATGAATATCTGATATAGTCCATGCTTCGACTGTAGAATATTTATTTATTTATTTATTCCTTCCAAACTTCGATTATGTCTAAAGATGAACTAAATAGTACCACTGCTTGTGGTCCCTCCCACAAAAATTTCCATGGTACAACCAAATAATATGGATGGTTAGCACGACAAATCATGAATGGAGTATTTCATTTAACACGGTGCTCTTGAAGCAACTTTAAATGGAAGGTGACTACACCTGGGAAGTTTTTGCAGATTCTGAAACTACAATGTTCATAGATGAAAAAATTAAAAAACAAAAAAAAATCGAAGGAGCGCTTTTTAAATAAATCTCGATCAAGTCAGCATTTTTAAGGGTTTTTAGGGTTTCACAATTTTGCTTGGAAACCGCAAGCCCTATCGAAATGGGACAAAAGAAAATGTTGTAGCTATGGAAATTCTCTACAAGATTGACCTCAATGGTATTTTCGTAGGTTTAACAGTTTTAGAGATATACAAGTTGAAATTAGGACAATGCACTGACTGTATCGTCTCCTTAAAAAACAGTGTCATGACTGCAATGTCCCAACTTATACTTGTATATCTCAAAAATGCTGCAGCCTTCGGAAAAAGATGCGAAAGAATTTTTGCAGCTACAACATTTTCTTTAGTCCCATTCCGATAGGACTTGCAGTTTTCAAGCAAACCCTGAAGACCTGAGAAAAAATCTGAATGATTGATCTGAACTTCTATATATCAAAAACGGTAGAACGTACGAAATTATTATGTAGGTCAATCTCGTACAGAATTGTCACTGCTACAGCATTTTCTTTAGTCCCATTTCGATAGGACTTGCGGTTTCCAAGCAAAATCGTGAACACTTAACAAAAACTAAAAATGTGAACTCTGACCTCGATTTATTTAAAAATCCCTCCAGTGATTTTTTCTTGTTTTTGCATTTTTCTCACCTATGAATATTGCTGTTTCGGAATCCGCAAACACTTCTCAGATATATGCGGTTTTCACTTAAAGTTAGTTAAGGCACACCATGTCTGAAATTTTTTATAAGGTAGCGATATAGTAAATGCATTGTCCCAATTTGAACATCTATGTCTCAATAACCGTAAAACCTACGAAATTATCATAAAGGTCAATCTTGTAGAGAATTTTCTTAGCTACAACATAATCCGCAATAACTTCCCATTGCTAATATTCTAACATTGCTATATTTCTTAAACTAGAATATTGACTATGTCATTTCACGGAGTCCTCCACAAAAAAAGTTTATTTTTTTGTACGAGTCCAGTACAAGCCCCCATTTTTTCACCGATTGTTAATTTCTATAAGGGATTCGATAGTAAGCATATTGAAACTAAGGAAGCAAAAAATTAGATCAAAATATTGGATGCTGTGGGCTTGGGGCGCTCCTAAAAACGAAAAATGCTTCCCAATTTTGGAAAATACCTAATTTTTGTAAATATCTGGAGAAAGGAAGAACTATTTCTCAGAAACTATAACAGATACTGTATTCATTGTTTTTTGTTAGGTAGGTACGATTGTTGCTTTTGAGAATCGTTTTAGTTAATTACCGTTTACACGAAGTGAGCTATTTTATTTTTCCTCAGGTACTGAATTTTAGTTAAATTTCAAGTTTAGTTGACTATAACTTTTAGGAAACAGCTTGGAACAAAGTTCCGTTTTCAGAGAATAATGCCCGAAAGTGTTCTATTTCAGCCCATATATACTTCTGTAACCGTCCCATTCCGTCAGTTTAACACTTTTTCAAATTTTTTGAAATTACGTGGTTAAAAATGTGTGTTTTCTCATACCGTTTCCCATATAAATTATAGCTTTTTCACACATATGAAAATTTGTTTAATATATGAGTTTTTTATAATTTTATAATCTCGGTTGAGTGGTCTTTTTACTTACATATCCGATCTGCTAATTTTGGGACCGGTTATTCTGATATTTAATCGGATTTATGACGGGTGTTTATGAACCGTATGGATATTTAATTAGGAAGATAGTAAACTGTTAGCTATTACGGTGCTGGATAAAAGAAAACCAGAGGATTTTTTTTTTGTATTTTGTGGCCTTCTTACGCACTTCTGTCAATGTCCTTTTCTTCCTTTATTTCAAGAACCGAAAAAAGTACCACCAGATGAAAATTGTTGACTTTGAAATATTTTTTAAAGATGTCTTTCAGAAGATTTTAGATAAAAGTTATATAATCTCGGTTTAGTGGTCTTTTTATTTACATATCAGATCTGTTATTCTGATATTGAAACGGTTTTATAACGGTTGTTTATAAACCGTATGGATTTTTCATTAGGAAGATAGTAAACTGTTAGCTGTTACGGTGCTGGAAAAAAGAAAACCATATTCTTGGACCGTTTCATAACATTTTGAAGATAAATGTCACTATCTGAGTAATGGCATGATGGATTAATTGTGGAAGGGTGAAACTTTATACTTCACACCTCCTAAGTTCATATTTTCCAACCTATTCCATATGGTGTGAATGGTATGCTTGTGGTTTTTTGGACTTGTTGTCATTTACATGTGTCTAATTAAATAAGGAAAAGAGAGGAATTTGCACTTTCCATATGTTGTTTTTACTACTAATGTCCTCTCTTCGGTATTCCAATTCAAATTCGTTTGAACTACTACTAAACTTTTGTTATTAATAAATATTTGGTTAATTTTTATTTTCAAACAAAGGAACATTCTTTCCAAAACAAACAATAGTAATTCCAACGAATTTCAATTGGAATCGTCTTATGGAAACAGTTCATTAAACTAATGGTAATCAAATTTATAAAACATTTGAACTCATATCCAAAATTTGTTTTCTTTGGATTATAACTTGGAATTCCAACACATTTAAATGGATTTGATTCAGGTAGAAATTAAATTTTATGTAATAGATACCAAATCTTCTATCTGGTCTTCAGGAGCTAAATTCATGCAATTTAAAGGTTTGAAATTAAAACTATTTTGTTTTATAAAATTTAACATTTGTTTCATACGTAAAAGTTTTCTATTCATAGTTTCATAGAACAGGAATTGAACCCCAGGCGAAAGACAACATTCTCCACCATTTTCAATTTGTTTGATAACTAATTTCCGTTATGTTTGAAGGTGTTTTCCTGCTATTTTTTATTTTCCTCAAATTCGGAATAAACAATTTCAGGAGGGAATAAATTACACAAAAATTTATCTTACCTTTATTTTTAATTAAACAATTGAAACAAAATATTAAACCACTAAAATTTCTGAATATATTCACAAAACTAGTTTAATCTCATGTCATTAGCGCCCACGCAAATGGGTTTGCTTGTCAATAAAATAAAAATTCAATAAAAAACATTGAATAATTTCAACACCTTCAAAATATGCCTGTTCCAGAACCTGCAAGAATCTGCAATTTTTTACTGCAATAGCAATTTTTCCTTTATGATATCGAAAAAATAGTAAAAATTGGTAGATTATTGCAGTTTTGGAACAGACCAACTATGAAAACGATTTATTACCATCTAACGAAACAGAAAAAAATCAACTATATTTTTTCAAACTTTACCAAAATAACTGTATCCCAAAAAATAAAATTCTTGCAATTTCTTGTTTAAAGTTGATTTTTCTTTTCCTCATCTTTTGATTAAATTGTGTATAAAAAATCCATCCAATTTTTCTTTTGGTTTTTATTCAAATATTTATACTTTATTTTTGTATTTATTTTTGGTTTTTATTTTTTGGTTTTTAGTTGTATATGATAAAATATATATAATATGTATAATATATATATAGTATATAGTTATGTATATATATTTTGCTAAATAATTGTAATAGTACTACAGCATACAATTGTTTTCTTGTTGTTGTTGTTGGTTTTTTTTGGGTTATTTTCATGTGTAAGTGTGTGTTATTTTTGTATTAGTATATATTTGTTGTTGTTGGTTTTTTTGTATATAATCATATTCTTTCGAACTCAGATGAATATTTGTGTTGCAGTTGTTGTTGTTATTATTTAACATATCTGTAGATGCCACAAATAAAATAATTTATAAATCATATAAAATTTTCAACAGAGTGTTTTTGTGTATTTTTTTGTCATTTTGTATCCATTTCTTGTAGGTGTTGTTTTTTGTTTTGTTTCAATGTCTTATAGTAATTCGTTTTCTGCTATTTTATCTATATTTATTTTCAATTATCCATTTTTACTGCTCCTTAGTAGTTTAAGTATATATTTCATAATTTTTGCTTTTCAATACACCATATATAAATATGACATCTTAAAATATAATTTATCTTTGCTTTAAATTAGTTTACTTAAGTTATTTTTTTCCTTTTGTTGTTTGTTCATTATTTTCTAATTGTTTTTTTTTTACTTTTTTCTTTACCATATAATTTATATAATTTTAGGTTTTTGCTCTTGGGGTTTTTTTTTTGTCATACTTTACTGATATGTAGCTCAAACATCAACAAACAAATCAACTAGTTTTTCGTTCATACTTTTTCTTAAATTTCTTATGTTTTATTTACTATGTTTTTTTTTTGCTTTTTTCGTCACCCTCTTCTTGTTTTGCTTATACATTTATAACTAAATACTCGGTATCTTATTTGTTATTTTTTATGTATAACCTTTTTTGCTGTTTTTTTTAGTTTGGGTTTTTGGTCAACAATTTGTTTATAATTTTATGGGTGTATGTGTATATATGTGTATATATTTAATGTATATAATTAGTGACCAGCATATAACATAATGATTTTCCGGTAAACAAATTGTTATGTTTAGTGGTATTTATGGTTTAACTTCAGCGGTTGTAATATGAATTGTTGCCAAAATACGTTGTAGTTTTTGTCATGCTTTAATTAATCGGTCGCTTAAACGACAGCCTAATGCACAAGTAAAATATCGAGATGTATAAATTGAATCTATCAAAACAATATCCACTGCACGAAATAAGCTCTCTATTTGTATAAATTTGACGATGTACACAATATGGACCAAATCGGTTGCTGCCTGCGAAAATTATCATGCGCACCATTTTTGCGAGAAATTTTGCATTTTTGTGGGGGAGATACCCACGGGAAAGGACGATCCGAACTTGAATAGAACGAGATGAAAAAGAAAGAAACATCTACTTATGGCAGTTATCACATTCACCGATGAAAAATTAAGCTGGTTGTACAATGGTCGATTTTCAATTAATCTGTTAGTTTATTTTTGCGTTCAAAAGTCTAAACATCGAAGTCGAATTTTAGATGGACCGATTTTCGGTTCTCCCTATAAAAATATTTAAAATTTTTAACACAGTCGAATTATGCTTTCGATTACATATCACTTATCCGAAATTCCAATTAGGAAACCAACGAAGTTATGTCAAAACATTGGAAGATGCCTATTTTTTCCTGTTTGGTAAGATAATATTTTTTTAATTCCTATGGAAAAATATCTATTTCTCGGAAATTATCAATATTATGGTATTTTTTCTTTGATAAGCTGTTGTTGTTGTAGCAACGCAAATATGTTCGTTTGTGTATTTATTCAGCTATCTGGTTCTTTTGTGTTCAGATTCGAAAATTTTGCAACCTATATTGGCTGCTGTCATAAAGAACCAGGAGACAGGTGACTGGAGTTGCAGCTTGTCCTACTGTCAAAGTTTACATTCGGGCCCAATGCGAAATGAAGCGGCTGCATCTTCCAGATCAAAACTGTGCTAAAACCACTCATGTTTACTTTGGCAGCTGGTGTTCTTCTGCTCCGTACCTTTGTTTTGCTTACGCAATTTCATCAATATGTATGCTATTTTCGGTTTTCGCTCTAGACTACGAAGATCTCTCCTGACATGCCTGGACGGGAGAATCCTCTCCACCAGATATTGACAGGCATGCTCACGGAGGTAACACCCAATCAGGTACTGCATTGACAACATTTTGTTGTGTTGATATACCGGTGAAATGGTCGTATCTTCATGAGTAAATTCCTTTTGCAGTCCTAAGGGCGGTATTCTGGCAGATTTGAATATTCTTCCACTGCATAGCGAGGTTTCTTTACCAGCACTCGAAGTGCTGCCGGCCAGTGACTTGAGAATCTTTTTTCTACTTCTGATGTTATAGCCAATAGCTGTGGATTGCACGGACGACTTAAACATGCTGTTGAATATTACACCCAATATGTTGGGGTAGTAAGTGGTCGGAATCAGGACACCATCGACCAACATGTAAGTACCCCGTATTTCACCTGTTCAACTGGTTAACACTGTGACAGTGGATTTACCGGCGGATATTTTCATATTCCTCTGAAGGAAGAACTGCACTAAGCCATCTAGGTAGACATTAACATACATATGTATGTCATCGTACAATCATCCGCATACATTACGTTCCTCTGCCGTCTTGAAGATGTGGAATATGGGAAAGTTAGACATTAAACAGTTCCGAAGATATCATCCCGCTTTTGGGAACTCACCGTACCACTTTAAGGGTCGCGGACTTCTTATTTCTGAATTCCAGGAACGACTGGCGCCCACACATATGGTTCATTATCCAACGTTTTAAACACGGCTGGAGGGAAGACTTCAGATGAACAGCTTGGCATGATTGACGGTATCAAAGGCATTCTGCTCTGATTCAACCCTCGACTGAACCGTGTGGATATAACGGATAATGCTGTTGTGGTGCTGTACATATCCGGAATCCATGCTGATGTTTGGCAACGGAGAACCTGCTTCTCATCATGGGGAGAAGTAGTGCCTCTGTGACCTTTGTTTGCGCATGCACGATACACCTTAGCTGGCATCCTTGTCTGGCTTCAGTAGCGGGACCACAATGTATTGTTCTCTTGAAAATACGGTATAATTAATTACAATAGCGTTTACACGATGTGAGCTATTTTAGTTTTCCCATGGTACCATATTTTTTGTGAAATTCAAGATTTAGTAGAGTAGAACTTTTGGCACCCGCTACTGAAGTCAATATACCAAAATGTGCTTTAGAACTTAGAAAGACCCCAAAATGTAAAAAGCGGGAAATTATAAAAAAATAAGTAACAAGTATTAGTCAACGTTTCCGAGGGAATTTTTAAATTTTGCTGAGGAGGAAGGAAAGAATTCACCGACATATTCGATTTTGGAACTACATCTAATATTGGCAGTTATTCCTTTCGGTAGTTATCGTGCCAACCAGCCTTTTTCGTTGGTCACTAGGGTGTCCAAAAAACCGGTTTTTCCAAACAAAACGGTTTTCGGTTAACCGAAATTTTTAGTTTTTTCAAAAACCGGTTTTCGGTTTTCAAAAATTTTGAAAACCGGTTAACCGGTTTAAACCGGTTTTGTAAAATAGGTACAAAATTGCTCATAATTGATAACTATTTGATTAAAAATGTGCGGCAGGGGTAAATTAAGTATAACTAATTCGTTATTATATAATTATCTGATAATATCCTTGTTATTTAACATTCAACCTTAAAGTGGAGACAGCAAACATAAGTCAGAAATTGTGTTCTAAGAATAGTAAAAGCCCTTACAAGTATAATATTTTGTACCAAAGGAATTAAATTTACATTTTATTTAGTCTGGATTCTCCTTCTTGCATTGAGAACCTCAAATTATCGTGCCGGAATCAAAATGCATTTTGTTATCGTTGTGGGTTAAATTCGACAAGTTCTTAGCTTACTGTACTAATTGAAAAACGTACGAATAACGTCAATCAAACAACCGTGTGAGAAAATTTTGAACTTAGCCAGGAAGGTTCTCCGGTGTAGATCATTTGGGAACTTGAGCTACTTTTGGAATAAAATTCACGATGTGAAAAGTTTCGCACAAATAGGGTTCTAAATTCGTAAGTAATCGTGTTTAGTGGTCATTTGGTTGGTTGGTGCCGGCAGAAAATATGTAATAGGGTTGTGAGAACAAATTTATGCCAAATTGTTCAAAACGAACCAAGATATGCCCTTAGACATATGAGTAAATTTTTGAAACTTTGTGTGGTTGGAACCACGTGGGCCGATTTTTTCCGTCTTTGAAATTGATCTATGCTTGAACTAAACATCCGGTATCCGGATATTAGCAATCATACAACAACTTATAAATATATTGAGGTGTTGTATGATTTTTTTGGGGTATTACTTCAGTAGTTTCCCGTTGCCTTTTAAAAACAAAATATTACATGAATCAAATAGGCTACATATTTTATTAAATTTCGGAAAGGGCGGGGTACTTGCCCAATTCTCTATGTTTTAAAAATGCCATATTTACAATAACTACGAATGTATCGGTTTGCAAATTATTTTGGGAGACAATTGCGGTTGTGTCTCCGACCTTACCTACTTATTTGGGACCCAAAGACTTGACTACGCCCACTTTTTTCAATTTTAATATTTTCTACAAAAACTACTGAACAAACGACATATTTTCCTGAAATTTTCAGGGAATGTACAGGGATAGCCCCCGGTGATAATAGGATGCATATATTCTTGACATTCGCAGGGGCGGGGTTCTTCCCTTTACCATATTTAAAAAACGCCATATTTTTATGAATAAAAATCAAATGCCCTCATAACCCAACTTAGGTTTTTATGGAAAGAAAATTTTACAACGCCTACTTCAATTTTCAATTTAAATTTTTTCTACAAAACCAACTGAACTTATTTTCCTGAAATTGTCAGGGAATGTGCAGGAATGGCCGCCCAAACAAACTACATATTTTATTGAATTCCAAAGGGGGCGGGATACCTCCCTTATACGATATTTTAAAAACGCTATATTTGCAAAAACTACTAATTTATCGGTTTAAAGATTTACGAATTAATCTACAATCTAGGTACTTTTTTGGGGCCTAAAGCCCGACCACGCCTGCTTTTTTAAATATGTTATATCTCCAATACTATTGAACCGAAATTTGCAGCACAAGCTCAAGTTTTTCCGTTGTTATGTACATATATTTTATTAACTTGGGCGGAGGTGAGGTACCTTCCCCTCGATTTTCTTTTAAACGCTATATGTATAAGCCAAACTTAAGATTATATTGGTTTCAGCATAAATTTTGGGAGGCAATGGGGTTGTGTGTACCCTAGGTACATATTTGTAGCCAAAATACCGGACCACGCCCACTTTTTAAATATGATATATCTTGAAAACTGATCACCAGTCCCACTCTTTACAATGCATTATTTTTCCAAAACTACTGAACCTAATTTCATGCAATTTTCAGAAAATGTTCAGGAATGTGCAGTGGTCCAAAAATTTTTTTTCTAAATATTTATTACAATTAAAAATCATAATAAAACATTATAAAAAAAGCACTAGCAACTAGGGCTATCGAAATTTTTTTTTTTTATAATCGCTCTTATGAGAAAATCGGCTGGCAAATTAATTTTCGAGACAACGATCGTAGCGCCCTCGATCAAGAAAAACGATATATTTACAAATTTCATTAAATGGTGAGGTTCAACGGTCCATCAGTTATAAAAAACAAAAATATATTAGTCTCAATAAGCGGCATAATTCGACTTAATCATTTTTTAACTTTTATAATTAGATCGCTTTAGGATAAAGACAGGTGACATGGACGATAATAAATCTTAAACAGCATCAATGGACGAAAATATCGACAAAGTCCGTGAGAGAAAAGAAATGTTACAGATAAATTTAAAATCCTCCTCGGTTTGACGATGGACCAAAGAAGTGAGGTAGAAATAATTTTTGAATTGTCAAGCATAAAGTCCATAAAAAGTTATCATTAAAACTCATTACGATGGGCCAGCAACGCGGACCGGGGTCTGCTAGTTTAAAATAAAACCTTATTTATTATGCAAAATTTTAAATTTTTTCTAAAGTTTGAATTTCACCCAAAATTCTTGAAGAAACGCTAATACGGTTTTAACGAAATTTCAATTGAAGAAAAGCTTGAGATTTTGTCTGTACAACCAAAATAATTAAAATAACTTCGTCCATTAATACATGTTAAACTATAGCCAAAAAACGATTGTGGACCACTGTGTGTCATAACTCTATTACCGCATCTTGTATAAAAACATGAAAATGTCAAAAGTACCATCTCTTAGTCTTACCCTCTACCGTAACAATAATTTATCAGTGATAATTACTTCGATTGGAACGATAATGGTAGTATATATTTTATATGGTATGTAACTAGGTTTGCATTTATTTTCCCTTTATCGTAATATTCCATTCTATGAATTGTGGGCCATAATGCAACTATTGAGCGTTTTTATTATGTCTTTAATTTTTTGATGACATGACGCTTAAGTAATAGGTAATAATGCAAAATATTAAATGATAATGCAGAATATTATATAACAACTATAGGTGAAGTAAACAAAATTATTTTTAATATAGACGCAATGGAAAATCATTAATGTTATTTTATTGGCCACTAATTTATTTCAGCTTACAATATATTAATTTTGTTTTTGTTGTGTCTCAGCTTAGCTCCGCTTATTTTGTTTTTTGTTTGTGTTTATGTTTAACATGCTTTTTTTTTCTTTACAATTATAGCCTATTATAGTTGTTTATCCAATAATTATTTTAGTATATCTTGTGTTTTTTTATTTGTTTTTAGAATTTCCCTTGTAACAAAAAGTATAAAGTTTTTTTCATTCATTTTTTAACAAAAATATTAGTAGTGTTTTTTTTTTCTTGTTTTGTTATAAATTAACATTACACAAATGTAAGTTTCACATACATATAATATGAATCCTTTGTTTTTTTGGATTCGTTTTAAAACACATTTATTTATAATAAATTTATATTATTTGTAGTGTTTTGTTTGTGTTCTTAATTTCTTTTTCTGGTTGTACTAATTCTAGTTTATGGCTAAATATTTGGTATATTTTTTATAGGTTTATTTCCCTTTCTATAGAAGAGAGAGCGTTTAATTTTTTTGGTAACATACACACACAAATTTTTAAGTGTAGGTGTTGTTGTGATTTTTTTTTTGCATCTGTAGTTTTTCGATAACATGTTATGCCTTTTTTTCTTTTTTTACAATAATATATAATTTATTTAGTTTTTAATGCTGATTTATTTATTTGCTATTTTTTCCTTTAGTTGTATTTTATTTGGTATTGCACAAATATTTAGTTTTTTTTATATCTATGTATATAGGTTTGTTTTTTTTTCTGTGTATGTTATATTCCACTAACTCTAGTTGTTTTGTTTTGAATGTATTTATATTTAGTTTATTTTTTAACACATTTATGTAGCACTCATTCTCATGTTACTCTACCAATATTTGTAAATAATAATGTTTTCAACATAACGTATATAGTTTTCTTTTAATTTCCATTTCTTTATTTTTGGCCTAAATATCGTTAACAAAATGTATATATAAATTAGAAGGAAGCAAATTAATCAAGTTATTTGTTTTTTTTTTCTTATGCATATAAAATATGTGAGATTTTTTTATTTTTTACAATATATTTTTTGTTGATTTCATGTAAATTTTTGTATAAAAATTCTTATAAAAATAAAAAAGTTTCTATAGTGGCAGTGAACTAAAAAATTAAAATTAAAATAAATATTCAAAACATATGACAACCAACAAAATGCCAGAAATTTTATGCTGGAAATTTATTGAATTTTTATATGATTCTTAAGTTGTTTTATGGCCTCTTGCTCTAAGACAATTCGAAACATGATTCGTTTGAATTACTACCAAACTCCTGTTCTGGTGAATTTTTTCGTTTGATTGAAAACAAAATTTAATCAATTTTTTTTTTCGAAGAAACTGAATTGTATGTAATAGTATGTAATTCGAGCCAATTTTGTTTCGAATAGCTGGGGGTTATTGAGTATATAATAGTAGATTTTCGTTAAAGCTGTGAAATATTTTTATAAAGTGTTCTAGTCCGTATGATTAACATACGTAGAAACTGTAATATAGATCATACGCCGGAATGTTTTTTTGTTGGGGTGCCCATTAGAAACCGAAGGGCATTCAAACTTTCCTTCGTTAAACTTGTTAAAGGATCAATAAAAATGACAATAACAATCAAAGCCATAGAGAGGCCATGAATATGTGTTTTTTAAATAACAAATAAGTAAAATAGGTGTCCAAAAATAGAGTTTTGTATGATTTCACATGATTCCAAAATTTAAAATAGAATAAAAAAGTTCGAAGTCTTTAAAGCAAAAATGTAACCTTGTTCGAATTGTTTATTTCTCAATAGTTACATAATTAACAGTCGACTCTTTATGATATGGATAATTACTTTATTTACTATACTTACACTGTGCAGTACTGAAAATGCCAACAACGTCTATTAGGCATTTTTTGAAAGTATACATTGAAATGGCAAAAACTAGTTTTTTTTTGTATATTCAGATCCTGCATACATTCTATGGCATCATCTTAACCGGACCAAATCTACCTTTTAGAACATATCTGAACGTTGTTTAGCAAAATTGTAGTCAAAAACTACTAAAACTTATGTGTTTAACATAGCAACTAGGAAACACTGCAACTAGCGCATCACAATAGATATAATACATTAAATGCTTATTTTACGTGTATTTTGCTTCAGCTGTATTTTATATCAAACGCTTGCAACACGCATTTCAGTTTATTCTCATATATAAGGGATTTCACTTCATTGTTGGTACAACATGATAGAGTTTTTTATTTATAAAAATGGAGGGTATTACAATCAAAATTTGTTTCGTAGATAACAAGGATAAACAAATTACCACCAAACATTTTTGATGATCGGACATAACTCCAAAATCAATTTTACGTACGAGCGTCAATGACTTTTGACACACCCCCAAATTTTGTTGGAAATTATTTACGCTGTGTTTTCGTGGACATAACAAGGAAATTATTTCCAACAAAATTTTGGGCGGTTTGCAGGCGTATATTGCATATTTCCAAGGGTTGAAGTCTCAAATTTCCTAATGCACTGTATAATATTGAAATCGATTTTATGGCAAAGAAGATTTTGTACTCTTAACCGGATTTTGTATCGGTCAACGGGTTAATCTCGTATATCCTATCTTTTATCAAGTTCATAGTGGGTAACACCAGATGGTGGCACCCAGGCAAACATCGAAGCCAGACTAGCCAAAACTAAAAATGCCTTTGCTAAATTGGGAAAATATGGCACTACCGACAGTTATCAAATTCGACAAAAATTCGTATATTCAACTCGAACGTAAAATCCATCCGGATGTGAAACTTGGCTAGTATCCACCAGAGGGTCAAATAAATTACAACGCTTTGTGAAACGCCGCTTACTAGGCGTTTACACACAGACAGTATTGGCAAGACCATAGCAAGGTTCAAACCATTTTCACCAATACATTCATACTTTTCTCTATACATATTTAAAAATTTATAAATGCATTTGTGGAAAAGGTTCGTATTTTTGATATTGTCTTGCTAATACTGGCATTTGTAAACGCCGGGTTAAGGCATATCTTACATACATGGTGACGTGATAATTGGATCTCAAATTCCGAATTACATAGAAGATGCAACCAAATCCCAGTCGAAAAAGAAACGGATAGTAAAAAATGGAGATACGTTGGACACACGCTGCGTAAATCCACAGACAACATAGCTAGAAAAGCCTTAGACTGGAACCCACAAGGGGCCCGATGTAAAGGTCGGCTCAGAGGTTCTTGGCGTAGAAGCTTAAATACTGAAATAAAATCTGTTAACGAGAACCTTAGCTGGTCTCATGTAAAAGCAATAGCTAAAGATCGTAATAAATTGAAGGAATTTTGTACGGCACTATGTGCCTCCTAACCGGCGCGAAAGCAATAAATAATAGTGGGTATTGGGAAATCTGTCCATTACAGCTCGTCAGTGTCATGCTTAAGGGTTCCATACGCCATTTTTGAGTTTTTGAGATACAAATGGTTTCTAGGGTTTTCCGGTATGCTCTTTCAAAATGTTTAAGTTGTTCCTATCTGCTCTAGTTTCCGATATATCCTCCTTCCAAAGAGGAAACTCACATTTTCTTCAGGAATGAAATTAATGTTCTAATAACTTACAAGTTTAAAAACAAATTTTAAAAATCAGAACTTTAGTTTTCGTTTGAGAATTTTTGAATTTATTGGCACAAATATGGGAAAGTTGTTTTGTCACTTTGTTCCATTTACAATATTTTGCATTTGTGTCATATGTGTGGATACGGAAAAAATCGACAAAAATTCTTTTTTCTTTTGAACATTTCTCTATAACTTTTATATTCCATTAGATATTCCGTTAATTTTTTGCAAACAAATTTTATATACTATTACCAATAATTCATGTCAAAAATATATATATTTTCTTTAGTCAGCTCCACGCAGTTCTGACGCAAAATGCGATTATCTCAAAACACGGAAATGGCGCATGAAACACTTAAGCATGACACCGACGATATGTATCTTTAGATATCTTCTCTCTGACTTTAAGTTATAAATGTCCATATTTATATTAGGCCATTTTCCTTGCGGCAATTGTCAGTTTGTAGGTGAGAGGGGGTGTTGGGAGGCAAAGGGCTACCACATGCCTCACCCCTCTTTCCAAGGAAAATTGCCCAGATGTTTGAAGGGACATTAACGGAATACAAATTTGTTGTTTCCAAATTAGGGGTTTTCAGTAGCTTTAGTAGCCATGAAATATATGTGAGGCGCTCAGCCCCAAATCCGAACATTTTGAAATTAGTACTAAAAATCTAGTCTAAAGCAATAGGGAGTTTTTTTAGTATTTGTTTCAAAAGATTCCGGATAGATCTTTATATTCTATTTGATTTTTTTGGACATGTGGGTTAGGCCGTTTTGGTGCTGTGCGCCTCATATCTTATCCCGATTTATTCACACTTAATGGCTTATCCCTAGTTGTGAAGACAAAAAACAAAAACTCATTTTTCATGATTTTTTTTTTCAAAGAATCTATACAAAAACTATAATATTAAGTATTTCTTTCTTTTATCTGAAAGAGCATATCTTACACTACTTTTGAAATTTTTGTTGTTGAAAAATATTGCATAGACTTGTGGCAAATGGCTACCCGCGAAAAGAATTTTGCGGTGCCAACGATAGCTCGGAAACGGATGAAGGTAAAAATCAAAATTTGATTTTACAAAAAATATTGGGCAAAAATTTTTTAAAAAAGTAATAAACTTACCGAGTAAACCATATAAAGATCGGTCAATTCGTTTTCGAGTTAATGTTCATTTCGATTAACGCAGGTTACCTTCCAATGCTCATAGTTCAGCCAATTTTCCTCCGATCGACTTGAATTTGTTTTGCAGCATACTCTATACTACCTGTACTTCTAAATAAGCCACTAATTTTTTTCGATTGTAGAGGTAACCTCTTAATATAAAACACGAATACCAATCAATTTTTTGTTTGGATACTGCCAAAAAACTCCCAACAAATACTTTAGGTTTTTTTAAATAAATCTTTGGTCTAGTCAGATCATAGGGATAATATTTTTATATTTTATGAATCGTCACCTATTTTCTCACATCCTAAGAATAGGAGAGATGGACATCAAAGACGTAGAACTCTTGTGCGTTTCCAAGATACGATTGTCGAACATTGTGCAACATCGCATACTGAGATTCTAAGGAAGTGTTGCAGAAAATTTACAGACAGAGAGACTTCTTATGTTGAGAGAAATATTTTGTCATTTCTGCCAATTTACGAAAATACAGGTCTCCTAGCACAAATACATAAGAAACATAGACATAAAAAATTATATCGCTCATTTACTCAAAGAGTGGCACACCTCAAAAAATCGAGTTTCGATCAAAAAGCATTTTAAGTTGGCGATTGAAATTTGACCTCAAAACTTGAAAAGAATATAACACAAAAACTAAACCAGCGTTAGGCAAGATAGTGCACACGTGCTCTCAGTGTACTTTTCTCTCTCCACACACGCAATTCAACTAATTGAAAAAGCATGCACTCACACAATGACAACCCCAAAAGTATGCAACAACAAACTACTTGGGCCATATTTTGCAAACATTTAGCCAAATATCAGTGCTAAAATGCTGTGCAAGATCGAGCATGATTTGAAGTGTTTTAGTGCTTCATAAACTCCAAAAACGTTTGTGTTGAATTATGCGAAACTCGTAGTAAATGTAACTAGTCGAGTTTTAGAGATACCGGCATGAAAATTTGACACAATATGAAGTAGAAGTCATAGACAAAATGGAATTTGCAAACTTGGAAAAAATATATTTTGATTTATGCCACTCATTGAGTAAATGAGCGAAATGTTAAAGAACTTAGTTCGTAAAAATGAAAATTCTGCCACACAACGAATTTGATTGTGGACGAACATAAATGTGTTGAACTATGTGGAGGATGTACCTGAAGGAAATGAATCTAATTTTGGGAATCATTCATTTCGATAGTTCTTATGTCAACAAGCCACTTTAGTTTGTCACCGCAGGATTTAGAGCTTATGGACCATTTTGACCGGAGGCGTGGACTTGCCCACGAAAGACATTATATACAAGACCATAATGAGTACCTTTGATAAAAATTTCAAAACTATACGAACATGTTTAACTTTTGTAACTTCGAACTCGATTTAAGTTTGAGAGAAACACTACGCTGTGTATATTCCGTTCGTCTTTATCAGTAATTCCAGTTGGAACCGGCAGGATTTTGAGGAATTTTGTGCCACTACGAGTATATCAGGAAGTATGGATTTGCCTCCGAACAATATTTTTTCAATGTAATATGGGACGCATGGACATCCTGATGCAAACAATTTCAAAACGATCCGAGGCATGTTCTTAAACTGCATTTTTGTCAACAATTTTGTAATATTGTGTGGGGATACCCGAAGGAGTGAGCCGATATGGCCCGTCATTGAATCTAAGTTTAAACAAAATATTACGTGGACCTAACTGGTTTATTCGTTTGAGAGTTAACGTGTGCATCAGCCATCGAGACGGACATAGTCTTTGTCACGTATCATGGCGTGATGAGTTTCTACATAAAATCTTAATTTAAAGGTGATTTGGTGAAAAAACCTCACGCACAAAATGATTTTAAAAAATGAATTTATCAGAGCTATGGGCAGATATATAATTGAAAATAAACTTTAGAGCCGCATGAGATAACCAAACTGGCATAAAATTTTTTCTCACTAATTTTCTTTAATGCTGAGAATATAACAAGATATAATTTTTTAACAAGAAAAAAAATTCAATAATTTTTCAAAGTGGTTTGTACATGACCTTTTTCAATATTTGAAAGGAATAAACCATGGTAGAAGAAATATAAGGTAAAGTAAATACTACAACAAATACAACTCAACAACAACCACAAAGGAATTTCTTTCTGTTTTTAACGTAACTGTCACCGGTACATGTAAACAAAACAAGGAAATGTCTATAAATTATTGGAATTTATAAAACTAATATTTTTCACATTTAATTGTTTGTAGTGTTAGTGTCACCGGTAGATGCAAAAACAAGGAAATGCCTTTAAATGATTGGAATTTAATAAACTAATATTTTTCACATTTGATTGTATATTTTGGAAAACATGAATGAAAATTCGTTACATTATCAATTTGAATGTTTCCATAATTCCAATAAATGCATAATTTCTCGCAGAAAGTAGAATTCGTGCAAAAATGTTTGGGGTCACCGGAAATTCATTGATTCAATTGGTTCAATCTTTTGATTTTAAAATCAAAGAATCACATGTTTATTAGGGCTTTATTTTTTTCAAATTTAACAAAATACGTTGTACCGCCTCTATAAACCGTGCTTTATTGTGCGGCTCGTCGTTCGGACTTGGAGGAGGTTACATACATATCATTGATATGAAGAAGTCTTTCTGGGAAATAGTTTTTTTTTCCTCAAAAAATATATATCCCTAATGTGCATCGATATAGAGATAAATATATAAAATGTCGTATGGAATTTGACACTAACGTTACAACCCAGTTCAGTCAGCTGTGTATTGCTGTTACCTTTTATTGTTTTACCGTGGGAATAATCGTTATTTTAGTTATTAGTAGGCTTAAGTTTATTCATTCGTGTAAAAGTTTGTAGTTGACTGTATCCTTAATTTTTGGGAGTTTCGGTGTCTGTGGACCAGAATCGAAGAAAAAAGTATACAAATCCAATATTTCAAAAATTTTTTTTTGCTTCATAGATAGTTCGTATGTTCCATAAAGTTTTTACTGATGAGGTTGATAGTTTTCTTGAATTTTGAACGGTTTAGTATCAATGGAGGAGAAGCCGAGAAAGAGGATAAAAATCGCAATTGCTTGGATAGTTTGAACATTATGAACCGCTTATACAGAGTTCGTATCTTCTAGAAAGTTTTTTATTGAGATATAAGGTACATTTTTGTAGTTGGTTGTTTCCTTCAATATTGGTCGGTTTGATATATATTGACCAAAATCCGAGAAAAAATTGTAACGGAAATTTGACCTTGACGACGTTCACCTTGAAAATTAGGTTGAATGGATTTTAGTTGCTCGCAAGTATTACTCTTTCAGACGAGAGCTACAACTTTGCTTCCACTAGTGAAAACAAATTCTTAGCGGTTTAGGATATATGGGCCTGACAACATGACATCTTTTGACATCAAGGCCTCAGGTTTTTAGGGGCCCATAACCGCAAAAGTTGAAGTGATAGAGAAAAACGCAGGGGCACGTGTCTTCTTATTTTTGGTCTTCTATCACGCTGCGGTGTCAGAATATGGTTAATAAACCATGCCTCAAAAAATTACACATAGTGATACCGAAAAGATACTTATATGCAGTCTATATTATGCCCAGGGTATAAATAAGAAGATAAGAGTGTATAATGCAAATAAAAAGACATATCGCTAATTTACTCAAAGAGTGGCATAACTCAAAAATTGGGTTTTCTGAGTTACCTATTTCTATTTTTTCTACGACTTCTACTTTATCTTGTGTCAAATTTTCATGCTGATATCTCAAAAACCCAACGAGTTACAGCTCATTTACTACGAGTTTCGAATAATTGAACACAAACGTTTTTTAAGTTTATGAAGCACTGAAACACTCCAAATCATGTTTGATTTTGCACAGAAATTTAGCACTGACTTATGTTTACAAAATATGGTACATGTAGTAAATTTAGTTTTTGTGTAATAATCTTTTTAATTTGGGAAGTCAAATTTCGAACGCCAACTTAAAACCCGTTTTTCTCGAAATTAGATTCTTTTCAGAAGTGTCACTCTTTGAGTAAATGAGCGATATGTTAGCACTCTACCGCTTCTAGAATCGTATCCAGCGTATTATGTGAACACCATATTAATGCACCGGCTTTAGACCTGCCGAATCCACCATTGACCACTTCTTCACCTTACGGCAGATTCAGAAGAAAACTCACGAAAGTGTTGTATAACCGCAAAGTTCATATGACCAGATGTCTGATACGCAATCATCAGCATCTCTTAGAAGTTCACTACCAAATTAGGCTACAGGCAAGGACATAGTTTTTCGTATATTTTACTCTCGTGGCTCCATTAAAATATTATACCTACAAATGAAAAATGCCCCCCAAAAATACATTTTCCCCAGCTTTAATGAAAACATACTACCTTATTTATACTCCCTCCACACATTATGCATAATGGTATTGGTAATAAACATCTATTGTTGGGGGGTGGTTTTCAAGTGATTTTTTGTTTCTTCATTTCAGTTTATTATTTATTTAATTGTTTTTGTTTTTTATTTCATTTTATCAATAGGTCTGTACAAACATTTATAATAATAAGTGCCTATTTATTTTGTAGGTATATTTTAAACCATTGTATATATTTATATATTTTTATACTGATTTTTTTTGTTGTTTCATCTATGTCATATAATATATATTTTTTACATACAGGCTATGTATTGGTTTTCGTTTATTACATTTTAATTTACTTACTTTACTAATATCTGTCTTATATATATTCTATATATACTTTAGTATGTATATGCATATAAATATATGTATGTATTTGCTATTATATAAGTGTGTTTCATTTTTTGTTGTTTTGTAGATTATCTTATTGTAAGTATTATTACCACTATTATTATTACAATGTATATTTTATTTTTGTTTTTCTTTATATCTTATTAATCTAAACTAAACGTACAAATCATCTAATCATCATTTGCCTATATTTGCTTTGCTATACGATTTTGTTTTTTTATTTTTTTGTAGTTTTATGTTTTCTTTTAATGTTATCCTTCATATTTATATGTGTAGGTATATGTATAAATTATATCTATAAAACATATATGTATGTATGGTTTGTATTTATGCTATGCTTAAACTTAAATAATTATGGGGACATTGTGTTGTTGTTGTTGTTTTTGTTTGCTTGTTTTGTTCGCTCATCATTTGTTTAATGATTATAGTTGCTGCCGTTTTTATTGTTGCTGTTGTTGTTGTTATTGATGTTGGTGCTTGTATTTCTAATATCCCACTTTTGTAAAATAAAAATGCATTGCAAACATTATGATCATTAAACATCATTATGAAGTTTTATAAAAGCAGCATCATTGTCATCACCAGTTTTAGTTGGCTTGGCCATCATCATCGTCATCATCTTCATCGTTTTCGCCATTTTGTATAATCATAATCATTATATTAATTTTTAATATCATTCGATGGAATGTTGATTGTTTTTTAATTAATTTTTCATAGCTGTTGCTGTTGTTGGTTTGTTTTGTAATTATTATTCGTTTGTTTCGTTTGAAACTGTGTTTACATTATTTATAAATTTATTTATTTTTATTATATTTCTGTTTTTTCGTTTACAGGGTGTAGCAAAAATTAATGAATGGAAAAAAAATAGAATAAAAAAAGAAGTGAAGAATTTTTACTGGGGGCCCATTCTGTAGCTTTTATCGATTGAAAAGTTGTTAAGGTTGTTGTTGTAACAACAATAAAACAGTCAAATGAAATTGTTGTAAAATAAACAATGAGTAAAGTTGTTTAAAAGTTACAGAATAGGCATAGAGGTATCATTAAATATCAAATCTACGGAGCATCAGCTATAAAAGTGGAAAGGTGTTTTTTCAAAATGTTTTTCCTAGAACTCCAAGATATGGCCTGGATCACAATATTAATGTAATCCTTCTCTGCAATTTGTTCACCCAGTCCCTGATGATTATCGTTCAAAGAGTCTATGCTACCACTTGGATTTTTGATCACAGTCCCTTGTGAGGACAAAAATCGTCGCTCAGTTTTGACGAGACAAAAAAGGCTGGGATCAGTCAGTACAAGAGATCGACCTTGATATCAGACCGAGCGGATCAATCCGTAAATAGCGGTCAACAGGAAAACGAGCGCAAGAGGAATATTAGATAGCCAGCAAACAAGTGTTTTTTAGAAAAGATATATTGCAGTTCAGCGTCGAGGGCCATTGAAAGCGTTGCTTAAATTTTCCCGCGTAGTTCAAGAGCTATCGTTGATCTTAGCTCAAAAATACATTTAGGGACTTCTACAGTAGAAAGAAGTTCTTTTAAGGTCATCTCTAGTGGACAGAAGAACTCTTAAGGTGCTTACTAGCAGATTGAAGACCCTTAAGTGTATCGCTTCTATAGACAGAAGACTTTTTAAGGAATTCGCTAGTAAACAGCGAACCTTTCAAGGCCCTTAAAAAGAGAAGGTCTTCTATAGTAGACAAACGTTTTTTAAGGGTATTTCCTAGTATACCGAAGCTTTTTAGGGTTTATAGTAGAAAGAAGTTCTTTTAATGGCCTTTTCTAATAGATAGAAGGTATTTTACAGTAGTCACAAGACCTTTAAAAACATCTACAGTAAACAAAAGAGATTGTAAAGTATTCTCTAGTAAACAGAAGTTATTTTAGGGAAGGACTTTTAAGGTCATCTCTAGTAGACAGCAGACTTTTTAAAGTTTTCCCTAGTGGACAAAAGACCTTTTGTGTCTTCTCTAGTACACAGAATATTTGTTAAAGTCTTCTCTAGTAGACAGAAGACTTTGAGTTCTTCTCTAGTGAACAGGAGACTTCTTAACGTATTCTATAGTGAACAGAACACCTTTTAAGGTTGTCCGAGAGGACAGAAGGCATTTTAAAGGCCTTTCTGGTATACAGAAGTCTTTTTAAGGTCTTCTCTAGTAGACAGAAGACTTTTTTAATGTCTTCTGTGCCTTCTATAGTAGAAAGAAGATCTTTTTTAAGGTCTTCTATAGTAGACAGAAGACCTTTTAAGGTCTCCAATAGTAAACGGAAGGTCTTTAAAAGTATTCTATAGCAGACGTAAGACCTTTTATGGTCTTTTATAGTAGACAGAAGACCTTTTATAAGATATTCTATAGCAGACAGAAGACCTTTTAAGGCCTCCAATAGTAGACGGACTTTTTAAGGTCTTAGCTCGTAGACAGAAAACCTTTTAACGTAATCTGTAGTAGACCGAAGACTTTTTCAGGTTTTCCCAGAATGAAAGACAAGAGTCGTCGTAGGCCAGAACCTAAGGAAAAGTGACCGAAATCTAGTTCAAGAGACGCCGTGGGCAAGACGTCAAAATAAAGTGACCGAACCCTAGTTCAAGACCCAAATATAGTTTGTGGGTCCACACGTATGGACAAAGTTACCGATATTCCGTTCAAGAGCCGTTGTGCGCCAGAACATCAGAATACAATGATTCAAATCTCATTCAAGAGCCATCCTCGGTCAGAACAACAGAATAAAATGACCGGTTGTGTGCTAGAACATAAGCACAAAGTGACAGATATCCCGCACAAGAGCGGTCGTGGGCCAGAACACCAGAATACACTGATAGAAATCTCGTCGAAGTGCAGTCGTAGGCCGGACTATCTGAGTCAGAAACTCGACATCTCGTTAATTGCCGTTGTAGTCCAGAACCCCAGAATACAGTGATTGAAATTTCGTTCAAGGGCAGTCGCAGGCCTGAACCTAACAATGAAATGACCGATATCTCGTGAATACAATTATTGAAATCTCGTTCAAGAGCCGCCGTGGGCCAAAATGCAAGAATAAAAATGACCGATATTTCTTTCCACAAGTTTCGTGGGCCACAACGTAGTAAGAAAGTGAGCAATAACTCGATCCAGAGCCGTCATGGACCTGAACTTCGTCAGAAGTGGACACAGTCTACTCGTCCGCTTAGGGTCAAGAGTCACCTTGGGTCAGACAATTAGAATAAAGTTCAAGAGCCGTCGTGGTCCAGAACCTAATAATAAAGTGGCCGAAATCTCGTTCAAGAGACATCGCGGGCCAGACCACAAGAATAAAGTGACCGATATACCTTTCCAGAGCCGTCGCGGGCCAGATCATAAGGAAAAAGGTGCGACATTCAGTTTGAATGTCGTGGTAGGCCAGAACAAGAGGCGTCGTGGTCAAGAACGTCAAAATAAAGTGACCGACATCTAGTTCAAGACCGAAATCTAGTTTGTGGGACAGAACGTAAGGACAAAGTGGCCGATATTCCGTTCAGGAGTAGTGGTTGGCCAGAACATGGGAATACAGTGATCAATATATTGTTCAAGAGCCGTCGCCAGCCTTAACTTAATAACAAAGTGGCCGAAGTCTCGTTCAGCAGCCATCGTGGGCCAGTCCACAAGGATAAAGTGACCGATATTCCTTTCTAGAGCCGTCGTGGGCCAGAATGTAGGAATGAGGTAACCGATAACTCATTCCAGAGTCGTCGTGGGCCTAAACATCGTCAGAAGTATACGCAGTCCATTCGAGCTTTTGGCCCAAGAGCCGTCGTGGACCTTAAAACACAGCTACTTCCTTGACGCTGATTGGGACAATGACATACTTCGGAGAACGGACGCCATTTCCACAGGCACAGCACCGAAACAGTTCACTTACCGAGCGAATCAGCCGTACCTGAACGCAATACAAGTAGTATAAGTAGCCTAAGATAGAGTAATACAGTGAGTTGTTCAATAAAGTATAACTTCTGAATTTGTAATTAAAACCCTGACGAACTCTAACCCTTCCAAGCCTATCACAGCAACCGGAAAACTTGTTTGGTGTTAAAAGGTTCAGAGAGGTTCTTTCCTACTTTCTACTGCTGATCTTTTGCATGAATATGGAACACCTTTGACTTTATTGGGCTGTCGAAGGCGGCATTATAGTCGACCAACAGTTGGTATGTGTCTATCTCTGTTTCATGGGTCTTCTCTTAAAGTGAAGATTTGGTCCGTTGAAGAATTGTCTGGTCTAAAGTCGCATTGGTATGACCCGTTTAATCTATTAGCCGTTCACACATTTCCTTCTTGAAGACTTATTAGTAGACATCGGATTTTGTATATTTTTCAAAAATTCAAATAGGAAAATTTGGATATTCTTACGTGATTTTAAATATATTTTGCCATATTTTATATTCATAAAATCGCCCAAAAATATAAAATTTTTACTATTTGAAATTTTGAAATATTCCTGTAGATCACAAACTTTTTCCCGATATGCATGAAGTGAGTATTACTAAGATATACTAACTACCATGATAACACGCATTCAGGTATTCCAACGATAACATGTTACTATCCTGACGGACGGACAAATGGTTCTCACACGTCCATTGCATTCTACTTGTATTCATGGATCAATTTGGCAAAGTGTGATGATAAGGGTGAAATAAACGCTAACACCCAAATAGGGGCCGCTAGGAAGCATACATATATTCAACAAGGTTTATAAATAAATTTCAGGTTAATTTAGATAGACAACAGTACTGTAAACAAATAATTGTTCTCTACTGACCTTTGTCTACTATGGAAAAAAATTAGTATGGAAATTTTAATATTCTATATTGTGGAAAATGTAAAAAAAACTCTCGATGTGGGGCGAAGTTTACTCTTTTTCCATAATTGGTAGAACGAATTTTCTATTATGACCTTAGAATTTCTGAACCTTTGAACTTTATTTACAAAGTAGTTTCTTACCTAATTGTCTTTACCATCCATTAATCGATCTTCGATGATATGCTGGTATTTTGTCTTTCTAAAATTAATGTTCCGCTGTAGCATTGGTGGCCTGAACCTCGTCTAAGGCAGCAACGAAGAGATCCTCGTTTTCTTTTTAATAAACTCAAATGACCAGAAGGGTGGATAATATTTTCTTTTGAAATTTAAATAACTGAATTACATAACATTTTTTGAGACATTCATTATGTGAATTATTACAAATTAAATTTTTCGTACATTTAATTTTTGCTACACCCTGTAAAAATTGATTTTAATTATACTATAATACCTAAGTTAGTTATATGTATATAAATATGTCTATATGTATACGAATATATTTATTTGTGTATTGTTGTTGTATGCATCTATTTGTGTGTATATGTTCATTTGTTAATGTTTAATGTTAATGACCACTGTCTTTTTATACTTATTTAGGCATAAGTGTGTGTTTGTGCAGTTTCCACATGACATGACATCTGTTGTTGTTGCTGATTTTATGGTCATTATATTTATATATTTATATCTTTTGGTAGTCAATTTAGTTTTGTTATTGTGTGTAAGTATACGTATGTATGTATGAGTGTGTGTATGCACTATTGGTGTATGTGATTGGTTTTTTTGTCATTTAAAACAAAATTTAAATTTTGTATTTCCCTATTTATGACTTTTTTTTATCAGTTTTATAAGATATATTTTTTATGTTTCATATTTTTTTGTTTTCATTTTGGTTATTTTTAGCTACAGGTGTTTGTATGTCTGTGTGTGTGTGGTCTCTGTATTGTATAGTAGTTATTCAAATATTTATGTATATTTTTTTCTTTTGCTAAACTATTTTTTATCTTGTTCTTTATTTTATTTATAATTCATATAATTTCTGCTTTATTTTTGTTATTTCATCTCCATGTTTTTGTGTCTATGCATGTGTGTGTTGGTTGTTTGGTTGGTATGTGTTTTGTTTAACAATTTTTTCTCTAATGTTTCCATTATTTATTTTTCTATGCTTATATTTTTTTGGTATGTTCTTTTTCTTTGTTTTAATATTTATTTTATATTGTATTTTTTTTTCTTCTTCTTAAATAACTGCATTTAATTTCTTCTTCATCTTCATCTTGCTCTGCCTTAACTGCCTGTGTAAAACTAACATAATAAATTTGCTGCTAACCATTCATCTTCTGGTAACTGAAATTAAGAAGAAAAGAAAGAAAGAAATTCATAAACATCGTTTTGTTCATTCTATTTTGTTGTTATGCAAGAAAACAAGAACAAGAAGAATTTCTTTGAAATGAAATAACACAAACGAAAAACGGAATATTCCCAAAAAACACAAAATCAAGAATAATAAAACTATTTTTGGAGTGATTCTAAAATGGCTGCTGGCATTTTTATTGTTGTTTTAGGTTGGTAGCTTAATTAACATAAAAAACTGTTACGTTTTGGTATTTTTTAGGGCAATAAATTTACGGTGATTTTTTTAAAATGTAGAGAAATGAGAAAATAATTTTTTTCTAACTAAATAGAATTAAATTTTCTTTGTTGTTTGATTATTGCAAAATTTAAATATTACAAATTAGGAAAACAAGAACTTGGTGGTTGTGGTGGTATTGATGGTGGTGGTTGTGGATTTTTAAGCATTTATTAGAGATAGAGAGTGAAGAAGAAATAATATTTATAGGAGAGAAAAAATTATTGTTATAATAATTATTGTATAAAGCAGAATTTATAATTATTTTACAATCCAAGTTATTTTGTTAGCCATGTGTATTAACTTGCTGGTAAGTAGGTGTGAGTGTGTGGGTGTGGTGATTTCTACTACATATTTAGTTACATAAATAAAGGAGCATATAATATTTATGGTAGGCAAGATTCGTTTCATAGGAATTCACATTCTTTCATCATAGGAGAAATATTACCAATCAATTTTATGCATGTTGTTGTTGTTATTATTCAAAGGACAGATTTCATGTGGAGAGTAAAAAAAATAAAAATAAATAAAAAAAATAAAATTGAATAATAAAATAATAAAACTGTTCAATAAATATTTTATCAAAATTAAATAATATCTGTTAATTTAGATTATGCAAGATATGACTCAAGGAAGACTTTAAAACTAAATTTTTGTTGACATTGACTAAAGCAAATGGCTGGCGTAGGTGATGAACGGTACTAGAGAACGGTCCTGGCCGCCTTTAATATGTCAAAGCCCACGACTTTTCTTGGTCCCTCTTTCATCTCAAGTGGACTGCCGTGATGTCACCTGGGGAGCTGCCTTTAAGACCCGTTAAAGCTAGGGAGCTAAAATGTGCAGCGCATTCACACATAAGAACGTTAAATCTTTGGGTTAGCAGTTGGGCTAGTAACCCATCCCTCCAAAAAGTAACATACTATGAAAAAAAAAGAAAAAGGAAAGCAAAACCCTCTGAAGTTTACAATCCCTGTAAACGTTTTAAGATCCATGATTGTGAATCTGAACCTCGAATATTCGTACTCCTTATAGTTAAGTTGCAGTTTACGCACTGGCAGATGTACTTGAAGAATACCAGGACGCTATTACTGCCCTACAGGAAATACAATTGATTGGGAAAGGCGTCACAAGAACACCTAAAGGTGATGCACAGTATGATAGATTTGATGACTGAAAACATGACTTTGGTTATGGATTTGTAGTTAGTTGGAGGGTAAAACATTACACCGGTGAATGAAAGACTTGCCATTATTCAGATAAAGGCTCAATTTTTTAAACAGTTTTATTTGCTCTCATTCTCCCCTGACGACAAGCACGAACTGGTCTAAGATATACTTTACAATACCTTAGAAGAAGCATATAACCGTTGCCCTGCCTATGACATTAAAGTTATGCTAGGCAATTTTAATGCCAAAGTTGGAGAGGAGAATATTTTTGGCCCAATTTCCGGGAAATACAGTCTCCACAGTGTAACATCTGACAATGGAATGGCACTGATAGACTTCGTAGTTCCATAAAAAAACATGGTAGTTACGAGAAACAGATTTAAACGTTTTGACATTAAGACCAACTGGCCGTCACCAGACAAAAAAAAAACAAGAAATCAAATTGATCACGTTGTAATACATGGAATATATTCATCGTGTTGGATGTACGATCGTTCCTAGGAGCAGAGATTGACTCGGACCACAACCTTGTTGAAAGGTACGTACCCAATTAAACGTAAAAAAGTACTGACAGAGGCAACACGGATGCTGAACGTCCGTAAGCTACAATCACAAAAGATAGCCGCAGCATATTCCACACAACTGGTCGAATTGATTAATGAAAGCCCTCCTCGTTCCGATAACAATACAGAGGCAGAGTATTCACCACATCTTGCAAACAGTCGCAAATCCATACTTGCATACTAGAGACCTCCAGCAAGGAACACGTGGTATGACCAGAATTTTCGTGCTGCGACCTAAGAGAAGCATTCCGCATATATGGCTACGCTACAAGCTGTAGAAACGCGTGGAGCACGAGTGAAATTTGAAATACAGACAAATACATTTTTCAAATTGTTGGTATCCAATACTAGCGAAGACGACGAAGATATCACAAATTCAATCCCAGTGGATGGTATTGAGGGCATAATGCCCCGGCCAAGATAAGGTGAAGACATCAATAAATTGGCTGAAGAATAATATGGCAGCAGGAGCCGATAGATAACCAGCCGAGTTGCTCAAAACCGAAAGCGAGACGCTAATGAAAAATCGAGATGTACAGGAACCAGAATGAAGTCCGAAAATTCTACCAAAGGATGAAACATCAAATTGATGGCTTTGGTATAGGCACACAGATAACAGATACAGATAGTGTACTCAGAACGTGAAAAGATCATTTTTCCAAACTGTTGGTATCCAATAGTAGGGAAGACGACGAAAATACCATAGATCCAATCCCAGAAGATGGTATTGAATATATATCACCCGGCCATGATGAGATAAAGACAGCTATAATCCGGTTGAAGAATAATAAGCCAGCTGGAGCCGATAGCTTACTAGGACAACTGTTCAAAACCGGAGGCGACACGCTGATAAGGGGTATGAATCAGCTAGTATTGAATATATATCACCCGGCCAACATCAGATAAAGACAGCTAAAAACCACTCGAAGAATAATAAGGCAGCAGGAGCCGATAGCTTACTACCCCAGCTGTTCAAAACCGGAGGCGATAAGCTGATAAGTGGTGTGCATCAGGCAGTTAGTACCATCTAGCAGGAAAAACGAGTACTTGAGTATCCGGTGTCCCGTCCACAAGAAAGAAGATAAGACTGTGTGCTCTAACTATAGGGGCATACGTCTGTTCCCTATTGCTTATAGATAGTGCCAGGGATATTGTGTCAGCGCTAAAGCCTATGATCAACGAAATATTTAGGCCATACTAACGACAATGGAAAGCCCACCTGTGACTAGCTATTTACCCCGCGGGAAATCCTGAAAAGATTCAAGAGATGCAGATCGACATTTACAATTTTTTCGTCGACTATATGTCAGCCTTTGACAACCCTTTCAAAGGCATTCCAAGCCATATCTGAATTTGATATCAACGCATCGCTCATTCGGCTTTGTAAGATGATCCTAATTGATACCCGCTCCACAGTTAAAATAAGAAAGGACCTCTCCGAACAGTTTAGTACCAAAACTGGTTTAAGACAAGAAGACACCCTTTCGCGAGATCTCTTCAACATTTTGCTGGAAAAGGTTATACCAGATGCAAACGTGCAAAGAAGAGGCACAATATAACTTAAGGCTACATGGGTCGATCAGTAAAAGAAGTAACTGATATCTTTAAAAAAGTCGAAAGAGATTCTGGTAATTGGGTCTGGCAGTAAACGGCGACAAGACCATATTGATGGTATCAACGCGAAATGTCCATAGAACTGGATCAAACTGTGAAAGTTGGCTCCTATAATTTTCCGCTACCGCCGTAAACACAACAACCAACATTAGATATGAAATAAAAACCACAATCTTATTGGCCAACAGATGTCACTTAGACTTAAAAACATCTTGTCAAACAAAATTAACACTTTATAAAGCACTGATACTGCCCGTACATGATTCCGAAGCCTGGGTACTTGAGCAAGCATATAAAACAGTGCTTGATGTGTTTGAGAGAAAAATTGTTCGCATGTTCTACGTGCCAATATGTGTTGATGGTGAATATCGACGTCGTATGAACCACGAACTGTATCTGCTATACAACGACATCAGCATAGTTAAACGTATCGAGATACAACGATTGCATTGGCTGGGACATATCATACGGGCCACATGGCGGTACACGCAGAGCTGGAAGGCCAAGACTTCGATGGAGTAAACAATGTTCGTTGGTATTGTTGAGGTTACGAAGTTTTTCGTCAAATCATACAGACACTACACGAAAGCAAAGAAAGAGCGTGTATGAGAACGCAAATGTTTTGATTTGTTTTTGTTTTGTAGCTAGCGTGCATATACACTTACTAACACACTGTCATAAATTGCCTATGTTTTTACGACATTCACATTTTTTTCTTCCCTCGTCTTGGTAGGCATTGAAGTAAAGCAACAAACAGAGGGGAACGGAATTTTTATACCCTCCACCATAGGATGGGGGGTTTGTCATTCCGTTTGTAACTTCTCGAAATAATCATTGTAGACCCCACAAACTATATATATTCTTGATCAGGGTGCAATTCTACATCGATATAGCCATGTCCGTCCGTCTGTCCGTCTGTGGAAATCACTCTATCTTTCGAACGGATTGAAGTAGGTAGATGAAATTTTGGTAAAATCTATTATATGTATGTAGAACTTTTGGTATTGAAAGCGGGCTATGTAGGTTCACGTTTTCGTATAGCCCCCTCACATAGTGACGCGTCGTCGTTTTAAGGAAAATTGAGGATATTTGTCCCATTTGACCACCGAATTGGTTGTAATTTGGTATTTTGTGTCTCCAGGGGCTAAAAAATATTTCTACCAAATTTTGTTTATATAGGTCCACGTTTTGGTATAGTCCCATATAAGGCCCCAATATATAGTACGCGTCATTTTAAGATATGTATTAGTCCCATTAGTCCCATTTGAGCACCAAATTGGTGGTAATTTGGTATTTTTTATCTCCAGAGGCTAAAAAAACATTTCTACCAAAGTCTGTTTATATAGATCCACGTTTTGGTAGAGCTCCCATATAACGCCCCATATATAGTACGCGGCACATTAAGATATTTTGAATGTATTAGTCCCATTTGATCACAGAATCGGTTGTAAGTTTGTATTTTGTGTTTCCACATGCTAAGAAATATTTCTACCATAAAATGTTTATTTAGGTCAAGGTTTTGATATAAACCCCATAGGACGATATATCCCGATTTTCGGTATTTTGAAGGCTTTTGGCCTCATTATCGCAGCGAAATGTCTGAAATTTGGTATTTAGTCTTCGTTGGGTGTATAAAACTTCCCCCAGGAAATTTTTAGGTATAGGTCCACACCTTCATATAGCCCCCATAGGACAGTACCTCCCGATTTTCGGTATTTTGAAAGTTTTAGCCTCATTATTCCACCAAAATGGCTGAAATTGGGGTGGTTAATCTTCATTTGGGGTATAAAACATTCCATATGAAATTTGTTGGTATAGGTCTACGCCTATAGCCCCCAAAGAACGGCATCGCCCGATTTCGGTATTTTGAAGGTTGTGGCCTTAATACTCCACCGAAATGGCTGAAATTTGGTGGTTAGTCTTCCATATGAAATTTGTCGGTATAGGTCATACCCCCTCATTAAGTTCCCATAGGACGATATCTCCCAATTATGGTATTTTTGAAGGTTTTAGCTAAACTATACTACCAAAATACCTGAATACTCCACCGAAATTGCTGAAATTTGGTGGTTAGTCTTCCATATGAAATTTGTCGGTATAGGTCACACCCCCTCATTAAGTTCCCATATGACGATATCTCCCAATTTTCGCTGTTTTGCAGGGTTTAGCCTCATTATAACACCGAAGTGGCTGACATTATTCCACCGAAGTGGCTGAAATTTGGTATTTAGTCTTTTTCCGGGCTACAAAAATTTCCCTTAGGAATTTTTCGGTATACGTGCATGTTTTTGGGGGTACCCCCATAGAACGGTATATCCCAATTTTCGGTATATTGACGGTTTTAGCCTCATTATAACACATAAATGCCTGCAAGATGGTACTTAGTCTTCGTTGAGGGTATACAACTTTCCACCTGAAATTTTTCGGTATAGGTCCTTGTCTTCATATGGCTCCCATAGAACGGTACCTCCCGATTTTCTACATATAGCTCGTTCTCCACCAAAATAGCTGATATTTGGTATTAAGTTTTGGTATTTTGAAAGTTTTAGCCACACCATTCAATGGGAATAACTGAAATTTGCTATTTTGTCTTCGCTGGAGTTACGAAACTTTCCTCCAGAAATTTATCGGTACAGGTTAATGTTTTATACAGCCTCCATAGAACGGCGCTCCCGATGTTGTTAACTATGCAAATCCAGAATATCCAGGTTTATGTCTAGTCGGTTTTGCCCAATTTTATGTATTTCGCTCAATTCGGAAAATTGTAAATATTGGTCCATGTTTTGGAAAGAACAAAAATGTCGTCCCATATTAACTGTTTTGAAGGGAGTATTATCAGTTGAGATATTGAAGATTTATTGAAAACTAAAAGGTTTCATTTAATTAATAAAGCCAAGGAAATGCAAAGCAAAAACATTAAAATTAAATTAAAAAAAATATATTATTTTCCATCTGTCCTTTGATGATTTGGTATTCAAATGCATAAAGTAATATAATTTATTTCATATTTTCTTTTTTGCTAATTTGTTGTTGTTGCTGTTGTTGGTCTAGGAACTATTTAAATGAATAAATCAGACACCTATAAGTGATGATGCCTTTTTTAGGTTGTTTTTATCATAATTTAATTGTGGTTATGGTTTCTAATGATTTTGGATGTATGCACGTAGTATTTATATTAACTAATGGTCATTATTGCATTTATGTTAGTGAGTACAGTGAGTGAGTGTGTACGTACGTAAGTGAGTCAATGTATTTTTTTGCTTTATGCTAGAAACTACAGGATCTTGTTAAATTGCTTTGCACTAATACTTTTTTTGGTAGGAATTATTTCTTTAGTAATATAAAATATACAGTAAGTTGTTGTGTAGAATGTAAGTATAAGTGTATGTGTTGTGTTTAGAACAGTGTGTGGTATTTATGTGTGTGGCGTTATTTTTTCTAATACGTTAATAATATAGTTAATATGTTTGTTGTTTAAATCACTAGTTTGTTTTTATTTTCGTTTGTTTATTTGATTTCGAGAACGGTTTTTTGTTGTATTGCACGATTTGTCCGACCGTAATTTGTTAACTGAATATTGTTTATATGTGTATTGTTGTTTGTTCAACAAAAAAGCCCAAAAATAATATGAAATTAAAAAAATATTTTTTTTAATCATAGATTTAGACCACATTTATCATTTTCTTGTTGAAAAAGGGTGGTTATGTGCGCAAATTTCTTAAGGGAATTCAATATTTTAATACTTTTAGTTTTAGTTCTTTTTTTTCAAATATTTTTGTGGGTTTTTTAGTTTAATAGTTTTTTAATGTTTTTTGTTGAAAGAAGTTTTCAAACAGTTGTTTAGGCACTAGTGCTATTTTTTTCAAAAAGTTGTTTTATTTTTTGTTTTTGTCAATGTATGTTTATATAAAAAACTCATTTTTAAAAGTTCAGTTTTTTTTTTGTTTAGCAAATTTTGGGGTGTTTTTGTATTTGTTGTTGTTATATTTATATATATGTTCTTGATTTACCTTCGGTGCCCATTGTTTAAAGGGGCCATGGGTAAACTAACATGAATATATTTGTTTATGATTTTATTGAATAATTTCTTGCTCTTCCTTTTGTTGATCTTTGTTTTCTGTCGTTTTCCAGAAGACAGCATTTATGGTGCAGTGTTGATTATTTGCTTTTATCCGTGTGTTAAATTTACATTTATATATATTTATAGGTTTATTTTATTCCGTTTTCTAATGGACTACCGCTAAAATTTTACTTTTTTCAAAAAAAAAAAAATCTCAGTAGAAAATAAACTGGTAGAATCAGCATTTAGAAGTACCCAATTGCATATGGAAACGGATCCATGAACAAGATAAAAGTTTGCAATTCATGACAATCTAAAATTAATTGTGTAGCTCTTGTCAAGTTAAGGAAATTTATGCTGTTAAGATTGGAGATTAATTAACAAAATGGAGACATATTTTTTTGGCCTCCACATATGAAAGATCCCTTCCAGCCTCATGCCTTTTCTTTCTTTGCATGTGTGTCCAAACATGAAGAGAAATATCTCAAAAACCTAAGAGAAATTATACAAAACCCCAAATTCTATCAGCCAAACAAAAAAGTTATACTTAGTTTAGGGCAATTGAAATAATTGGCATACGTTCTTCATTGTGGTGTGTAACTCTGTGTATGGCTATGTGTTAATGTGTGCGTATGTTTTTTTAACTCCTAGGGTTTTATGTGTTACACTAATACCATGTACATCTAATTTGCCATTTTTTTCTTTCTTGGTGAGAGTTTCTACAAAACAAATATCCTTTCAAGTGCATTACATTTATGATTTGATTTTTGCTTTTGTGTGGATGGGCTTCCTCTATTTATATATGCATGTATGTATGTATATGAGTGTTTGTGTGTGTGTTACACTGACAAATCAATTCAATGTCAATTTACAAATATTTAAATGTTTTCTTTTTGTCTTTATATGTATTATCTGGAGCTTGGACTTAATATATATGCCAAATTTCCTTGTCATCTCTGGGTATAAATTTTCTCCTTCGTCTTCTTTCAACATTAATTGGATTTGCAGCATCGTCTTTTGTGTTCGAATAGTTTTTTCTATATTTCATATATTTTTTGCATACTTTTTATTTACAACTCACATTTATGTCAAATTCTTAATTTATATTTGTATTGTTTTCCATTTTTTGATAATATATAATATTCAATATATAACTTATAATTTTACTTTTAATATAATTTATTTTTGTTTTTTTTTTTTTTTTGGTTGTGAGGATTTACTGTGCCTGCAAAAGTAAAGGATAAACCTTAAAAAATAATATGGGTGTTAGTAAAAATTGAAAAAGAGTATCGAAAAAAGGACATTTGAAATAGAACATTGTATAAGAGGAAACATATATATTTTTTTCATAAAAAATTTTATTTCAAAAAATATTTGCTGCAGGGTGCACGTGAACAAAGCAATATGCAAAAATTTACACCACGAAAAGCGAAGATAAAATGTATAATAAAATTGGAAAAAATTGGAACATATGAAATATATTACAATAAATAGGCTTTTTGTAGGCATGCAGTAAATAAAAAAACAAAATGAATAAACACTACCTATATTTGGTTCGGTAAATCACGTGGTACGCTAAACCTGAAATTGTGCCTTTAGTTAAATAAACTCTTTTTTAAGAGAGCAAGCATTCCCACATAAAAGACTTAAGACCCCTTATTTACTATGGATCAAGCGTCACATACATATCATATATCGGAAAATAAATCTAACATTGAGTTTTCCACTTAAAAAGAAGAAATAAAAAAAATTTAAATAAAAGATATTGGTACAAAAATTTAAAAAAAATATTCATTTTAAATTTGTCCTAGGTAAAAATACGACGCTTATGTTGCCAGAAATATCCGAGTATTACTAATCTTTACAGAACATTTGTCCTATAAGCCGAACTAAGAAAAGTTTTCCATTCCTATATATTTATTGCTTTACTTCTCCAATTTGTATGCCGTATTCTTTGATCTCGTCTTCCACTTGTGTATTCCATCGAAGCCTTGGCCTTCCAGTTCTGCGTGTACCGTCGTGTGACCCGTATTAATAAATCCATCCTCGCTTATTATTATGACAAGGTATAACTAACGCAATCGTTGTATCTCGATTTCGTTGTATAGCAGATACAGCTCGTGGTTCATACGAGGTTGATATTCACCATCAACACATATTGGCACGTAGAACATTCGAAGTATTTTCCCCCAAACTCATCAAGCACTGCCTTATCTGCTTGCTCAAGTACCCGGGCTTCGGAACCATACATAAGCACGAGAAGTATCAGTGTTTTGTTAAGTGTTAATTTTGTTTGACAAAATGTGAATTGTTTTTTTTTTTTTAACTATTAGTTAAGCCAAAGCAGCATCTGTCGACAAATATAATTCTAGTTATTATTTCACATCTGATTTTTATGATGGTGCCGAGTTGGACGAAGTCTTTAACTGCCTCAAGATTGTCGGAACCCACTTCCACAGTTGGTCCGAGTTCTATGGACACATTTCGCGGCGACGCCGTCAGCTTGGTCTTGTCGTCGTTTACTGCCGGACCCAATTACCAGATTCTCTTTCGACTTTTTTAAGATATCAATAACTTCTTTTATTGATCGACCCATGATGTCAACGTCGACCGAATAAGCAAATAATATGTAGTTATTGCACTTTTGCATATGGTATGACCTTTTCCAGCAAAATGTTGAAGAGATCACGAGAAAGGATATCTCCGTGTCTTAAACCACTTTTGGTACTAAACTGTTCGAACAGGTTCTTTCCTATTTTAACTGTGAAGCGGGTATCAATTAAAGTCATCTTACAAAGCCGAATGAGCATTGCGGTATTATCAAATTCAGACATGGCGTGGAATGCCTTTGACCGTCAGGGACTGTCGAGGGCTACTTTGTAATCGACAAAATGGTATGGTAAGTGTCGATCTGCATCTCTCGGAGGCTTTTGTAGAAGATTTGCCGAAGGGTAAATAGATGGTCAATGGTGGGTTTTCCAGGTATAAAGGCGCATTGCTATGTCCCAATTATGTAGTTGACAATAGTACTTTAGTCGCTCACACAATGTCCCTGGCACCCTCTTATAAACAATATGGTGCAGACTTATGTCCCCATAATTGGAGCAAATAGTCTTATTTGTTTGCTTGTGAACGGGACACAGAATACTCCCTACCAGTCGTTGGGTACGCGTTCTTCCTGCCAGATGGCGCTTACTAGCTGATGCGTACATTTAATCAGCGGGTCGCTTAAGGTCTGGAACAACTCGGCTGGTAAGCCAGCGTTTCCTTCTGCTGCCGGTTTATTGCTATCCTCAACTCATGTTGGCGAGTGGAATACATTCAACGCCATCGTCTTCGGTTAAACTGGGGCTCAATTCTGTTTCTATGAAAATGTGAAATGAAAACTTTTATAAAGGAAAAAAATGTCAAGTGAAAAAAAATTATAAAGGAAATATTTTTCATTTCAAATTTTCATAGAACAAGAATCCAGCACCTGGATACCAATAGATTGGAAAAATGCTCTTTCCATAGCATAATGTTACAAGATTTCCCTGTTCGTCTCTACAGGAGGATGTGTCTGTACCAAACCATCAGTTTCATGTTTTTCACTTTGCTACCGCTTTTCTCTCTTTTTTTCTGAGGGAAAGTCGTTTTGTCTCTCTTCCTATATGACGCATTTTTCTCTTAGGTAGTGGCGCGACACTCCAGGTTATTCCACGTGTTCCTTCGTGGAGGTGTCTGGCATACCACGTGTTTCTTTGTGGAGGTCTCTGGTATGCAAGTATGGATTTTGCGACTGTTTGCAAGACGTGGTCAAAACTCTGCCTCTGTGTTGCTACCCTTTATATCAGTTATACACACCAACCTAATACCAATTTTTTGAATTCCAGCTATATCCAAAATTCAATAGTGAATTCAGTTCCTTTCGTACTCGTATAGTACTTATATCCAAAACAACATCCATAGTTTAATCCTACACACTAGCAATGACCCAAATAGCAAATTTCTCAAATACCAAAAACCCACCCTTTTCTCAAAACTACCACGAACAGAAACCCACATTGCAAATTTCAAGACCGTTCGCAAAAAAGGATAGTACAACATGTTGTAACTTTCAATACTTTTCATACGGTTCTACTACGAATCTCCAAAAATCCAGCCCTATCCGACACCCACAACCCAAGAGTGACCTTCATCCAACACTTTAATATTAGAGCTGGCAAACTATCGATATTTCCAACATTACCCGGCGTTTACAAATGCCAGTATTGGCAAGACAATAGCAAAAAAAAAAAACAAACCTTTTTCACAAATACATTTATAAATTTTTAAATATGTATAGAGAAAAGTATGAATGTATTGGTGAAAATGGTTTGTAACTTTGTAACACAGACAGTAGTGTGTAAACGCAGGGTTAGATATCTTGGATATTTTATTTCAAAAAAAAAAATCTATAGCTATCGATATTACCGTTACCGTGTCATCACCAATTAATTTGGAAATAAAAATGGCGGAAATGTCTATGCTTTTGTTTACATTTTTTGCAAGAACTCCACAGAAATATAAGGAAGAAAAGACAATTGGTTTTATTTAGTAAAAGAACACCAAAATACAATTTACTTTTTCGAAAAATTTGTACGTGTGACAACGGACTTTTTTTCTCACATCCACAAATCCGAAATGCCGGGTAATTTCGATATATTTCAATGGATTTTTTTTTAAATATTCGGGGTAACTACCAGAAGTTGTGGACTGGTATTGCCTATCTTAGAACTGAAAATATGACTAAATATCAAGAAGGCCAAATTTTTAACCAAATCGGTTAGTTCGAGCGTTACCGTGCTCTCCAGCCACTACATATGGTGCCACAGGGTTTTTTACAACTTTCGGGCTGTTTTCTCAAGAAGTATGGACTTGCCCCTAAAAAACATTTACCGTCGTAATTGAGGCAGCGAATGCAAGTTGCTCCAAAAAAATTAAAGAGATTCGAGAACAGGTCCTAAACTGAACTTTTCCGAAATTTTGTGTGGGAGGTACCCGATATGAGTCCACACTAGCACCTCATCTAAGTCTGGTAGAAATTTCACAATGTGCAAAGTATGGACCTAATCAGTTACTCCCTTCAAGAACTTTTGTGGGGGAACTACCGGAAGGAGTGGACCGATATAATCCATCTTCGAACTTAAACTAAGTTTGGGCAAAATATTATGAAGGCCAAATTTTGGATCGAATCGGCAGATCCGTTCTAGATTTATCTTGCGCTCAAAACACTACACACGGTGTCATAGGGGTGTTTTGAACCTTTCAGGCTATTTTCTCAGGAAGTATGGTTTTGCCCTTAATGAAACTTGTACCGCCGTTGTTACAACAAAACCCAAAACGATTCGGGAGTAGGTTCTAAACTGAACTTCTCAGAGATTTTGTGTGGGAGGTACCCGAAGGAGTGTACCGATTGAGTCCACACTAGAACCTCATCTAAGTCTGGTAGAAATTTCACGATGTGCAAAGTGTGGATCTAATCGGTTACTCCCTTCAAGAGTTATCGTGCGCACAAATTTTCCGAACATTTTCGAACTTTTGTGGGGATGGTACCGGAAGGAGTGAACCGATATAACCCATCTTCGAACTTAAACTAAGTTTGGACAAAATATTGCGAAAGCCAAATTTTGGACCAAATCGGTTCATCCGTTCGAGAGTTATCGTGCGCACCAGCCAGCCAGACATTGTCTGAAACGCATTTCGTCCCAACATACTTGGGGTCTAAAACCATTATTTCGATGAGGCACATTTTGCCCGTATGGAAGTGTATATACCCTCGTTAGCATAAATGCTGAGGGTACAAAAAACTGTTGATAATAAAATCGAGTGATCGAAAAGACGACTTTTCAGTTCTGAGTAAACATCGAAAGGCCTATTTCTGAAATCTAAGTTAAAATCAAAATATCGATTTTTGGGTTTTAACTAAATATCAACAGATCGAAAAGTCGACTTTAGGTTTGCAATACTTATCCGTAGGTGTAGTTCCACTTCAAACATTACAGTTTAGATGGAAATTTAGGCCTTTTATTGGATCACTTGGGCTTCAACTGCAAACTTTTTCAATGTAATCTCCTTAGGTCATAAAAAGCTCGATTAATTTAATTAATTAAATCTCACAAATAATGGCCTTCGCCCCTAAAAAGCCAAAAACTTAAAAATGCAAACTTTTTAATTTTTGATATTTCACGAAATTTGGGGCACGAATGTTCCGAAAAACATAATGCATTTATTTAAAGAATTTTAAGGAAAAAAATGCTACGTTCGATAGATAGTACGCTGACATTTCTTGTTTATTGGTGAAATGAATAGTTCGTTACAAAGTGTTATTTTAGTTTCCCCATCACTGTGGTACTGTTGCAGCATTCTCTCGCTTTCAGTGTTTTCGAAAAATCCAGCTCTCCTTGTGGTATAAGAATAACCTCAAACACTTTTTTTTACTTTTCCCATTGAAATTGAAATCTCTTTGAACACAGCCAAGATATAAATATGTTTATATTTCCCTTTTTTACTGTTTCAGTACTATTGACCTTAATTTCTTTTTCTCCTTTGTATTAGATTTTTTTACTAACGTTTTTAATTAGAACCAAATTTGCAAACACTTTAACATTAAAAAAGGAAAAACAAAAAACCCAATTTAAGCTATAGAAGGAAAAGAACGTAACTTTAAACTCAATAACAAACTACTGCAAGCATAAAAAACACATGCACAAAAAGATGTTGGAGAAGAAAATGAAAATATAAACTAAAAGGTTGAAAAAAAAAAACAAAAAACAAGTAGAAAAAAGGGAAATAAAACGAAAACAAACAAAACTACTACTTATTATGTACATATTGCCTATGTAAAGTGCAATAATATTTATTTATGTCAAAAGCTTTCATGTTGCCTTTCACGCTGTTCTTGTTTGTAAATTGTTTTTATTTTTTCTAGATTTTGGTTGGGTTACCTACCTGGGGGCTAACTTGGAATTGCTGTATGGGGTAGGCTACAACACCAGCTGCCTGAGGTATGGCAGCACCGGCAACACCCGCCGTCGCCAACTGTTGAGCAGGAGATATTTGGGCTTGTGTAGCGACGCCTTGCCAAGTTGTGGGTATTTGGACACCCATACTAAAAGAAAAGCAAACACAAAAAAACGTATGAAATATGACGTTAAAATAAAGTGCGTTAGGTTAGTTGCTTAGAAATTATTCCAAGTTGTCCTTGGTGTGACAAAAAATTGAAGAGAAATTATTATAACAAAAATAAAACTAATTTATTTAATAGATACTTAATCTACATAAGAACATGGTTAAGTCATGGTATAACACGGTTACACCTATGCAGCTTAGCTGTTATAATTATTATGCATGTCAAAATCGTGGACGTGTGTGCATGTATCTCCTCTATAATCTTAGGTGGTATGGGAGAAAAATAATAACTAAGTTTAACAAGTGGGCGTTCAAAATGTTTTTACCTCATATATATTATTACATGTGTGGATGTGCGTTGCCAGAAGTCGTCACTTAGAAAATTAAAAAAATATGATGATATCCAACAAATATATTTACATACGTATACGTATGTATGTGTGTGAATTTCACTATGAATTTAATATAGTGTAAACATTTAATGAACATGACTGCCGTGCCTGCCTTCTTTTGCCGTACAATTAGTAAATGAATTCAGACATTCGCCATTTTATCATTCATCATAGCCCCGAAGGCATTTCAATCATTAAAATATATAAGAGTTTTTATATTTATGTTTGTTTGTGTGTACAAAATTATACATATGTACATTAGGGATATAACTTTTTGCACTTTTTTGCAGATATCGAAAATACCACCACATAGCCGTGTAGGACATGAAAAACTATTATGAAATAAGGTGTAATTTTTTCTCTATCGCGAAAAAAGTTTCCGCACCAAATGCATTGAAGTTCAGTAATGCATTTTTTTAATTTTAGCTGTTATAACAACATGTTTGCTTTTCATTAAAATTTTTATTTTTTTGTAATCTAATTTAAAATCATTATCAAAGCGTTCTGGACCAATTTGTTCTCAAATCGCGCCATTTCGGACCATATTAGGATTTTTTGACACTATTGCAATTTTTCGTTTTTCTTTATAAACTCGCGAATTTTATGTTTATATTTTTTGTACCTATCGGACTAGAGAATATGGTGTCATTTGCAGCGAATTCGCGAAAGTTACAGACCGTTTTTAATGACTTTGCCTGTGAGAAATGTATTTTTGTCTATAAATATTTATTCAAACAAAGCAAATTTAAAATTATAAGTAGAAAAAATATCAAAAGGGTTTTAGTAATTGCGGTCGGTGCTGAAACTTTTTTCATCGAATCGATCTTAGAAACGCGTTTTCATTATTAGGACAAAATTCCCCACATGGTAATGGTGTTGTATTTTTGTAGAAAACAAATACAATTCTCACAGGCAAGGTCAACAAAAACAGCCTGTAACTTTCGCGAATTCGTTGCAAATGACCCCAAATTCTCTGGTCCGATCGGTACAAAAAATATATACATAAAATTCACGAGTTAAAAAAGAAAAACGAAAAATTGCAATAGTGTCAAAAGTTCCTAATATACTCCGAAATGGCGCGATTTGAGAACAAATTGGTCCAGAACGCTTTGATAATGATTTTAAATTAGATAACAAAAAAATAAAAATTTTAATCAAAAGCAAATATGTTGTTATAACAGATAAAATTATAAAATGCATTTCTGAACTTCCATGCATTTGGTGCGGAAACTTTTTTCGCGATAGAGAAAAATTGACACCGTATTTCATAATAGTTTTCCATGCTCTACACGGCTATGTGGTGGTATTTTTTTGGTTATAGCCCTAATGTACATATATACTTACACATAGAATGGTAGGTATATTATATTCGGTTTTTCGTTTGTAACGCATTGAAATATTCTTCGGAGACCCTATAAAGCACATATTACATAATTTACTAGAAGAGTCGCACACCTCAAAAAATAAAGTTTCGAGTAAAACTCGTTTTAAGTTGGCGATTGAATTTCGACTTCCCAACTTCAAATGATTATTACACAAAATATATAACAATTACTTGGACAATCTTTTGTAAAGAGCTAGCCAGATATCAGTGTTAAATTTCTGTGCAAGATCAAGCATGATTTGAAGTGTTTTAGTGGTTGATAAACCCAAAAAATTGTTTCTTGAATTTTGCCAAAGTCCTAGTAAATAAGTTGTAACGCCTCGAGTTTTAGGGATATCAGCATGAAAATTTGACACAATATAAAGTCGGAAGTCGCAGAAAAAATAGAAATTGCTATCTCAAACAAGTGAAAAAGTATCAGTCGGTTTTGCCGAAAGAGATATAACCTTAGCCTATGTTAATTTAAACTATCATCTACGGACAGATCGAATGTATTTAGGGCCTTTTCAGAATTTTGTGGCCCTTTTTGGACATTTGAGCTTGCCGAGAAAAATGTGGATTAGGATTAATGTTCTAAAGTTTTGCGGAGGAGGTATTTAAAGGAATGGCCCGACTTGGTCCATTATGGAAGTGGAGCTTGTTTTCGGAGTTCTATCTTGATTGATATCGCGCCTACTAGTCGTTTCAGTGTGTCATGGTATTTTGGACCAGTATGCTAGGAAGCATGGACTTGTCCACGGAAAATGTAATGTCGTTTTAAACTGAACCACAATCTTTGGATATAGATCTTCGAACAGACCCTAAACAGCACTTAAACACAAATGTTGAACTTTTGTGGGGGAGCTACCCTTAGGAGAGGACCGATAAGAGCCATTTTATAAGTAAAATTAAATTTGGACAAAATATTACGAGATCCAAAGTTTAGACCAAATTGAACCACAAACTTTGGATATGGATCTTCGAACACACCCTAAACGGCACTTAAACACAAATGTTGAACTTTTGTGGGGGAGGGATAAGGGCCATTTTAGAAGTAAAACTAAATTTGGAGAAAATATTACGAGATCCAAGGTTTGGACCAAATTGGTTGCCCCGTCCAAAAGATATCGTGCATACCATTTTAGTGACATATTTTGAATATTGGGGGGAAGTACCGAAAGTTGTGGACCGACACTGCCCTTCTTCGAACCGAAACTAAGTTTGGACAAAATATGACGAAGGCCAAATTTCGGATCGGTTGATCAGTTCGAGAGTTATCGTGGTCTTCAGCCACTACATTGGTGTCATAGAGGTTTTTTACACCTTTCGGGCTGTTTTTCAAGAAGTATGGACTTGCCCCCTCGAGATTAGGTCTTAAAGTGAACTTATCCGAAATTTTGTGTGGAAGGTATCCGAAGGAGTGAACAACTATAGTCTATATTCGAATCTGATCTATATCTGGTAGATATATTAGGATATGTAAAGTATTGACCAAATCGTTCAAATCAAGAGTTATCGTGGGCTCAATTTTCCCGTACATTTTTGAACTTATGATCTGGCTTATCTTCGAAGTTAAACTAAGTTTGGACAAAATATGACAAAGGGCAAATTTTGCATCGGTTGATCAGTTCGAGAGTTATCGTACTGCGAGAGCAGGTCCTAAAGTGAACTTATTCCAAATTTTGTGTGGGAGGTACCAGTAAGAGTGGACAAATATAGTCCATATTCGAACCTAATATATATCTGGTATATATATTAGATGTTTAAAGTAAGGACCAAATCGGTCACTCCCATCAAGAGTTATCGTACGCACAATTTTTCTGAATATGTTCGATCTTTTGTGGGGGAGGTACCGGAAGCAGTGGACCGAAATAACCCATATTCGAACTTAAACTAAGTTTGGAAAAAATATTACAAAGGCCAAGTTTTTGACCGAATCGGCACATCCGTTCGAGTGTTATCTTGCGCCCAACCACTACACACCTTGTCGTAGGGGTTTTCATCTTTCAGGCTATTTTCTTAGGAAGAATGGACTTGCGCCTGATAAAACTTATACCATCGTATAGGGGGCGGTACATAGAAGTTGTTACAGCAAAAATGAAAGCGATTCGACAGAAGGTCCTAAACTGAACTGTTCCGCAATTTTGTGTGGTAGGTACCCGAAGGAGTGGACCGATTGAGTCCATATTGGAAATTTCACAATGTGCAAAGTATGGATAACATCGTTTACTCCCTTCAAATGTTATCGTGCGCACAAATTTTCCGAACATTTACGAATTTTTGTGGGGAGGTGTGGGAAAGAGTGAACCGATATAACCCATCTTCAAACCTAAACTAAATTTAGACAAAATATAACGAAAGCCAAATTGTTGACCGAATCGGATGATCGGTTCGAGCGTGACATTTCGCCCGTATGAATGTGTATATACCCTCGTTAGCTTAAATGCTGAGGGCATTTTTTTAGTTATGCCATTCTTTGAGTAAATGAGCGATATATTATTGGTCGGCATAAAACTATTATGTCGCTATAAAGATGTCCGCCCGTCCGTCTGTCTGTTAAAATCAGCTTTATGATAGAGCTTTATAGGTTGGTACAAAAGTTTTTATTTCTCCTACGATTTTTGGTATTGAAAATGGTCCCCGGTCCACGTTTTGATATAGCCACTAGAACGGCACCTCCAGGTTGTTGTTTGGTATTGAAGATATGCAATATGGGCTCACGTTCTGATATAGCCCCCTAGAGCGGTAAGCCCCGATTTTTCGAAATTTTGACGATTGAAGCCATATTATCCAACCTAAATGACTACATCGTAGTGTGTAGTATCCGGTAGGGGTATAACATATTTCGGAAGATAATTGTCGATACAGGTCCATGTTTTCATATAGCCTCATAGAACGGTAACGCCCAACTTTCGGTATATTTATACCCACCACCATAGTGTGGAGGGTATTTTAAGTTTGTTTTTTCGTTTGTAACGCATTAATTCATGATCAGGATTAAATTCTAAGTCGATCTAGGCATGTTAGCTGTTGTTGCGTCCACAATAATTGTGATAGAACGCTATATTTTTCACTTGAGTGTATTTCTTCCATAGGCAGGTCGAACCTTACCTCCCAATTGTGGTATTTTGAGAATTTTAGCAACTATTTTCGACCGAACTAGCTGTAATTTTACACTTGAGGTTCTTAGTAGTCAACAAGACGTCTCCGTCAACAAGTGTCAACATAGGTCCATTTTTTGGTATAGGCATCCAAATACCAGTACGTCCCGATTTTCGGTGTTTTAAGGGTTTTAGCTATAATGTTTAACTGAACTATCCGTAATTTTACATTTGAGGTTCACTGCAGTCAAGAAACCATTCCACAAAAAATTGTCGACCTAGGTCCACATTTTGCTATAGCCTCCATATTACGGTACATAAGGTTCCCTGTAATCAACAAACTTCTTGTCAACATGGGTCCAGGTTCTGGTGTAGCCCTCATAGAACGGTACCTCCCGATTTTCGGTATTTTCAGGATTTTAGCTACAGCTGTAATTGAACATTTGTGGTTCTTATAGTCCATTAACCGAACCAGCTGTAATTGAAAATTTGTGGTTCTTTTAGTCCATTAGTCTTCTCCACAAAAAATATTCAATATAGGTCCATGATTTGGTATAGTCACTATATAACGGTATCTCGGATTTTCGGTATTTGGACGATTTAAACTACAATTTTTAACCGAACCAGCTGTAATTTAACATTTGATGTTTATAGTGTCCACTGGTATTCTCCACAAAAAATTTTCAATATAGGTCCATGTGTTCGTATCGGCCCCATATAACGGTACCTCCCGATTTGCATATTTTGAAGATTTTAGCTAAATTTTTTGACTGAACTATCCGTAATTTGACATTTTAGGTTCCGCGTGGCCAAGAAACTTCTTCAGCAAAAATGTTTAACAAAAAATGTTCAATATAGGTCCATGTTTTGGTACAGTCTCTATGTAACGGTACCTCGGATTTTCGGTATTTCGAAGATTTAAATTAAAATTTTTAACCGAACCAGCTGTAATTAAACATTTAAGGTTTTTAGTGTCTCCTAGTATTCTCCACAAAAAATTGTCAATATAGGTCCATGTTTTGGTATAGGCCGCATATAACGGTACCTCCCGATTTGCGTATTTTAAAGATTTTACCTACATGTTTTGACTGAATTACCCGTAATTTGACATTTTAGGTTCCGCATGGCCAAGAAACTTCTTCAGCAAAAATTTTCAAAGTGGGTCCAGGTTTTGGTGTAGCCCTCATATAACGGTAACTCCCGATTTTCGGTACTTTGAGGATTTTAGCTACAATACTTAAGCGAACTAGCTGTAATTTAACATTTGAGTATCTGAACGGTCAAAAGACTTCTCCACCGAAAATGATCAATATAGGTCCATGTAAAACTATAGCCCCATATAACGGTACATACCGATTTTCAATAGTTTTAGGGTTTAAGCTAAATGTTTTGATCGTTAATTTATTCTTTGCGTTGTTAGTGGTAACAGCAAATCTCCACCAAAAATTTGCAATGTAGGTATTTGTTTGGGTAAAGGCCCCATATAACTCTAACCCCTATTTTCGATATTTTGAGAATTTAGCAGCATTTTGACCGAAATACTTGTTGTTTGACATTTAATATTCCCAGCGGCCACAAAACTTCTTAATCAAAAATTGTCAACACAGGTCAAGACTTGATTTAACACCCATATAAAGCTACCGCCCGATTGATGACATATTTGGATACCTATTCTGGCTTAATTTAGGCATTTAGGGTATTCTTGGTCGAAAAACTTCTGCACCTAAAATTCAGGAGAGAAAAGAAAACTTATTATTTAATTTTAGTTTGGAATATGAAGTTCGGCCCGAACTGAACAATTTTTACTTGTTATTTTCTCTGCTTCTTATTAGATGATATGTGTGGGTTTTTAAGAATCTTCTCTACATCTTCTCAGAAGCTGAGCGTAAATTTTAAACAATTTTTCACAAGTTTTCCCTTAGAAAAAATATTGTTTTTTTTACAAATTGTGACAACCTCTTTCATTGATTTTTTTAAGAATTTTTCTCTAGAATTCCATTTTCATAAGATAAACGTAATTTTTTCACAAATTTTGACAATTTCTTCCATTGACTAAAATCAGATTTTTCTGAAGAATTTTTCTCTCAATAAGACAAACGTAAATTTTTCACAAATTTTGAGAATCTCTTTCATTGACTAAAACCAGAATTTTTCTGAAGAATTTTTTCTCTACAGCTTTCTGATTTTATTCATCTCTTTCTTCAATTGTGAAAAATTTCACCCACATTACATTTAAATTCACGCCCATGTAAGTGTTTAAAGTGTGTAACCTCAATTTGTGTTTAAATTGTGTTTACATTAACAACACTCAACAAATACATACCGACACACACAAGAACACACACCAATACTCAGCCATATAAAAATGTCATATAATATACCATTGCAATTTACATGCTGTATGTACATTAATTTGTATGTACTTATGTAAACACTATGAACCTGTCTGTCTGTCATTTACTGAATATAACCCGGTGTTGTCATTGATGTTTTCAAAAGTGACATATTCTCTGTTAAAGGATTATTTTTCAATATTTGTTTTAAGCAAATTTTGTTTACTTTGTTATAATCAATTATTCGGAAAATGTTCAAATTGTTTTCAGTGTCCGGCTAGCGTTTCATTTTAATTGAAAGGGCAGGCAGGCATACTGGACAACAAGGACAACAAAAACAATATTTTGTCTATAACTATTAAATTAATTACATATTTTCAACAATATAACATGTTGATTTAAAAACAATGTTCAATGAATTTGAGTGAAGTGACAATGGTATGTCACTGCATTTGATATTTTAGGGTGTATGCTTTAAACTTAATTGAAGAGCATTTTTGTTTTTACAAACTTACCCCATATAGCCTTGCTGATAGCCACCATACTGCCCGAAGTGATAACCTTGGATACCTTGCAGAAATTGATTTTGTACCGCGGCAGAGGCAGCAGGTGTTACAGCAGCTGTGGCCGATGATGCAGGATACGTGGGAGTTGGTGAATACCAGCAACCGGTGGCTGCCAATTGTTGGCCATAAGCAGCTGCAGCGGCAGCAGCAGCTCCAACACCATATGGAAAACCGGCAGCAGCTGGATTCAAAGCTTGGCTGGCCAATGATTGGGCATTATTGGGATCGCCGCTTTCCTTACCCCAAGAGCATTTCACAGGTTGGGCATTGATCTCGGTGTTGTGGACGCCAACAATTGCATGAGTGGCAGCCTCTTTGGTAGAGAATCTAAATTCCAAAAAGAGAGGGAGTGATAGAGTGAGAGAATTATTTTATTGTTTGACGTTAAAGGAAGCAATGAAATGTCCTTCAACTTACCTTACAAATGCATAACCCTTATCTTTGAATACACGAATCTCTTGTATTGAACCATAGGGTGAAAATGTTTTCTGCAATATTTCTTCACTCAACGAGGTGAGAGAACTATTGACACCACCAACATAAACGGTACAATTTGAGGGGCTACTTTGATTGTAAACTTCATCGAATGTCAGAGGTTTCACATTTTCTGCAATGAAAAGAAGATAAAAAATGTATATTATTTTATTTATTTTGGAATATTTGAAAAACATGGATAATAGAAACATTTTCAAAATGGAATTCAGGGATACATTTCCAAAATATTGAACATTGGTGGCGTCGTTTTTATTGGGATAGCTAATACTATAATATAATGGGATTAAGACAGACTATTTTGAAACAAGTAAAAAGTCGTTAAGTTCGGCCGGGCCGAACTTTTTATACCCTCCACCATAAAATAGTCTTAATTAAAATGGAATAATTAGTGTCCTTTTACAATTTTAGGTGGAGCAACTTTTCGACAATGGATAGACTCCTACTGCCTCCCACTATTGCTTAAATTACACTGTGAACACAAATGTTGGGGCAGAGATAACGCTAATTCCTGATGGCCCACAGGGTCTCTAACAAAAATTCATTACGCCATACCGCGGAAGTTCGACTCACGGCGGATCTGTCCTTCGGGGTATACTCACCAAGGCTTTTCTTCCCCAAGAGGAATTTTCCGTGCCCCAGACTTTCACCTCCATTTTGTTGCACAGTGTTATCTAATCTAATCTAAAAAAATGTGTTCAGCTAGGTGAAAGGTACCACTTACGGGGCTATATCAAAGAGTCAACCTACATATCTTTAAATTTTTTGGCGGAAAAGTTTTATAGCTGCAGGGAACTTCAAGAGTGAAATTGAGGGTAGTTTCATCAAAACAATGTAGACCCTCAAAAATGGACCCATGTTGACGAATTTTAGTGAAGAAATTTCGTGACCACTGAAAATTCCCGAAAATCGGGAGGTACAGTTATATGGGGGGATATACCAAAACATGGACCTATATTGACGATTATTTTTGAATAGACAAATTGTAGCAAAAATTCTCAAAATACCGATCATTACAGCTAGTTCAGTTAAGAATTTCAGCTAAAATTCTCAAAATACCGAAAATCGGGAGATACCGTTATATGGGGGCTATACCAAAACATGGACCTATGTTGACGATGTTTCGTTGGAGATGTTTTATGACCACTGAGAACTTCAAATGTCAAATTGCAGCTATTTCGGTTAAAAACTGTAGCTAAAATTCTCAAAATACCGAAAATTGGGAGGTACGGTTATAAGTGGGCTATACCAAAACATAGGCCTATTTTGACGATGTTTGGTGGGGATGTTTCATGACCACTGAGAACCTCAAATGGCAAATTACAGCTAGTTCGGTTAAAAATTGTAACTAAAATGCTGAAAATTCCGAAAATCGGGAGGTACGGTTATAAGGGGGCCATACCAAACCATAAACCTATGTTAAAGATGTTTGGTGGAGATGTTTCGTGACCACTGAGAACCTCAAATGTCAAATTGCAGATAGTTCGGTTACAAATTGTGGCTAAAATTCTTAAAATACCGAAAATCGGGAGGTACCGTTATATGGGGGCTATACCAAAACATGGACCTATGTTGACGATGCTTGGTGGAGATATTTCGTGACCCCTGAGAACCTCAAATGGCAAATTACAGCTAGTTCGGTTAAAAATTTTAGCTAAAATTCTCAAAATGCCGAAAATCGGGAGGTACCGTTATATGGGGGCTATACCAAAACATGGACCTATGTTGACGATGTTTCGTGAAGATATTTTATGACCACTGAGAACCTCAAATGTCAAATTGCAGATAGTTCGGTTAATAATTGTGGCTAAAATTCTCAAAATACCGAAAATCGGGAGGTACCGTTATATGGGGACTATACGAAAACATAGACCTATGCCCATATCCTTTGGGATATAAGTTTGTTGATCACTAGGAACCCTAAGTGCCAAATTATAGCTAATTCGGTCTGCAAATGTGGCGAAGAACATCAAAATACCTCAAATCCGGAGGTACCGTTATATGGGGGCTATACCAAAGAATGGACCGATATAGCCCATCTTCGAACTTGACCTGCCTATGGAAAAAAGACCCTCGGGTGCAAAATTTCAGCACTCTATCTCAATTATTGCGGACGCTAGAGTGATTACAACAGACGGACAGACGGACAGACAGACGGACATGGCTAGATCGTCTTAGAATTTTATCCTGATCAAGAATATATATACTTTATAGGGTCGCAAATGATTAGTTCGATGTGTTACAAACGGAATGACAAACTTAATATACCCTCCATACTATGGTGGAGGGTATAAAAACAAAATTCCAAAATATTTTTAAAGATTTTCTATAGAAAATATTTATTTTTGTTAAGGTTTTAGAAAAGCTTTTGTGAATCTGCGGGTGTAAAAATGTGATTACTTTCCCATAGAAAACTATTAGGCAGTGTCCAAGATTATTTTGGGCTTTATGGCCATGGTCTAAACGGTCATAATGCACAACATACATCTTGGGTGTTTTAACAAGTCGCCTGGTTTGTTAAAGCTTTTCCCGGGTTGAGGAAATTAGTAGTTGGCCAACTCTCTAGAATTACTCTTGATGGCCTTCCCGTCGTTGAAGACACTGTATGAATTAACTAACGTTTCTGAAACTTCCCTACGGTTCGGACTCAGCGATAACAAGTAGTGAGATTCCAAAATTTAGTAGTTGTAGATGCGCATATACATATATTAGTTCGTATATCTGTCAGTTACGAGTATATGGTTCCGCTTTCTCTGTCTCAAAATTCAAATATTCTGCAACCGAGACTTGTTGCGCAGATGATGATTCAGGAGACAGGTAAGTGGGTTTAGGTGGGCAACTAAACAGATACGAAGTTTCGTGTGGTCCCAATCCTCATGCTGGGTAACGTGCCGTCAATTCGGGCCCAATACGAATTGAGGCGGTTATATTGTTGGGATCCTAACTGGGTTAAACCCACTCGTGTTTGGCTTGGCAGTTTGTTTTCATCTGCTGCGATTAATGGGGACTGCTCTCAGAATACGGCATTCACCATGTACCTTTGTACTGTCCGCACAACTTCATCAGTGTGAATGCAATTCAGGCGTACCTGATTGGCTCGTTGATCTAGAGGTTCTTGCTTATACCTTTGGACCTCTCTCTCTCTCTAGATCATGTCGTGCCTGGGTAGATCGTGGCAGGGATGCTCACGGCGGTAACACCCAAGCAGGTACTGCAGCGACAGCATCTTGATGTACCGTTAAAATTTTCGTCTGTCATGAGGAGGCACCCTGTTGCAGTCGTCAGGACGGCATACAGGTAGGACTGAATATTCTTCTAATGCGTAGCGTTAAAATTTACATACCACACTGGCGCCGCAAACCTTACCACAGACCTGTCTTTCTTTTTCGGCACCCAAATTACTGCCGGCCAGCGAAATAAAAACGTTTTCCCTATTTCTGATCTTGCTACAAATTAATCTGATCCACTGGTGTCAGTCTCCAGCTCGATATACTGGCAGACTTGAATATTCTTCCTCTGCGTAGAGCTAACATTCGCATACAACATTGACACCGCATAGCTAACCACAGACCGGTATATTGCAGATAGCTGTGGCTTGCGCGGACGACTTAATCATACGGTCGATTGTTACACCCAATATCATGCGGTAAACAGTGTTCGGAATTGGGACACCATCGACCAATACGTTCATTTCAGTCGTCCACAGTGGCAATGGATTTAACCTCAGATGAAAGAACTGCTCTAAGTCAGCTATGTAGACATTTAACCTACCACATATGTCATCCACAATATGACCCGATTTGAAAATCGTACAATCACCCGTATTCATTACGATCTCTGTGCCGTCTGGAAGGTGCAAAGTTTCCAAAAGGTTAAACAGTTCCGGAGATATCACCCCACTTTGGATAACACCCTTTTTATTTTATGGGTCTTGGACAGTTGCCCTCAATTTACTTAATCCAGAACCAGTGTTGAATTGTTTCAGGTGGTCTAGAAACTGTTCACCGCTTACGATCACCTACTAGTCTGTTGACTTCAAGAATAAGTTCTCTAACTCTTGGGTCTTCAGGGTTTCTACGACAAAGATCATCACTCTAATTTGCTAGGAAATTTGATCTGATTCCGGGTATTCGACCAGCGAGTATTCGGACAGCTCTCTGAAGCGGTGATTAGTAAATTCTCTGAATCCTTGTCCATCAGCTTATCTTTGCTTCAGAAAAATACGGCTGTCAAAGGTTATGAAGTCGGGTGATCTGTTATGGGAGATGATGTTCGGAAGATGATCGGAGGCAAGGAACGACGGGTTGCTAGGACACGTTATTTATCAGACCGCGTGTCACAACGGTGATGTCTGGCGAGAGCGTCTTCACAGACCGTGCAGAATGTGGAGCTTTCAATTTGATCGACCAACGCTGTATCACTCTGGTAAAGCTCATGGTGAGTATTGAAGTCCCCTAGCACTAGATGACGTTTATTGCCCGCCAATAGCGAACTGATGTGGGGAATATAACAAAAAACACACCTATTCATCGGCCTTGGCAGTCCCATACTTTACTGCTACCACCATAAATTCCCTGTATGGGTAACTAGAGTCAAGTTCAAGCGAGATAGGTTTGTACCGGGCAGACTGGTGGCAAGGAAGGCAAGTTTTCCTCCTGCGCTTGTACGATCCCAGATCGTATTATTCCTTCCAGACATAGATCAAATATGGACTATATCGCTCCACTCCTTTGGGTACTTCCCACACAAAATTCGGATAGTTTTGATTTTTTTCTGCAGGTTGTCCTTGCGGCTCCCTTTGCGACGGTACAATTATTTTCGGGCGCAAGTCCATACTTCCTTAGATAATGACTTAAAAGCTCCAAGAAACCCGGACGGCACCAACCAAAATGGCTAATCCGCAAGATAATTCTCGCAGGGAGTTTCTGATTGACCCAAACTTTGCACATCGGATTATTTCATCCAGTCATTTATCAGGTTGGAATATGGACTATATCGGTCCACTCCTTCGGGTACCTCCACACAAAATTCGGATAGAGTGAAGCTTGCGGCTATCTTTACGCTGATACAATTTTTTTCTTGCGCAAGTCCTAAAAGCTCCAAGAAAACCGGACGGCACGAGCCGAAATGCCAAATCCGCAAGATAATTCTCGCAGTTTTTGATTGGTGCAGACTTTGCACATTGTATTATTTCATCCAGTCATGTATCAGGTTGGAATATGGACTATATCGTTCCACTCCTTCCGGTACTACCACACAAAATTCGGATAAAGTGAAGTTTAAGAGCTCTTCTCGGATCGTTTTGAATTTTTTTTCAGCAGGTTGTCCTTGCGGCTATCTTTACGATGGTACAAATTTTTTCTTGCGCAAGTCCTATAAGCTCCAAGAAAACCTGACGGCACGAACCGAAATGGCAAATCCGCAAGATAATTCTCGCAGTTTTGATTGGTGCAGACTTTGCACATTGTATTATTTCATCCAGTCATGTATCAAGTTGGAATATGGCCTATATCGATTCACTCTTTCGGGAACCTTCCGCACAAAATTCGGGAAAAGCGAAGTTAAAGCTCCTCTTCTATCGTTTTGATTCTTTTTTCAGTAGGTTGTTCTATTGGCCCAATTTACAACGGTAAAATATTTTCCCGAGAAAGTCCATACTTCAAGAGATGTTGGCCCAAAAGCTCCAAAAACCCTGCCAGGATATACTAAAATGTATACTGTGCAAGATAACTCTACAACTTTTTTCAAAAAGTTCTTCCAAATTTAGTTTAACGTAACTTAATATTTCAAGTTCTCTACGAATCAGAAGTTTGCTTACTAAAAAGTGTATACGTCAATGATTTGGTATTGACATTGACATTACGGTACCTACAGATTCCACGTATTTTAAGCAAATTCGTGATTGCTGTGAGTTTTTTTTTTGTTAGTGGCTGAGGGTATATCTCCGCCAGCACAGCTGACCGACCCTTTCTTACTTGTTATGACATTATAAGACACAGCCCAACTCGATCTTACTCACAAAAATTTTTATGAATTATTATGAAAATCTACCTTGGAAAAATCAACAAGTACGGACATCAATTATTAAAAAACGCATACTTTATTGGCGACACTGAACATTTTAAATTCGTTTCAAATACTTTTCATTACAATTACAAAGAAAAAAATATTTAAATTCGTGGTTTAGTTTGGATATTATAATATTTTAATAAATAACTTAAATATTGAGAAAAACAAAAAATTCCAAATAGGGTCACTTTGATTTGCTTTTACATTCACTTACTATTCAAGAAACGTATATACTTTGTCATAACTACACGCAGTGGGATCCTATAAACAATATTTGACACTATTTAGTGTAAATTGATACAATTTTATTTTCGATTTTTGGCCAGGGGTTTCGGAAATTTGGCACTGTGCAATGCAGCTATTCTTTATGCCTTTAACTTTGATTAATTAATTAAAATAAAATGACATATGAAAATAACTCGGAATTTTAAGGAGTTTTTTTTTAAAAAATTTATTTTGTTTAATTTGTATTTCAGTTTAATTTTCTAAAAAATGAAATAAATACTTTTAAAAGTTAAGCATTAAAGAATACATAAATGCAATGTTTGTTTAAGGCTTAATTTTGTTTCGTTTTTTTTTTTTTTTGCTAACGGCCATAATTAGCTAATAAAATTAAATATAAATTTGGCTGTTCTTTTTTGTTTAATATGGTAAACATATTTTGCTCATATTATGATTTCGTGGAAATTGCTTATATTCTTTTTAAATTAACAAATATAATACTCGTACATATCCACATTTAGGTATATGTATGTGTACATAACCATGTATATTCCTTAAACAATTTCTTTGGGCCACAATAAACACATTGGCTAATGGTGGAGCCGATCCACTGCTACGACCCTAATGAACTGTCTTCTTTCATAAGCTTAGTTATTTGGCCATTTGTTAGGTTTTGTTGGATGGTTGGTCCCATCAACCCTAGCAATTTTGCTTATTTGTTAAACTAAAATAACAGCAACAATGCATGCTTTACACACACACTCTCACACCCAACCCAAAGTACAGTAGAACAATTGCTTTTATTGTATTACCACATGTTTCCACATCAATTTCATTATAAAAATATATAAACTTTTTTTCCCCTTTTTGGTTGTTTTTATTTATTGCAGGTGAGCCAGAGAGTAGAAGTGAGGGAACGAAGTATTAGTTTTTTTGTTATACTGGGGGTTATACTACAGCTATATACTGCTGTTGCAGCAACGCCAGTAGTATGTAGTAGCTTGGTACATCCATTGTGTTCTGTGTTCTGCTAATTACAATTTTCTTTTTGTCGTCGTTGTTGTTATTGTCCTGTTTGCATTTTACTCTCTACTTTGGTGCTATTGTTTTTGTTGTTATTATTATTGTTGTTTTGTTAATTCAGGTTAAAATAAAATTTGCAACTTTTAAAAAATAATGTCAGCATTGCGTGTTTATGTCTTTGTTTTGTACGAGTGTTGGTTGGTCGTCGTTGTTGTTGTTTTGCTCTGTTGTTGTTTAATTTATCCGTTTATACCATGCTGAAGTTTTATAAACGTTCTATGGCGGGGAGTTAAATGTATGCATACATTTAGTTTATATGTGTATGTGGTTTTATTTCATATACATATTATAAATAATAGGGTCAAGCGGTAAAAAAGATTCTGTGATATGAAGGAAATATTTGGAAAAAGTAACAATAAAATACCCCGCACAATGAAAGCTTTAATTTTAAGGAAAAACTTTTGAAAATATTCCAGGGCCGGAGGGAGAATATTTCTCTCGTATCAACTAGAGCTTGGGTGCCAGCGTCTTGCAATGGTAAGCACCTCCGATTACACTCATAAAGTCTGCGGTTCGATTCCCAGGCCGGTCATAGGGTCATAAGACACGACATCAGACTCGGCGATAAAAAGTAGGTCCTATTTAATTGACCCAATATGAATCGGTGTGCACTCATTGGTATGAGAGAAGTGTCCCATGTCCCTTCGGGGATGTGAAAGGGAACATAAGTATGTATCAACGAGTACTTACTTAGCTGACCCTCTACAGAATATTTGCGATATAAGCTATTTGTTGCTCCACTTATCCCAATTGGGAATACCGTGTTTTTCGAACCCGTCTTCCACTTGTTTACTCCATCGAATCCTTGGTCTTCCAGTTCTGCGTGTACCGCAATGCGGCCGGTATTTATACGCTATTATAGGGTTTATCATTGCTCATGGTAAAGCAACGACGTAGCCGACGCAATCGCTATATATATCGATTCATTTAACTATTTGGATGTCGTTGTATAAGTGATAAAGTTCGTGGTTCATACGACGTCTATATTCACCGTCAACGCATATTGGGCTGTAGGTCTATCTCACACCAAGCACCGTGTTATATGCTTGCTCAAGTTCCCAGGCTTCGGAGACATACATTAGCGCGGGTAGTATACGTATCTGTAAAGTATTTTATTTGACGAAATGTTACTTTGTTGTTAAACTGCTTACTTAAGCCAAAATTGCATATGTTGGTCAATACTATTTCTCCTCTTATATCACAACTGATTTTCTTTCTTGTGTTTATGGCGGTGTCGAGGTAGAAGAAGTCTTTAACAACCTCAAAATTATCGGAACCCACTTCCACAGTTGCTCCGAGTTCTTTGGTCACATTTCGCGTCGACGCCATCAGCTTAGACTTTTCGCCGTTTACAGCCAGACCCTCTTTATCAGTTTCAGCTTCCACCTTCTTAAAGGTATCAGTTACTTCTTTTACTGATCGACCCATGATGTCAATATCGCCTGTATAACATGTGGCTATTGGTGTAAATTGTACCATTTCTTTTGACGTTTCCATCTCACATAACCTTTCCCTGCAGGATGTTGAAAAGATCACACGAAAGTCTGTCTCCTTGTCTCCAACCTCCTTTGGTACTGAGCTGTACGGAATTAAAATTTCCTATTCTAACTGGGGACCGGGTATCAGTTAGAGTCATCTTACAAAGCCAAATTACCTTTGCGGGTATTCCATATTCAAACATGGCTTGGAATACCTTTGAACGTGTAGGGATGTCGAAGGTTGATCTATAATGGACACAAAGATTGTAAGATTTAATCTGCATCTCTTCTCCAGGATTAGCCGCAAGGTATATGTCTGGTCAATGATGGATTTGCCAGGTCTAAAGCCGCATTGGTGTGGTCCAATTATTTCGTTGGCCATAGGCTTTAGTCATTTGCACAATATCACTGAAACTATCTTATAGGCAATAGGGAGCAGTCGTATGCCTCATTCCACTGTGGAAACTGAATTTCCCGACTGTTGGGCCAGGTATATTATACTTTCCAATTTTGTCAATGAAATCGCCTAGGCAATAAAGAGCAGACCTATGCCTCACATAGTTTGAACACAATGTCCTATTTCCATTCTTTTGGAGATAAGACACAGGATGCTCAGATTCCAATCGTCAGATACACGTTCTTTCTGCCTGGTGGTGCTAATTAGCTGATGCATGCACCTTATCAGTGTTTCGCATCCGGTTTTAAACTGATCGGCTCCAGCTGCTTATTAACCTTCCCCGGTTTATTGCTGTCTTTACCTCATCTTGGCCGGGCCGGCAATAGATAATAGGGAGCAGACTTCTGCCTCATCCCATTGTCAGATGTTTCACTGTGGAGACTGAATTTTCCGACTGTTAAGTCAGAGATATTCTCTCTTCCAATTGTGTCATTAAAATCACCAAGAAAAGACGTGGGCAGGAAAACAGTTATATATTTCTACCATGGGCTCTTTATAGCTCAATTATTTCGTTGAGCACAGGCTTCAGTCGTTCGCCCAATATCCCATACACTATCTTAGAGGCAATAGAGAGCAGACTAATGTCCCTACAGTTTGAGCACAAAGTCTTATCTTCTTTTGGATACAAGACATATAATGCTCAGATTCCAATCGTCGGATACGCGTTCTTTCAGCCTGATGGTGCTAACTAGCTGATGCGTGCACTTTTTCAGTGTTTCGCATCCGGTCCAAGCTGCTGTACTTTCAGATTTACCTCCTTTCTTGTGGACGGAACACTGTACCTAATGCATAAACCTTATCAGCGCGTAGCCATCGGCTCCTGCTGCCTTATTATTCTTCAGCCGGTTCATTGTTGTTTTTACCTCATCTTGACAAGGCGGTATATATTTAATACCATCTTCTGGGATTGGATCTGTGGTATATTCATCGTCTTCGCTAGCATTGGATACCAACAGTTTGGAAAGATGTTCTTTCCACATCCGTATGTAACTGTATGTATCAGTTACCAAATTACCATGCTAGCTTCTACAGGAAGATGTGTCTGTATGACACATTTCTATGGTACAATTCTCGGACTAGATTCTGGCTTCTGTATAACATGATTTTTTTCACTCCCACTTTTGCATTTCTTTCTTTTTCCTGCGTAATTTACATTTTTCATCTCTCCATTTTTTGCCGATTCCTCTCTCGTGCACTACGCATTGCCAGGTAAGGGCACCTGGATGTCGAAATGCTTAAAACTGATACTGCTAACTGCCATGATTTCGCCGCTCCGAAGTCTATCAGCCTATCATTGTCAAATGTTTCATTGTGGAGATTGAATTTCCCGACTGTTGGGCCAAAGATATTCCTCTCCTTTACAGTTTTGGTATTAGAATCGCATAGAATAATTTGAATGGCATGGACAGGACAACGGTCATATATTTCTTCTAAGCGCTCGTAAAATATGTCGTTGAACTGTTCATCCTGGTCTTCAGTGGGAGCATGAGACAAATAAAGTTGACGTTGAGGAATTTTGTTTTATCCGTGTTGTAGGAAGTCTTTCATTTACGGGGATGAAGCTGGAGACCTGATGTTTTAACCTCCGACCAACTACAAATCCGCAACCAAACGCATGCCTTATGTCATGGCAGCTATAAAACAGCCTATCACCTTTAGGTGTTGTGATGACTTTCCCCTTCCATCGTATTTCCTGTATGGCAGAAATATCGACCTGGTATTTTTCAACTATATCTGCCAGTGCGTAAACTGCACCTTTCTATAAAGAGTGCAAACATTCCGGGTGCAGATTCGCAGATCATGGCCCTTAAAATGTTTACGGGGGTCGTCAACTTTAGAGGTCTTTGATTTTCTCTTTCTTTGTACGATGTTTTTTGCAGCTGTGGGTTAGTAGCCCAACGCCCAACCCAAGTTTGTAACATTCTTATGGGTGATCGCGCGACACTTGTTAGCTCACTATCTTCAACGGTTGTAAAAGGCAGCTCCCCTGGTGGTACCTTGGGAATGACAGTGTCCACTTGAGATGAAAGAGGGACCATCATAAATCCTGGACTTTGCCATGATAAAGCCGGCCAGGGCAGCTGCTTGATTTCTTTCATCCACTACGTAACCCCATATCAAAGAGTGCCACCTAATAATAGAGTGAGCCTTATAACATTGGCCCTTTTTCTTGTCCAGTGGGAGGTTTGGGCTTACTTTACCGAGCGAATGTACGAGGAAAACTAACATCACGGCAAGAGAGCATCGATCAAATTAAATATTTGTATGTCGATAAAGGAACACCCTATAGCTCTATGAAAAACAAGTTTAATGAATTCATTCGTTGTTGACACTCGCTAAAAAAGCAATCGTAAGGGTTGTTCAAAAACGTCCGTTGTGTTAGAAAAAGACTAAGCAGTCCGTGAACGGCTAATGCAAGATCGTCATGTTATATACATATATTTGATATTGATTGAAAACTTGGCGGCAACAATGGGATTTTTCTCGTTGGATCCCATGTTGATCGTTCAAAATTTACGTTTTTTAGGTGTCTCAATCGGAGTGGAAAAAGTGCTTCAATAACACTGTGACACAAGATGGAGGTGCAAATCTGGGGCAGAGATAATTCCTTTTGGGGATGAATGCCCTATATGAGTATATTAAGAATCCCGAAGGACAGCTACGCCGTGAGTCGAACTTCCGAGTTATGGCATGATGAAGTTTCTGCTGAAGACCTTGTAAGGCATCTGAAATTAGCGTTATATCTTTGTTAACTGTTGTTTAGCTTATTTACGAGATGACTTGTCTTCAGTCAAATCGAATGAGGATTATTTTCGTAGAGCATTTCGACCTTCTAACTCGCTTCCTTAAACGTCCTTTTCGTCTCTTATTTTAAGAACCGCTATAAAAGTACCACAAGATGACGTTTTTCGGCTTTGAAATGTTCTGCAACATAGTCGCTCAGAAAATTTTAGGTACGGCTCTCATTGACAACTAATCGATTTTGTCTCGTTTTCATTGTCCCATTGTGCCTTTACCCGGTTTTTGTTCAGAAGAATACTGCATCTTGTGGTACTTTTATAGCGGTTCTTAAAATAAGGGACGAAAAGGACGTTGAAGGAAGCGAGTTAGAAGGTCGAAATGCTCTACGAAAATAATCCTCGTTCGATTTGACTGAAGACATGTCATCTCGTAAATAAGCTAAAACAGAAGTTCGACTCACGGCGGAGCTGTCCTTCGGGATTCTTAATATACACTCCAAGGGATTTCATCCCCAAAAAAAATTATCTCTGCCCCAAAATTTCGTTTAACAGTGTAATTGGTTTGAGCGCATGAAAAGGTAAATAAATCATGCTGGAGATTACTTAAGAATACAATAAAACTATTTTTAATGGTAAACATTCACGTTTTCATTGTTAGGCTAGATACTTTTTAGTTCCCCTCGAATTACATAAAACATGCTGTTCCGAGTGGTTGTCTCAGCGAGAGAGAAGTTGTCGCTTAGAAATAACTATTTTTCTTTTCCATTTTAAGTTCATTTTCCTTGGAATTTCCTTAGCTTTATAAATCATAAAAATCCTCAAAACTTCTAATCCAACCTAATATTCAATACAACTGCAACAAAAAAATGTTATACAATAGCAAAAAAAATGGAGCCTGTGTATATGAATATGCATAGCTTTCGGGTAAGGCAAGGTAAACAGTCAAAACGAACATATGCATGGCGCATTACACGTTCAGATTACATGTTTAATATGGCCTGTTTCTCGGACTTGAAAATAATTTGCCTGATGTACTTGTTGTTGTTGTTGCTGCTGCTATTGTTATTGTTTATCAACATAAAAATATCTGGATAAACTCTTGAATAATTAAATAGCAACATTTTTAATTTATTTTTACCTATTTTGTGCTCCCCATGCAACGTTCGTCGCTCGATGTTTGTTCACCTGTTCGGCGTGCATGTGTGTTAAACTAAAGGAAAATGCTACTAACTACCACTCACTAGCTGCCAGAGGAGACGTTATTGTTTGTTGTAACTGTTGTTTCGCATTGTTGTTCAATGTTAAAACAATATCTCGTGAGTGAGAAAAATAAAAATAAAATAATAATAATTTCACCGCAATTGTTAAAGGCAAATAATGAAAGCAACAACGAACGAAAACAACAACGATGCAATTATTAACCAAATAAAGGAACGTTAAATACAAACAATTAACTTGGACATGTTTGTTTTTTTTTTCTCCACACAATTTTTATACATATTTATAGAATTCCACGCATACATATGTGTATATGTATGTATGCGTGCAATAAACGTTTGTAAGAAATATATTCTGTTGAAGGCTTCAGTGCTATAAATAATTGGTCCATTTGAAAAATGTCTCATTCATCTGTATTCGTGTTGAAATGATTTATCACCTAACGTCAGGTGAAATGAAAACTCTTTTTTGAAAAAAAAAAAAACAACAACAACAAATTATAAAGTAGCACAGAAACACAAAATTGAAATATTGTTACGACACAAAGAAAATTGCCTCGTCTGATTTGGAATAATTTTGCATACCAAAAAGCAGCTGACATACATTTTCATTCTGGTAAAAACAATCAATCGCTTTTGTTTGGAATGTGAGGCTGCAGCCGTACAGTGTTTAATAGGAAAACACTAAAATTTTTTGAATCTAATGCAAAATCAATACCTTTTTTATAACCGTTGAAAAATGGGATTTTCTGCTTCAGTGATTGAAATATTAGCTACAATTCGGATATATGCTAAATTTTCCAACTCTAATTTTGGAATAATTTTAGAAGAATATCTTTGGCCCAACTGTCGCTAAACTCAGTCTCCGTAGTGAAACATCTGACAATGGATAAACAGCTATCAACCTCATTTCATTGCTAGATGTTCCACTGTGGTGACTGAATTTCCAGATTGGTGGGTCAAAGATATTCTTCTTTTCGATTTTGGCATTAAAAGTGCCTAGAATAATTTTGTAAAATTGAAGGTGTTGGACTAGGTTGATAAGTTTCTGTGCAGATTTGGAAATAGCCGCCATATGTATATATATTTTCCCCGATTTTGATATAACTCGTTCAATTTGAATTGAATAACCTTCAAAATTGCGTCACGTAGGGGATGAAAGATACCAAGCAACGGTTCTGACAGGCTTTAACATGGCAAAGCCCAGGATTTTTCTTGGTCCCTCTTTCATATCAAGTGGACACTGACCTCCGCGTGGTGTCACCTGGGGAGCTTCCTTTAACACCCGTTAAAAGTAGTGAGCTAACATGGGTTTGGGCGTCGGATTAGAAAAAAGCATCCTACTATGAAAAAAACAAAAGAAAAACAAACCCCTCTAAAGTTTATGAACCCCGCAAACGTTTTAAGGACCATGATCAGGGAATCTGCACCTGGAATGTTCGCACTATTTTTAGAGAAGCTGCAGTTTACGCCTTGGCAGCTGTACTTGAGAGGTACAAGGCTGGCATTGCGGCCATACGATGGATTGGAAAAGGCGTCACAACAATACCTAAACTTTAAAACATCTGGTGTCCAGGTTCACCCCAGTGAATGAAAGACTTGCTATAATTCTGATAAAAACTAACGACCAGTTTCTCTAATACGATTCGGATTCAAATTCGTTCGAATTACCACCAAACTCATACTAATGAAGAGAATGTTTGTTCGATTGAAAAGAAAAATGAATAAAATATTTTTCAAAAAATAGAAGTTTGGTGGTAGTTCGAACGAATTTGAATACGAATCGTCTTAGTGATACAGGCCATAAATTCTTGAAAACAAGGACGAACAGACCAAATATATAACAGAAACATATAACCGTTGTCCTGCCCATAACATTAAAATTATTCTAGGCGATTTTAATGCCAACATTGGAAAAAAGAATATCTTTGGCCCAACAGTCGGAAAATTCAGACTCTACCGTGAAACATCTGACAATGGTATGAGGTTGTCTCTAGACAAAAAAAAAATCCAAATTGTTTTCACGGAAGACATTCATCGAGAATTAACACGTACGATTGATCCGAGGAACAAATATTAACACGGATCGCCACCTTGTCGTACAAAGATTCGTACCCGACAAAGCGTTGCAAATAAAGTACGAACGGACACAACACGGAAGTTGGACATCGGAAAGCTCCAATCACAGCTGATAGCCACAGCGTGTTCAATTGGCCCTAATGGTTAATCAAAACATGGCTTGTTCCGATACCATATCATCACAGTGGCAAAGTTGTTTCCACTCCATGGATACCCCAAAATCCACACTTGGATAACAGAGGCCTACACGATGGAACCAATGGTATGACCAGGACTGTCTTGCTGCCACTGAAGAGAAAAATGCGGCATATAGGGCTACTTTACAATCAGCAGCAAAGCGTAGAGCACGAGGGAGGTATTGGGGAAATAGAAGAGAGGAGAAACGTCTTTTCCTCAGGAAAAAGAAGTGTACAGGTGACAGAGTGGAGCCCGAAAATTTTACCATAGGGTGAAACATCAAACTAATGTTTTGGTACAGGCACATCCCCCTGTAGAAATGAGTAAGGTACTATGGTGACAGATTCAGATAGTACGCTCAGGATATGGAAATAAAATGTTGGTATCCAGTACTGGAGAAGACGACAAAGATACCACAGATTTAATCCCAGAAAATGGTATTGAATGTATGCCGCCCGGCCAAGATGAAGTAAAGACAACAATAAACCGGCTGAAGAATAATAAGGCCGCAGGAGCCGATGGCTACACGCTGATAAGGTTTATGCATCAGGTACACAATCTGGGACGAAGAACCGGTAGCCGATGATAAGAACGTGAACATCCACAAGAAAGGAGATAAGTCTGAAAGTACATCTCCGAACAGTTAATTAAGTTAAGAAGAATATTGGACAATAGATGCTATTTCGGTTAAAATAAGCACTTTGAAAATAAAGTCACATCTCGTCAAACAAAAATAACATTTACAGAACATTGATAGTTTCCTGCTAATGTATGCTTCTGAAGACTGGGTACTCCAGCAAGTAGATAAGGCAGTAATTGTTGCGTTTCAGAGAAGAAATTTTCGAAAAATGTACGGGTGCATCGAAGGTTAATATTGACATCATATGAACCACGAGCTGTATCGGTTATAACACGACATGAGTGTAGTTAAACGTATTGAAATACAACGATTGCGTTGGCTAGGCCATGAATGAGCGTTACCATACGTTTTTACATACCTCACCTTCATATATACTCCTACATTAATAAATACCAAATTGTATATATTTTTAGAAGCTCTGAATTGAATGTAAAACGTTTGTAAAATTCCCCGAATAATCAATGATTATGCGAAATTGCCTTAAAATTGTTCATTCAAATATTTTTTTATTACAGCAATTGAAATTAGAAATTCTTAAGATCTCAATTCGAATTTCTTGGAAAACTGTTTCTTTAGAAACAAAGAAGATATATGGATATGACACTTATATATCGGCATATACATATGGTAAAAACAAATTTCTTTTGCAATTCCATATGAAACAATTTTAAAAAATTTTTTGCGAGCACATCTACTATTATTGATATAGAGGATTAAGAAAAATTTGTGGTTTCAAATCTGTTCACGTCTAAAAAATAAATTAAAAATACGTACAGAATCTAGACAACGCGTAGAAAAATACGAAACCAACATTATAAATATTGGGGTTTTAATATGCATATTGCAGCAACAATGAACGGGAAAACTTATTTTTTATTAATTTTCTCGTTTAGAGTTAAACTTGATGATCGAAATATTTTTGCAAGTGAAAAAGGAAAGCTAAGGACTCGATCCGTGACGTAGGGGATGGAAGATACCAAGCAACGGTCCTGACCAATGAACGGAAACAAACAAAACGATTCCCGTACCAATCACACAAAGCCAATGTAAAAAGATGTAAACCGTACGATTGCGGAAATGTAACTTCGGTTATGCTTTGCCGAGTTGTTTCATTCACCACCGAAACAAGAAGTATTTTTGGGAAACGTTTGCCGTGCGTATTGTCAATGACACACTCAGCCACACACACATGTGATTGCTTAACAACCCAACCACCAATCAGCATACCACAGTGAATTTTATCAACCACCAAACGTTTTTGATTTATTCACATGTATTTAGTACTATTCCGTTTTCTATCTGCTCTTGTGGAGTTGAGTACTTTTCGCTTTTCGTTTTGTTCGCACTCACGAATATAAACAAAACAAAACTAAACAGCGAGCTCGGCCAACGAGGGTTATGTTTCGTTTTGTATTGTTCCTATGGAAAATACGAAACGAAACGATTGGAAATGTTATTTAAAGTATTTTTACGTACTCTGGTCCTGACCGGTTTTAACATGGCAAAGCCCAGGATTTATCTTGGTCCCTCCCCTCATCTCAAGTGGACACTGACCTCCCCGTACCAATCACACAAAGCCAATGTAAAAAGATGTAAACCGTACGATTGCGGAAATGTAACTTCGGTTATGCTTTGCCGAGTTGTTTCATTCACCACCGAAACAAGAAGTATTTTTGGGAAACGTTTGCCGTGCGTATTGTCAATGACACACTCAGCCACACACACATGTGATTGCTTAACAACCCAACCACCAATCAGCATACCACAGTGAATTTTATCAACCACCAAACGTTTTTGATTTATTCACATGTATTTAGTACTATTCCGTTTTCTATCTGCTCTTGTGGAGTTGAGTACTTTTCGCTTTTCGTTTTGTTCGCACTCACGAATATAAACAAAACAAAACTAAACAGCGAGCTCGGCCAACGAGGGTTATGTTTCGTTTTGTATTGTTCCTATGGAAAATACGAAACGAAACGATTGGAAATGTTATTTAAAGTATTTTTACGTACTCTGGTCCTGACCGGTTTTAACATGGCAAAGCCCAGGATTTATCTTGGTCCCTCTTTCATCTCAAGTGGACACTGACCTCCCCGTGGTGTCACCTGGGGAACTGCCTTTAACACCCGTTAAAGGTAGTGAGCTAACATGTGCCGCGCGTTCACCCATAAGAACGTTAAAAACTTGGGTTTGGGCGTCGGGTTAATAACCCTCCCCTAGAAAAAACATCCTACTATGAAAAAACAAAAGAAAAGAAGAACAAATCCCTCTAAAGTTGACGAAAACGCAAACGTTTTAAGGACCATGATCTGCGAATCTGCAGCTGGAATGTTCGCACTCTTTATAGAGAAGGTGCAGTCTTCGCATTGGCAGACGTACTTGAAAAGTACAAGGCCGATATTACTGCCATACAGGAAATACGATGGATTGGGAAAGGCGTCACAACAACACCTAAAGGTGACACACTGTATTATAGCTGCCATGACGTAAAGCATGAGTTTGGTTGTGGATTTGTAGTTAGTCGGAGACTAAAACATCTAGTATCCAGCTTCACCCCAGTGAATGAAAGACTTGCTACAATTCGATTAAAAGCAAAATTCTTCAACATCAGCTTTATCTGCGCTCATGCTCCCACTGAAGAAAAGGACGAACAGACCAAAGATATATTTTACGAGCGCCTAGAAGGAACATATGACCGTTGCCCTGCCCATGACATTAAAATCATTCTAGGCGATTTTAATGCCAAAATTGGAAAGGAGAATATCTTTGGCCCAACATACGGGAAATTCAGCCTCCACAGTGAAACATCTGACAATGGTATGAGGCTGATAGACTTTGCAGCTGCAAAAAACATTGTAGTTAGCAGTACCAGATTTAATCATCTCGATATTCATAAGGGCACCTGGCTGTCTCCAGATCAGAAAACAAGAAATCAAATTGATCATGTTGTGATAGATGGAAGACATTCATCGAGCGTGTTGGATGTACGATCGTTCCGCGGCGCAAACATTGATTCGGACCACTACCTTGTTGCAGCAAAGGTACGCACCCGCTTAAACGTGGCAAACAAAGTGCGAACAGATACAACACGAAAGTTAGACATCGGTAAGCTGCAATCACAACAGATAGCCACAGCATATTCCACTCAACTAGCCCAATTGCTTAATCAAAGCACTCCTCATCCCAATAACCTATCAGCGCAATGGCAAAGCATTGCCCACTCAATGCAAACAGCCGCAAAATCCATACTTGGATACCAGAGGCCTCCACCAAGGAATACATGGTATGATCAGGAGTGTGGTGCTGCCACCGAAGAGAAAAATGCGGCATATAAGGCTACTTTACAATCCGTAGCAACGCGTAGCGCACGAGAGAAATACAGGGAGAAAAGGAGAGAGAAGAAACGTCTTTTCCGCAGGAAAAAGAGAGAGATGGAAAAGCGGGAGTGTGAAAAAATCGAGATGTACAGGAGCCAGAATGAAGTCCGAAAATTCTACCAAAGAGTCAAGCATCAAACTGATGGCTTTGGTACAGGCACATCCTCCTGTAGAGACCAGCAAGGTAATTTGGTAACTGATACAGATAGTGTACTCAGGATATGGAAAGAACATTTTTCAAAACTGTTGGTATCCAATAGCAGCGAAGACGACGAAGATACCACAGTCCCAATCCCAGAAGATGGTATTGAATGCATACCGCCTAGCCAAGATGAGGTAAAGACAGCAATAAATCGGCTGAAGAATAATAAGGCGGCAGGAGCCGATGGCTTACCAGCCGAGCTGTTCAAAACCGGAGGCGATATGCTGATAAGGTGTATTCATCAGCTAGTTAGCACCATCTGGCAGGAAGAACGAGTACCCGACGATTGGAACCTGAGTATCCTGTGCCCCGTCCACAAGAAGGGAGATAAGACTGTATGCTCTAACTACAGGGGCATAAGTCTACTCCCTATTGCCTACAAGATCGTGTCAGGGATATTGTGCGAACGACTAAAGCCTATGTTCAACGAGATAATTGGACCATACCAATGCGGCTTTAGACCTGGCAAGTCCACCATTGACCAGATATTTACCCTGCGGCAAATTCTGGAAAGACCCAAGAGATGCAGATCGACACCTACCACCTTTTTGTCGATTATAAAGCAGCCTTCGACAGCCCGCTGCGTTCAAAGGTATTCCAAGCCATGTCTGAATTTGGTATCCCCGCAAAGCTCATCCGGCTTTGCAAAATGACTTTAACTGACACGAGGTCATCAGTTAAAATAGGAAAGAACCTCTCCGAAGAGTTTGGTACCAAAAGAGGTTTCAGACAAGGAGACAGCCTTTCGTGTGATCTCTTTCACATCAAAAACGTCAAAAGAAGTGGCACAATCTACACCAATAGTCACATGTTACTTGCTTATGCTGATGATATAGATGGTGTCGACGCGTAATGCGTCCATTGAGCTCGGACCGACTGTGGAAGTTGGCTCCTATAATATTGAGGTAGTAAAAGACTTCGTCTACCTCGGCACCTCCGTAAACACAACAAACGACATCAGTTGTGAAGTAAAAAGAAGAATCGTATTGGCAAACAGATGCTACTTTGGTTTAAGTAAGCAGTTTAAAAACAAAGCCACATCTCGTCAAACAATAATAACGCTCTACAGAACACTGATACTACCCGTGCTGATGTATGCCTCCGAAGCCTGGGTACTTGCGCAAGCAGACATGGCAGTGCTTGGTGTGTTTGAGAGAAAAATTCTTCGAAAGATCTACGGACCAATCTGCGTTGACGGTGAATATCGACGTCGCATGAACCACGAGCTGTATCTGCTGTACAACGACATCAATATTGTTAAACGTATCGAGATGCAGCGATAGCGTTGGCTAGGCCATATCATAAGAATGAGCGATGATGACCCCGCTAAATAGGTTTATAAACACGGTCCGCTTGGCGGTGCACGCAAAATTGGCAGGCCAAGGAATAGATGGCGCAAACAAGTGGATGATGAGATGAAAAGGCGCGGTATTCCAGAAAGCGAAGCAACAAATAGAGAGAATTGGAGATCTTTTCTTAGTTCGGCCTATAGAACAAATGTTCTGTAATGGGCCAGCTAAGTAAGTAAGTAGTAAGGACTCGAACCCACACAGCCACCAAATTATGTGACTAGTTTCGCTGTTAGTTGGGCAGCTCTACAGACATATTATGTCAGAAGAAAGCAAGGCGTCGAGGCTCAAAATCAAAAAAACCCGGAAGTTCAGGCTTCAAAATGTCAGCATAAATTTTAGGTAGAAGTAGTGGATATATCAAAAAAAATCATGTACTAGTATCATGTTGCCCATGGAGTATTCTTTGATTCCATCTTTGGGCATAGGTTTATGGAATTTAAGGTTAAGCCAGAAATCGGAAAGGAACCAAAAAAAATTGTTGTCTTCAACCAATCTTTACCATTTTTTTAAACTGATGCCAACACAGCTTCCTTATAAATCATGTTTAATGGTCAATATTATGAAATCCCTCCTTAAACACTTCATTTTAAAGAAATTCAGTCATATTATATAGAGTATGACAACAGTTCACGCATACTGAAAGGGTGAAACTCGGATTCATCGATTATAAAACTTTTTTGGTTTTTACCATATGCATGTATTGTATGTATATTTTTATATGTTGAACAACCTATGATGAACATATTTATACGCTGCTATGTAAATAAAGTGTGAAAACCTATAGGCACGCAGATTTGTTAGTACTGAATAACATTCTAACAAGCTAAACAATGTTAACACACAAACATACATAGATATTGCAAAAAAGAAAAAAAAAATCAAAAATAAAGCTGCGAAATGATTTCATGTTAATGTCGTTGTCGTCATAGTCGTTATATGTCAATCGGTATTTATGTGTATTTATCCATGCATACAAACAGTTATTCACTCTTATACCCATCCGCAAGTAGGAGTCATACCTCTTATACACACATAGAAACACATGTGAATGTTTGTAAATATTGGCATGCCGTAGAAGCGTTGGCTTATTTTCCAAAACATCAACACACACATACGTATGTGGCCCTTGGTTACAAAACACGCGCTATGCCAAAGAGTAGCAACGGAGAAAAAAAAACGAGACGAATGCTTGTGAGATGTTGCTATCCATGAGCACATGTGATTTGCTAGATTTTTTTATTTATTTATTTCTTTGGAACCGGCAAAGTATCAGGTCGCACATACACACACGCAAAAACCAAACCTAGTTACAGGGAAATTGAGCCAACCATCCAGTTGTTGTTTTTATAATTGAGAAGCACTAAAAACAAAACAAAAAATGTGGAAATTCTGGCATTGTTGGTAATGCTGCAGATCTCTTTACCGCAATATGGAAACATATGCGTCACACAAATACAAATTATATCTTTAAAACACATAAACTAACACATCGCGTTTCTAACCTAGCACCGTGTTACAGTGGTGTTGTGTATGATAGACGGAAAGAAGCAAGTTTTTTCTGCTTTTATTTTTTGCCGTTGTTGTACTTGCTGCTGTTAAATATCTGCAGAAAACACTATGACGCCCTAATTTACACATTATTTTGTATTCAATTCCATACCCTCTTTGGGGGATAACAAAGGTTTCCAAAGTGGCTTTGTACACTCTTGTCTTGTTTAGTTCACTTTTAGTCATCATACACACACACACACACAGACATACTTGGCTATTTACATGAATGAGAAATTGTTCTGTGGAAATTTACAACAGCATACGGATGAGGTTTTGAGATAATAATAAATAATGTTGTTTAGAAATAAAAACTCGAGGAAATGTCCTCTTGCCACGAACATAAAAACAGGGACAGGCAAAAATACTTTCCTAATATCAAAATGTGCCCAATAGGGTTATGACTTTTCGTAATTTTTTCTCAAAAATGATTTCCTGTAGCAGGAATAAATTAACTTTTAGCTATTAATCACACAAATAACGTTTATTCCATCGACATAAGTTTTTTTTTTTTTTGAAAAAATGTATGATATGAAAAAAATTTTCTCAAAAATTATTTCCTGTTGCACAAATGAATGACCTTAAGTCTACTAATAACTAAAATAACGTATATTCCATTAAAATATTGAAATAGGTCATGCACAAACCACTTTGAAAAAAGTTTGAATTTTTATTTTTTGTTAAAAAATTATATTTTGAAAAAAAAAGATGTTTACGACTTTTTATGATTCTCAGAATTATAAAAAATTTGTGAGAAAGAAATGTTGTGTCAGTTTGGTTATCTCATGTGGCTCTAAAGTTTGCTTTCAATTGTATATCTGCTTACAGGGACTTCAAGAAATTGCCCAAAATTCTGATAAATTCAAATTTTAAAAACATTTTGTGCGTGAGATTTTTGTCTCTGAATCACTTTATAATTAAGATTTTATGTAATCTTATGCAGAAACTCATCACGCTGTGATACAGGGATATGAGGTTGTAAAAAGTCAAAAGCCTAGTGCCCAACAAAATCCACTGATGTCATGAGGAGGCAACTTTTTGTAGACCTCATGGCGGTATTCTGGCAGGTGATACCACACTGACACCACGTAGCTTACCACAGACCGGCATATTGCTTGATAAGAGGTCAACAAAGTTTCTTTGTCAGCACTTCAAGTGCTAACGGCCAGCGACTTGAGAATCTTTTTCATACTTCTGATCTTATCACAAATAGTTGCGGCTTAGGCGGAAACATGGTGTCGAACGTTATACCCAGTACAATAGGGTAATTAAAGCTCGGAATCAGGACACCATCCACCATTATGCTCAGGTCCCTCATTTAAGACGTCCAGGTGGTGAAATGTGCTGCGGTGGATTTAGCGGCGGATATGTTCATATTCCTCAGATGGAAGAACTGCCCTAAATGAGCTCTGTAGACATTTAACCTAACACATATGTATGTCATCGACGATGGGATCACATGCCAAGATCCCACAATCATCCTCATACATTACGATATCTATGCCGTCTGGAGGTTTTGGAATTTGAGAAAGGTAGAGGTTAAAAAGTTCCGAAGATCTCACCGACACTGGGGAATTCCCTGTGTCACCCTAAGGCTTTTGGACTTCTTATTTCTGAATTCTAAAAACGACTTGAAGCCGCAACACAGCTACTATCGCAGTAGTCCTGGAAGCGACTTAAAGCCTGGGTGCATAAGCTGCCTTGTCTGATTGCCTTGCTTTCCTGCTTCATTTCTGATATTACAAAAATAAAAGAATAAAGAAGGCCAAGCCAATTTCTAACTAGGTTGTCCTTTTCTTTTTATATCCTACACCATAATGTGGAAAGTGTATTACAAGTTTGTTTTGGTAAGAATTCATGTAACACCGCGAAATATTCGTCGGAGACCCCCAATGTGGTATACCAATCTTCATATCTCGACGAGATAAAGCGATTTTGAGATGTGCGTCCGTCCGTCCGTCTGTCCATTATAAATTGTAAACACGCTCCAGGCCGCAATTATGGACCGATATTTAGCGGGTGAAATTGACCAAAAACATAAGATTTATTCAATTTTCTAGCGGCTGTGTAGGTTGCAATAATAGTCCGATCAACGCGAAATTTTATATAAGGTAAGAGTATATGACAGAGAAGAAGCTTGCAATTTGAGATCAGATAATATTTAGAGGGTTAAATGGACCACAACTTTTGTGTGAATATTTTTAATCTACAACTTATATCTTTATTCCTGGAAGATACATTCCGGACAAGTAAGCTACCCTTGGAAATGGAACGCATGACCTTTCAATTGATGCCAGTTGTGTTGGTGTGCATGATCAGATAACAGAGTTACATTCCAATATTTTCAGTTATTCGTATATAGTGTAATCATAAACTCGTTAGAGGTCGCAATTTTACGCCAATAGTCACGAATTTTTTCACCGGGTAAGAGTTTAGGTCAAAGAATATGCCTACAATTTTGAATGATTATCTGATATTATGTATTTAGCGGGTGAAATGGACCATTACTTTTGTATGAAAAATATACAAATTTTATTTTTGGTCGATATTTTAATTCTTTGAGGACATATATCGGCAAAGTAGCCTACATATGGAAAAAACGACTGACCTTTCCCCTGATGCAATTTGCAATAAAGTGTTTGCTAGATAACGGTCCTACTGCTTAATATATAATGGGTTCTGTGTAGAGAGTCACATTTTCCTCCCATGCTATAAATTGTCTCTATCATTACTAGTTTTTACATCATTGGATTTTTATACCCTACACGCAATGTGGAAATTTGAAGTACACAATTTTTGGAAGATAGATCTTCAATTGACAAATTTTACATAGCATTTGTAGTGTTGAATAAATTGGAGCAATGTCCGTCGGTCGAATATAAGAGATATGGCAAATTGCATTGTAACTGGGAATATTTGTAGGGGCTTATATATTTAGTTATATTATAGGATTCTGATATTCGAAGAAAATTTAAAGATGTAGTAGAAGGTGCTAAACAATGATAATTTTCCAATTTTAGACTATTTATTAGAAATGTATAATATATATGATTTTTCAACAAACATCCCAGAAGGGACAAGGGAGACTTCCTTCATATCAATGAAAATTCGATTGTTTATTCTGTCAAAAACCTTGTTTTTTGGCTAGGTTTACGACGTATGACCATCAATGGTGTACAGAGGCAGTGGTGTAGGGTATCACATGGTCGGCCCCGTCCGACTGCAGCCCTCTCTTACTTGTTTATTCTTTTATCAGAAGCAAGGAAGGCACGCAGGCGAGGCAGCTTATGTGCCCAGGCCTTAAGACCTAAACAGCCTCAGAAGTGCACCCATTCCGTTACATCTTACCAAATTTGACATGTGGTGGATGCAGATCTGGCAAACGGAACAGATCTGTGGCCCAGAGTTAATCGCTATTCCGGCACGAACCAAACGAGTTCATAGCAAGAGTTCCGGGATATATTGCCGCTTCGCAACACATAAATGTTTACGTGACGGCCCCTGGTCAACGATTCCTCCGTATATAGCTCCCATATAACGGTATAACGGTATAGCTCCCATATAACGGTACCTCCCGCTCTAATGTATTTTGAGGATTTTAGCTGAATTTTTTGTCCGAACTAGATATAATTTGGCAATGGATGTTCCCAGTGGTTACACAATTTCCTCATCAAAAATCTTCAACGTCAGTCCATGTGTTGGTGTAACATCCCTATAACGGTACCTCCGGATTTTAGGTATTTCCAGAATTTTAGCTGCATTCTTTGTTCGAACTAGCCATAATTCGACATTTGTGGTTGTTGGTGGTCACAAAACTTCTCCAACAGAAATATTCAACATAGATCCACGTTTTGGGATATCCCCCATATAGCGGTACCTGCGGATTTTTGGTATTTTAAGTTTGTTAGATGCACTTTTTGTCAGAACTAACTGTAATTTGACATTTGAGGTTCCCAGTGGTCACATGACTTTTCCACCAAAAATTCTCAACATAGGTCCATGTTTTGGTGTAACGGTACCTACGGATTTAAGGTATTTTGAGTATGTTAGCTGCACTTTTTGCCGGAACTACCTGTAATTTGACATTTGAGGTTCCCATTAGTCTAACAAAAACTTTCACCTATGTTGCTATAGTTTGGTATATCCCCCATATAAGGGTACCTCCGGATTTTTAGTATCTTTAGGATGTTAGCTGAAGTTTTTGTCCGAACTACCTGTAATTTGACATTTGAGGTTCCCATTAGTCACAAAATGTCTCTAACAAAAATGTTCAACATATGTCCAAGTTTTGGTATATCCCCCATATAAAGGTACCCACGGATTTTAGGTATTTTGTGGATGTTAGCTGCACTTTTTGTAGGAACTACATCTAATTTGACATTGCAGGTTCCCATTAGTCACAACATTTCTCTAACAAAAACGTTCGCTACATTTTTTGACAGAACTACCTGTAATTTAACATTTGAGGTTCCCAGTGATAGTAAAAATTCCCCGCCGAAGAATGGCCAACCTAAGTCCCTGTTTTGGTGTAGCCCCCATATAACAGTACCTCCCGATTTTAGGTATTTTGAGGGCTTTCTCTAAATTTGTTGACCGAACTACATGCATATTGAGGTTTAACATTCCCAATGCTCAAAAAATTTTTCTCCCGAAAACTGTTAACGTAGGTTCATGTTTTGATATAGCAGCCACAAAACGGTACCTCCCCTTTTAAATATTTTGAGAATTTAAGATACAATTTTTAACCGAACTAGCCGCAATTTGGCATTTGAGGTTTTCAGTAGTCACGAAAGTTCTCCACCGTCAACATAGGTCCATGTTTTGGTATAGCCCCCATATAACACTATCTCCAGATTTTCGGTATTTTGAGGATTTTAACTAAAATTTTCAAACGAACTACCTTGGCAGCTGAACCGGGAGGTGCCGTTATATGGGGGCTATACCAAAACATGGACCTATGTTGATGATTTATGGTGGATAAATTTCGTGAGTAGGTATTTTCAGGGTTTTATATAGTTCCATGTTCTGGTATAGGCCCTATTTATGTACACCTCCCGATTTTCGTTACTTTGAGAACTTGCTGGAATTTGACATTTAAAATTTCTATTGGACACAACACTGCTCCATCAGAAATTGTCAATAAAGGTCCATGTTTCGTATAAGCACTATATAACGGTACCTGCCGATTTTTATTTTTTTGAGGGATTTAGCAACATTTTTTGACGGAACTACCAGAAATTTGACATTAGAAGTTATCTGCAGTCACAAAACCTTTCCAGCAAAAATTGTCAATATAGATCCATACCTCGATATAGCCCCCATATAAAGTTATCACTTGTTTCAACACATTTTTATACCCTCCGCATTTATGCTAACGACGGTATATACACTTTCTTACAGGCAAAATGTGCCTCGTCGAAATAATGGTTTTAGACCCCAAGTATGTTTGGACGAAGTGTGTTTCAGACAATTTGGAGTTGATTTAGCCATGTTCGTCCGTTTGGCTGAAGCGCACCATAACTTTTGAAAGGATCAATCGATTCGTAATATTTTGTTCATACTTAGTTTAAATTCGAATATGTGTTATATCGGTCCACTCCTGCCGGTACCTCCCCCTCAAAACTTCGGAAATGTTCGAAGCATTTGTGTGCGTGCTGACTCTTGAAGGGAATGACCAATTTGGCCCATACTTTGCACATCATGCAATTTCTACTAGACTTAGATGAGGTCCACACCATCGGGTACCTCCCACACAAAATTTCGGAAAAGTTCGGTTTAGAGCCTGGTCTCGAATCGCTTTGATTTTGGTTGTAGCAACATATATTCAGTGCCCTCTATACGACGGTGCAAGTTGTAAAAAAACCCTATGACACCGTGTGTATTGGTTGGAGCGCAAGATAACTTGGCCTTCATAATATTTTGTCCAAACTTTGTTTAAGTTCGAAGATAAGCCATATCACTCCGCACCTTTAGGTATTTGCCCAAAAGAGTTCAAAAATGTTCGGAAAAATTGTGCGCAAGATAACTCTTGATGGAAGTTACCGATTTGGTCCATACTTTACACATCCCAATATATCTACCAAATATATACCCACTCCTTCGGGTACCTCCCACAGAAAATTTTGCTCTGAAATCACTTTGCTTTTTTTGAAGCAACTTTCATTCGCTGCCTCAATTACGAAGGTAAAAGTTTTTTCTGGGACAAGTCCATTATTCTTGAAAAAACAGCCCGAAAGGTGTAAAAACCCTCTACGGCACCATGTAGTGGCTGGAGAGCACTACAACTCTCGAATCAAATACTGAGTTGGTCCACACTGATTCAACTCATATTTTAGTTTGTATTAGATAATTTAGGTATTTGGGGTATCCGTGATCGAAACATTTTTTCACCTAAAATAATGGACTGAAAAGAAAATAATTATACCATTTTATTTAAGAACTAGCAGAACACGGTACGCTTCGCTACCCCGAATAAGGTAAAATAAATTTTGATACATTTAATTGTAGGTCAATTATCGTCACACATTCCAACTTTCATTAAAATTGGGTATATGGCGTGTTTGGTGCATCAAATACATGAAATCGGACGAAAATATATATAGGAGCTATATCCAAATCTGAACCGATTTCAATATAATTTGGCAAATCTATTTCTAGGCTTCCTGTCCTTGACTTATTGTCCATATCTTCCCTGCACTTCACCTGCTTTATATATAGTCCCCACCCTTCATGCCGTGCATCAAATTACGTTGAAAACGAAAATGTTAATTCCTTTTTCGTAGAATTTTCAAAACTAATTCAATTCCCAAAAGCTGTTGTTCTCTATTGATTGGTTAGCTTAGCTGTTGTTGTTGTTTTTTAGCCTTTGTGCGACAATGTGTTTAGAATAGTGTTCTAATTTGTTTGTTCATGCAGATAGCAACACACCAGCACCTCTAACATCATACCCGAACCCTACTCCTCTTCTTATCATGACCAATGACAAGCAACATCACCGGTTTTGCCAGCACCATCAACAAAGCCGCCACCATCATTGACGCCACCATTAATAATTATCATCTGGCAAATGTGAGGTCCTCTGTGAATATAAATACATATGCATGTGCATATAGTTTTGCGAATGTCGGTGTGTTGTTGCGCTCAAATGCATGTAATTAAATTTAAAACAGAAACAACAAAAATTGTTGTAATCACAATAATGACATGTAATGTCTCCACATAGTTGTTGTTGTTGGCAATATGGACATTTGGGTTAAAGATGACGACGATGGTTAAGGGGTTTTTATTTATTTTTTTTTTTGTTTTTGCAAAAACAACAAGTCTACCAAACCGGGGGCCAAATAATTTTCCTGTTCAAAATACAGCATAGCTACAAAATTTTACTGAGTACTTCACTGTGGCTTGTTTATAACAACAAAAATAAAGCAAACTATGAGAAAGTGGAGTACTTTCAGTTGTCGCTGTATTACAAGCGTTACCGTTACCGTGAGTATGCATACAACTGCCATGTCGTATGTGTACGTGCTTTGCCTAGAGCAACATTTTGCTAATGTTGAACGCTGTTGGGATATTTGCTTGAATGTTAACATTTCTAGTTGCTGATTGTCTTTCAGCTTACGGGGCCGGTATAGATTTATTGGATGGTTGCCTTGCACGATACAACACACCGGTTGAACGCCTCCACTTAGTTTGTGTCCCAATCATGCATCCCCCCCACCCATTTTTCTAACCCATTTCTTCTTTTCCCACATGCCTTTCAAAAGGGAGAGCCTGAGGATGTGGAAACAAGGGGGTTATAGGGAAAATTGGTTTCATGTTTGGTGCAAATGAAACGGATGTGGTGGTATGACATAATATGGCAGATATGCAAATTTTCCCTTCTATCTACTTGCTAGAGGTTGCATCTGTATGGGTAACTTTCCAATGTACCGGCAAGTGTATTCGTGCATATAAGGCGTTGAATTTTCAACAACAACAACACTAGTAGAGAGTAAGTTCGTCGTACAACGAATTGTAGTTTTAAGTTTTGTATGGACATTATACAAATTACAGGGTGTTTTGATTGGATAAAAGAGCCCACAAAATATTCATAGTTTTGTAAACTTTTTTTATGTTGTCGCACTAGGCCGTTCACCACTATTCATTCATTTAGAGAGTGGAGTCAGCCATTCAGTTATTCAGGAAGGCAGTTAGCAACGAAATTCAGTAATTTTTAAGAGTACACGTTTTAAAAGTCATTTACCAGACTTCCGCCTGCCAGACATGTCTTGCCAGCCATGGTAACAATATTTGATGACAGTTAAAGATTTTTTAAAGGAGTAAGAAGAAAGATAGGGTTTTGGGATTAATACAAAAAATTATCATATGTAGGAAAGTTTGAGTTTTTATTGTGATTTTTTTGTTTTTAAATTTTTCTCATCAATGAACATTGTAGTTTCAGAATTTGCAAAAACTTCCCAGGTGTACCGTGTGTTTTATTTAGCTCGTCATTTTAGCATCCTTGTCTTTCAGCTCATCGGTATAGACTACTTGCCCTCTAGTTGCTCCCTTCGCAATCTCGTCTTTATAGAATTCATGCCCTACAGCCTTTTATGTAATGGCATTGCTTCCAGGAAAACATCTAAAATCGGGAGGTACAGATACCACAATATGGACCTATGTTCACTATTTTTGGTGGAGAAGTTTTGTAACCGCACCGGCTGAACGCATGTCAAATTACAGGTAGTTCGGTAAACAAATGCACCTAAACTCCTCAAATCAACTTAAATCAGGAGGTTCCGGTTTATGGGATCTGTACCAATATATAGACCTTTGTTGACATATTTTTGGTGGATGTTTCAATGGGAACCTCAAATGCCAAAAATTTTAGCTAAATCCTCAAAATACCGAAAATCGGAAGTTTCCGTATGGGGGTATAAAAAAGGATACCCCTATGACAACAATTTTTGGTGGAGAAGTTTTGTGGTACTAGTTCGGTTAAAAAAATCAAGCTAAAATTCTCAAAATATCAAAAATCCGGAGGTACCGTTTTATGGAGGATATACCAAAACCTTTGCCTACAGCAACACTTTGCTAATATAAAACGCTGTTGGGATATTGGCTTGAATTGATTGTCTTTCTGCCTGTCCCAACGAAGATTAATTAACAAATGTCAGTCATTACGGTGTAATAATGAGGGGAATTTTGACCCTTGCAGGTAACCTTCACTAAAATAAGAGAAAATCGATATAAGTTACAAACAGAATCTGGAATGCTGAGGTCCAAATTTAAGTTAGTTTTTCAACAAATAGAATAAACGAAGCAAGAAGATCAGCTCTTACGACATTATGTATTTCAAGGAAAAAATTTACTACAAGCCAAAGCAATTACACCTAAACACCCTGTTGTGGTGTTGTTACCTTTTGCGATAATTATCATTCCTTATGATTGTCGTTGGGTTGGTTGTATCGTGTGTTTGGTTTATAATAAAATGCTTTTTCATGTTTTTTACTATCTTCACTATAATTAAAATATTACAAACGGTAAAAATGGCGCAAATATAAAGACAATATACACAAGTACATACATATTTAAATGATGAGCAATTCCTTGTTGCAAGAAACAGTGTCACAGCTTGCATGATTACCTTCCTTTTTTACTCTTTGCTACACAGATGGTATGTAGCTGTTGGAATAGACCATTACACTGCAAATGCTTGTTAACAAACGGACCAGTCATTCAGGAATCCCGACCAAATAGTCATGGTTTGGTTCATTGATGGGCTGTTTTACGTCTTTCGTTGGCTTGCGATTTTTTTTATATTGCATGATATTATATCACATATATCGCTGTGATTAATATGCATTAATATGAATATTTAAAAGAAACGTTTCTGAGTGCTATGATCATGTAGGCTGGCTGGACTTTTACCAAACCCTAAAACTCTCGACAACAGTTCTTGTGATGCCCACTTGAATGGCAGTCGTTCATTCATTTTTTACATTTTGCCTCTAGCCATTTAAATAATAAAAACAAAAATAAAAATACAAGTAAAACAATATTTAAATATTCACCATTGCACAATGGTCACAAATCCAAATTTTCTGGCCAAAACTATTTCAACGTCCACTTTGTATTGAAATTAATTATTATTTATATTAAATGTGTACAAACAGCAATTATTACGTTTTATCGACCAAAATGACCAAAAACAGCCAAAATTTGTTGAACAGGGTGGTCCCGTTGTGTGGGGTCTAAACCAAAACATTGACCTATGTTTATAATTTTTGGTACGAAGGATTCATATCTTCCAAGAGGTCGTAATACCAAATTTCAGCCGAATCGGTCATAAAGTGTCGCTAAAATTCACAAAATATCTAAAATTGGACGGTACTTTTATGTGGGGGCTATGACAAAAAATTGACCTATTTTCAAAAAACTTACAAATACTTGTTGTCTACACTCTGAAACCCTTAGATATGAATTTTGAGAAAAATCGGTTGATAGATGCGTGTATTATCGTTCTATTTCAATTGGATACTACGTACAGTCACAACAGGTATTTACAAGAAATTCTCCCACATTAAAATAGAAAAATACACTTTATTTTAACTGTGGCAAATTTGAGCAAGAATTTATTTCTCAATTTATTAGTTAAGACCCCCAGCTATCTTCCTAAATCAATTTGGAGGTGGACAAACTTGGACATTTTTTTAAAAGTTTAAATATATTTTACAAATATTTGTAAAAAATAATTTTCAATATACATACAAACTACTTTTACTACTCTAATTTTACAAAATTTTGAGTTCTTTTTTTAATATTATAAAAGTACTCACCACCAGCTTCCCGGTTCATTATAACTTTGGTCTCACTTCTCTATATTTATGCAGCGACACAACAAAACAGTCTATTTTACACAAATTTTTTTGTTTTTTTTTTTACAATTAAGTGCCGACTTTCACACTGCTCCAACTAACAGCATCTATCGGTAATTACAAAAACTAATTATTTTCAGATGACTTGATGTGCTTTTTATTATTCTGTGCAAAAAAAATTAAAATTTCGAATCTTCAAAAATAGGGTTTTGGCCAAAAATTTCCTGATTGAAACCTATGTGCATTGTCGTGTTTTTTAATATTTTTCAGAGACAAAGGCGAAATTTATTTTTAAATTCATAATTGTTCATTTTTGACGCTAAAAAACAAAAACTGAAAATAATAACTTCAATGACGATTAACAATTACAGTGTGTATGTGAAGACAAAATAAACTGCATCAAACTGAACAAACACTTGTAAAAAGTCGTTAAGTTCGGCCGAGCCAGACTTTTTATACCTCCACCGTAAAATATTCTTAACTAAAATTAAATCATGAGTTTCCTTATCTGTCCACAATTTAGATCCAAAAATTGTTCGACCCGCATGCCCAAAATGATTAAATTGTCTAATCTAATCTAAAAAATATCTTCAATCAGGGGGTACCTTAATATAGAGGCTACACCAAAGTGTAGATCTATCTTTAAAATTGTTTGTAAAACAGTTTTATAACTTCAGGAAACCTCAAATGACAAATTACGGGTAGTTCCGTCAAACAATGTAGCTAAAACCCTCAAAATACCGAAAGTCAGGAGGTACTGTTATATGGGGGCCGTACCAAAACATGTACCTATGTTGGCGATTTTATGTGAAGAAGTTTCGTGAGCACTGAGAACTTCATATGTCAAATTACAGCTAGTTCGGTTACAAATTTTAGATAAAATCCTCAAAATACCGAAAGTCGGGAGTTACTGTTATATAGGGACTACATCAAAACATGGGCTTATATTGACAATTTTTTGCGGAGAAGTTGCGTGACCACAGAGAACCTCTAATGTAAAATTACAGCTAGTTCGGTTAAAAATTTTAGCTAGAAACCTCAAAATTCGCAAAATCGGGAGGTAATATTATAGGGGGGCTATACACAAACACAAACTATGATGAGGATTTGAAGTGAAGAAGTTTCGTGACCACTAGGAGCCTCAAATATCAAATTACAGCTAGTTCGGTTAAAAATTTTAGATAAAATCCTCAAAATACCGAAAGTCGGGAGGTACCCTTATATGGGTGCTATAGCAAAACGTGGGCCCATATAGCCCATCTTCGAACTCTACCTGCCTATGGCAAAAAGGCACTCTGGTGGAAACATATAGCATTCTAGCTCAATTATTGTGGACTCTAAAGTGATTACAACAGACGGACATGGCTATATCGACTCAGAATTTTATTCTGATCAAGAATATACATATTTTATAGGGTCGTAAGTTATTACTTCAATGCGTTACAAATGGAAAAACAAACTTAATATACCCTTCATGCTTACCCTTCAAAATACGTGTTCAACAACAAATTGTTGATGTTTTTATCAGCAACCACAGAACATAGTCGGAACGGGGCCGATTTTGTGATACTCTGCATCACAGCTTCTGTAGACGCCTCAAATGAAGGCCTCCTGCGGCGGCCTTTTATTCTATGGAAGCTTCCTACGGAGGCCTTCTATTCTAACGAAGCCTCCTACGGAGGCCTACTATTTTATAGCAGACTCCTACGGAGGCCTTCTATTTTATAGCAGACTCCTACGGAGGCTTTCTATTTTATAGAAGCCTCCTACAAAGGTCTTCTATTCTATAAAAGCCTCCTACGGAAGCCTTCATTCTATAGAAGCCTCCTACGGAGGCCTCCTATTATATATAAGCCTCCAAAAGAGGCCTTCTATTCTATAGAAGCCTTTTACGGAAGCCTTCTATTCTATAGAAGCCTCCTACGAAAGCCTTCTATTCTATAGAAGCCTCCTACAAAGGTCTTCTATTCTATAAAAGCCTCATACGGAAGCCTTCATTCTATAGAAGCCTCCTACGGAGGCCTCCTATTATATATAAGCCTCCAAAAGAGGCCTTCTATTCTATAGAAGCCTTTTACGGAAGCCTTCTATTCTATAGAAGCCTCCTACGGAAGCCTTCTATTCTATAGAAGCCTCCTACGGAAGCCTTCTATTCTATAGAAGCCTCCTACGGAAGCCTTCTATTCTATAGAAGCCTCCTACGGAAGCCTTCATTCTATAGAAGCCTCCTACGGAGGCCTCCTATTATATAAGCCTCCAAAAGAGGCCTTCTATTCTATAGAAGCCTTTTACGGAAGCCTTCTATTTTATAGAAGCCTCCTACGGAGGCCTTCTATTCTATAGAGGCATCCTATGGAGGCCCACTATTCAATTAAAGCCTCGTACAGGGGCCTTCTATTCTATAGAAACCTCCTACGGAGGCCCTCTATTCTATAGAAGCCTCCTACGGAGACCTACTATTCTATAGAAGCCTCCTACTCCGGCCTTCTATTTTATAGAAGCCTCCTACGGAGGCCTTCTCTTCTATAGAAGCCTCCTAAGGAGGCTTTCTATTCAATAGAAGCATCCTAATGAGGACTTCTATTCTGCAGAAGCATCCTACGGAGGCCTTCTATTCTGCAGAAGCCTCCTAAAGAGGCCTTCTATTTCATAGCAGACTCCTACGGAGGCCTTCTATTTTATAGAAGCCTCCTACGGAGGCCTTCTTTTCTATAGAAGCCTCCTACGGAGACCTTCTGTTCAATAGAAGCCTCCTACAGAGGCCCACTATTCAATTAAAGCATCGTACAGGGGCCTTCTATTCTATAGAAGCCTCCTATGGAGGCCCTCTATTCTATAGAAGCCTCCTACGGAGACCTACTACTTTATTCTATAGAAGCCTCCTAGGGAGGCCTTCTATTCTGCAGAAGTCTCCTACGGAGGCCTTCTATTCTGCAGAAGTCTCCTACGGAGGCCTTCTATTCTATAGAAGCGTCCTACGGAGGCCTTCAATTCTATGGAAGCCTCCTATGTAGTTCTTCCATTCTATAGAAACCTTCTATGGAGGCCTCCTAGGGAGTCCTTCTATTCTATGGAGGCCTTCTATTCTATAGAAGCCTCCAGTGGAGGCCTTTTATTCCATAAAAGCCTCCTATGGAGGCCTTACATTCTAAAGAAGGCTCCTCTGGAGGCCTTCTATTCTATAGAAGCCTCCTAAGGAGGCCTTCTATTCTATAGAAACCTCCTAAGGAGGCCTTCCCTTCTATGGAAGCCTCCTAAGGAGGCCTTCTATTCTATGGAAGCCTCCTTAGGAGGCCTTCTATTTTTAAAAGCTTCCTACAAAGGTCTTCTATTCTATAAAAGCCTCCTACGGAAGCCTTCTACGGAGGCCTCCTATTATATATAAGCCTCCAAAAGAGGCCTTCTATTCTATAGAAGCCTTTTACGGAAGCCTTCTATTCTATAGAAGCCTCCTACGGAAGCCTTCTATTCTATAGAAGCCTCCTACGGAAGCCTTCTATTCTATAGAAGCCTCTTACGGAAGCCTTCATTCTATAAAAGCCTCCTACGGAGGCCTCCTATTATATAAGCCTCCAAAAGAGGCCTTCTATTCTATAGAAGCCTTTTACGGAAGCCTTCTATTTTATAGAAGCCTCCTACGGAGGCCTTCTATTCTATAGAGGCATCCTACGGAGGCCCACTATTCAATTAAAGCCTCGTACAGGGGCCTTCTATTCTATAGAAACCTCCTACGGAGGCCCTCTATTCTATAGAAACCTCCTACGGAGGCCCTCTATTCTATAGAAGCCTCCTACGGAGACCTACTATTCTATAGAAGCCTCCTACTCCGGCCTTCTATTTTATAGAAGCCTCCTACGGAGGCCTTCTGGTCTATATAAGCCTCCTAAGTAGGCCTTCTCTTCTATAGAAGCCTCCTAAGGAGGCTTTCTATTCTATAGAAGCATCCTAATGAGGACTTCTATTCTGCAGAAGTATCCTACGGAGGCCTTCTATTCTGCAGAAGCCTCCTAAAGAGGCCTTCTATTTCATAGCAGACTCGTACGGAGGCCTTCTATTTTAAAGAAGCCTTCTACGGAGGCCTTCTATTCTATAGAAGCCTCCTACGGAGACCTTCTGTTCAATAGAAGCCTCCTACAGAGGCCCACTATTCAATTAAAGCATCGTACAGGGGCCTTCTATTCTATAGAAGCCTCCTATGGAGGCCCTCTATTCTATAGAAGCCTCCTACGGAGACCTACTACTTTATTCTATAGAAGCCTCCTAGGGAGGCCTTCTATTCTGCAGAAGTCTCCTACGGAGGCCTTCTATTCTATAGAAGCGTCCTACGGAGGCCTTCAATTCTATGGAAGCCTCCTATGGAGTTCTTCCATTCTATAGAAACCTTCTATGGGAGCCTCCTAGGGAGTCCTTCTATTCTATGGAGGCCTTCTATTCTATAGAAGCCTCCATTGGAGGCCTTTTATTCCATAAAAGCCTCCTATGGAGGCCTTACATTCTAAAGAAGGCTCCTCTGGAGGCCTTCTATTCTATAGAAGCCTCCTAAGGAGGCCTTCTATTCTATAGAAACCTCCTAAGGAGGCCTTCCCTTCTATGGAAGCCTCCTAAGGAGGCCTTCTATTCTATGGAAGCCTCCTTAGGAGGCCTTCTATTCTTTAGAAGCCTCCTAAAGAAGCTTTCTATTCTATAGAACCATTCTACGGAACGAACCTCAATACATTTTGAACCACATAAGTGGTACAGGTATTTTCAATAAGACATACCTTTTACCATTTATTCCTCAAACTTCTTTATAAAACTTTTTCTATATTCATACCTTTCATCCATAGGGTAAAACCTCATCATAATTGCAAGGAAAATGTTACACATTATTTGCAATTTTTCGTTTCTTCTATTTTTGCAACAACAATACAATAAAAAAACACCTATACACACATTGAAGTAAACACATTTTCTTCGAAATGGGAAAGAATATTGCAAAGGAACAAAAACCAAACAACAGCAACTACGCTATTCCTTTTTGTTGACTTCCGGTATAAAATTTAAACGGAAATTCAAAGCGACTTCCTTTCAATAATGGCATTTAAATGTTTATAAACTGTGACTGTACTTATCCGGAATATGTTGTCGTTTGTTGTTGTTGTTGTATTGTTGCAATATTGTGTATTTTTTGTGGTTGACTTTTTATTTTGTGTCAACATACATATAATTTGCAAAGAGTAGTAGCATAAAAACTTCGCTATTATTCATGGTTTTATTATTAATGGGTAATAGGGAAGGGTGATGATATTTTGCATAGGGTTAACACTAAATGAGAACAAAAGGGAAGACCGATGTAATTGAAGGAATTTTCCAAGTGAAAATATGCATAAGTTTTGTAAAGATCACATTGGGTATCACCGTATTAATATGGCTAAATCATCTTGCACAGTAAATTCCTGGGTTCGAATCCGACGTAAAAAATCTAAATCTAAAAAATCGTACGGTGACCAACTTGAATGTCTAGTTGTCACGAATATTGAAAAGAGAGACTGACTTTTGTCCAAACTTTTCATAACGTAGTATTTAGATGAGTTCGTGTCGGCAAAAAACTGCGGAAATCGAAACACTAAAATTTGACATTTTTTCAAACCAACCTATTAACTTATTTGCAGCTACCCAGCAAAAAGTTTACATCCTGAAATACAGTTCAATAATTAGGGCAAGGGGTGCGAATCGTTTTTAACTGAGTTGAAAGGCATACATTCGAATAAGTTATTTTTGCCCTTTCTATGAAAATATTCATTCCAAAATATCCTAGAATAAATGAAATGGATTTATTTAGAACAAGTAAAGATGGCCTTATGTTTGGCCGGGTATAACTTGTTATCCCCTCCACTATAAATTATATTTTCAGACATTTCGTTTGGATGATGTGGCTGAAATAATACAATACAACTGAATACAAGTACCGAAAAGGGGACGGTCGATTCTATGTCGGCTATATCAAAACTTGGACCTTTGCCCGCCATTTTTTGATTAGTGGCCCAGAGTTGAAATGTGACGAACAGAGTGTTTTTTCACGATTCCCTTTGCACTGCATCAAAACTGCCTGCCAGAAATCGCGACTCCACATTGCACGACTTCTAATATGTTTGCTGGGTATTTACATTGCTGCGTTTTCAATATACCAATATTATTTTTCATATTTATATATTTGAGGTTTATGTTTGTGTTGCGTACTTATAAATGAAAATATATGAAAATGCTGTCGAATATTTTATTTAAAACAACTTCATAAATTCTGCAGGTAAGACAGTTTTATTAAAACACAAACATATTCACGCGCGTTCACATATCTACGTCTGTATACAGCACATGTAACCTGTTGTTATATTTATGTATGTAGCTGTTGCAAACTCCGCAACCATGTTATTATATGTGAATGGAAAGTTATTATTTATTTAATTGCACTTTATTTCTGGTTAACGCTCCGCATGATATGCAATAAAAGTTAAATAGTCACTGTGCGTGGGGCTATGTGGAAGGTAGCAAATATGAAAAGAACATAAGGGGGTATTAAGTTCGTGAGATATGTGCAAGTAGTCAAAACCTCGTTATTGGTATCAGTTGTTTATTCCAGCAACTACTATTAAGTTGCTGAAAACGTTTTATACCGCATACCCTACAAAACGGAGAACAATAATATTACGAAGAGACATCTTAAGGTGACACCATTTTCCAAGAGAGGAAAAGGAAAAGTATTTTTTTATAAGAAATCAAGTTTGTAATCGTCTTCCCCAGCCCACATCTATAAAAAACGAATGTCTAAATGCTCAGAAAAAAAAACTTCTCCCATTATTATATTGGTTTTAATTTGACATCTCAATTAAATCTATAGTATATGTTATACAATTTTTATATTGCAGTCTCTTTTTTCTTTCACTTGGCTTTCACATTTATTTTCATCATGAACTGTGTGGATGGACGCCCATTAACCTTCAACGGCTAAGAGGACATTATTAGTTGCCACATACAAACATATGTGAATACTTATATTTTTTTCTTCTTACATAATTTACAATAACAAATTCAAAGAAAGAGCAAAGGAAAATTTTTTTGATATTGGCAATGATGACTTTAACGATGATAGGAAATGGGAGAAGACCTACTATGCGATGGGTTCTTTATATACCAAACTGCAGTTCTATGCAAAGAAGACTTTCAGATAATCCCCAAACCAATGAATGCCTGTCGAAGGGCTTCTACCTGTATAAAACCTTCATGTATGCATGAATAATATTTTTCTAGTGTGATTTTAATAGCTCCCGATTTTCACTATTTTTTAAATTTGTCGGTGCAGGTCCACGTTTTGATGTAGAAATTTGGTATTTAGTCTTCGTTGAGGCTTCAAAATATTTCCTCAGAAATTTGTCGGTGTAGGTCTACGTTTCTATATAATCCCATAGAACGGTACCTCCTAATTTTCGGTATTTTCAAGGTTTTAGCGGCATTATCTTAACAAAATGGCTAAAATTAGGGTCTTAGTCTAAGGTTTCATCCAAATCATCGATCCGAAATTGTTGAGATCTGCTTTCAATAACACTTATCGTCATTATACGCTCAGACAAAAATGTACCTCATCGCAATTATGGTTTTAGACCAAAAGTATGTTTAGACGAAATCCTTTTCGGACAACTTGGAATCGATTTTGCCATATCCATCCATCTGTCAGTCTGGCTTGAACGAATCAACTGATTCAATCCATAATTTTGTTCTCGTAATTACTTGTCCAAAGAGCCACCGTGGTGTAGTGTTAAACCCCTCCGCCTTGCACTCAGAAGGTATACGGTTTATTCCCTGACCAAAACGTCAACATTTGCGGCGATGGTAAATCACCTCAGCGTAATGTTGGCTTACATGTCTTGAGTATATAAGCCATGAAAAATTTATCTACAAGGGGTGTCAGAAATCGGTGTGCACTCATTGACATGAGAGAAGGCACCCTTATAACTCCGGAAAGTATGTATGTATGTTGTAATACTTTGTCCAAACTTAGATCAGTAGTCGAATTCTGTTTCGAGTTACCGGCAAAAATCGGTTAAAAAATTCTTATAATTTTGGTAAGTAACGAAAATTTCCTGTAAGTTAACAACCAAAATAAAGTTGTCGTTATGTTCTACTGATATTAACAGTGTTGTCAACTTTTACTGATACTTTTCATTCATAATTTTGCGTTTTAATTTGAACGATTTTTGTGGTAACTCAAAAAATGAGTTACAGAATTCCACTACAGGTTCGAAAATGGTCATATCGATCCAATCCCCCAAATTTCAAATTTTTTTCGCAAAAAAGGTGCGCACGATAACTCTCGAAGGGAGTTATTGATTTGGTCCGTACTTTACACATCGTAATATTTCTACCTGATACAGATCGGTCCACTCCTTCGAGTATTACCCACACAAATTTTCGGAAAAGTGAAGTTTAAGACAATTTACCAACCGGATTCTGCGTTGGTCCAAATTTTGCAGATTGCAATATTTCTGTGAATCTTAGATAATATTCGAAGAAAGTCCTTATCGTCCAATCCTTCCGATACCACCCCCCAAAAGTTCAAAACTATTCGCTAAATATATCGAGATATCTTGATATTTTTGTTCAAGGAAAATGTTGGTGCTGTTCAATGATCCATTCGCCATTTTTAGCGAACCTAATCCTAGCGGTACCACCGTGGTGCAACGGTATGCACACCCGCCTTGCACACAGAAGGTCGTGGGTTCGATACCCCGGCCAGGCAACATCAAAACACTTTTGTTGGCGACATTTCCTGAGTATTTCAGCCATGTAAAACTTCTCTACAAAAGTGGTGTCTTAGACACGCCGTTCGGACTCGGCGATAAACTGTAGGTTCCATATCATTGAGCTAATATGAAGCGGGGTGTACTCGTGTACTCATCCTAGCGGTCATACGATGAATCTAGTATTTGATTTGGCCGAATCTTGACACATCATAAAATGATTACCAACCTACAGCATGTTCCAAGATGGTCTATATCGAACAACATCTTCTGGTACCTCCCTCACAAAAGTTCAACATTTTCGCTTATGTACAGTTTAAGGGCTGTTCGAGGATCTTTTTGCAATTTTTACTGAAACAACATCTTCTGGTACCTCCCTCACAAAAGTTCAATATTTTCGTTTATGTACAGTTTAAGGGCTGTTCGAGGATCTTTTTGCAATTTTTACTGAAAGGACTCCCTGTGGACCTGTTTATATGCTTCCTGACATAATTGTTCAAAAGCCCTAATGCGGTGACCCCCCTCTCTCTCTCCCTGATATGAATGATGTACGCGATATCTACCAAAAGGAATGACTTATATGAGGGACTACTTGGGTCCATTCCTTCAAGTACATCCTCCCCAACACATTTAAACCGTAATCCAAGTCCATATTTTTGTCAACATGTTCATAGGTGAAAATAGGACAACAAAATTTTGAAATCATCAGAAATACATAATTTTTGGGCCGCTGCACTGTGGCTAATTTTACGAAAAACCTGGCCAAAACTCTAAAAATGAATGGATTTAGACCTAACCTTGGGTTCTTATTTTCGCTGGTTTCATTTTTCATACTTTTTAACCCTCAGGCTATCATTAAAGGGGACTTTTTGGCCCCTTCTCCTATAAAATGTGATCGTATCAGATCAAAATATAGAGTATGGGTCTTAGAATACACAACACATTTTAGGGTTAAGGGCGTACTTCATGTGACTTTTGGCAAAATTGTCATACAAAGCATCATTTTAGAAGAATGGCGTCAAAGACAAAAATGTTGTCCGCTAAATTTCACTATAAGTTACCAAAGAAATGAAATCTGTATTTGAATTACATACCAAGGAAATAATGGTATCAATTTAGAAATTTGTTCGCCATAAAATTTTACTATAGATCCTAGAATACATCAAAACTCTAAATTATACCCAAACGTCAGAAAGTGACACTATACTATATTCTGACATTCTGTATCAATGAAAATCTGTACATATCTGCAAGACCAAATGCCACGTAAAAACGAAATGTGCAAATATGTGCAGGATGTTTTGATGGAAATTGATAAAAAAATTCTTCCCTTTTTATGAAATAATAAGATACACATCCCAACTCCATCTTACTCGCAACTTTTTGCTTAATTTATTGTGAAAATTTACCTTGAAAAAATCAACATTGGCGATACTGAACTTTGTAAATACGTTTCACATACCTTTCATTACAGTTACAAGAAAATATTTAAAACCCCCTGTTTATTTTGGATATGTCATAGTTTTATAAACAACATAAAAATTGAGGCAAACAAAAAACTTCCAAATAGGGTCACTTTGACCTGGTTTTATGTCCACTTTCTAAACAAAAAGCGTATATATTTTTTCATAACCAAACGCAGTGGGATCCTATAAATAATATTTGACACTATTTGGTGTAAATTTATGAATTTATTTCATCGATTTTTGGCCAGGTTTTTCTGAAAATTGGCCACTGTGCGCTGGAGGTATGTCTCTGTTAGCAAATCCGACTGATACTGTTTTATTTGTTTACTTTTGCGCCACTAGAACACTTATTTTGACTAGTGTACATTGTATTGAGCGCCGGCGGTACAGATAAGCGTTCAGTTTTGGTAGAAACGGCTTGCCTTGACCTTGAGCGGCGTGGAAATTTATATTCAGTTCGTTTGTATTAGGCATTACCGAAAATTTACTGTAAAGAACACCTATATTTCATAGACTTTTACCAGTTATTGTATCAATAGGTCTATAGAAACTTGCCCATGTTGAGTAGACTTCATAAAGTTATTTAGGACGTCTCAAATTTAAAGAAGACCTTTAGTAGGTTTTTCATCCAGAGAACACCTTTAGAACGACTTATTTTAACGAAAGGCTGTTATAAGATTTTCACATGAATTTCCAACCACAACATCTTCCATTAACGGGGGATCTACTAAATACTGTGTTCTGGTAATAGGAGACCTTCTACCATCTAACGATGGCTTTAGAGTGGCTACAACTGGTCTTCTTCATTATGTCCTCTATGGTATTTTATGCTAATAAAACGTAAACAAGGTTTGATATTTACACAGAGCTGGTAAACATGTTTCTTTGCATAGCAGATTTTCTTAAGATCATTTGTCTGTAAACGATTTTCGCAAGGTCTTCAATGACAATTCTACAGAAGTACTTTCTATGCAAACCTTCAAAAGGACTAAATTTCCACCACTGTTGACATCGTTCCGGTTTTTTTTTCATTACTTATCTCACACCTACATACGGACATATCCACATGTATATCTTTAACATCTCAAATATTTATGACTATAAATGGTGACCATTTGCTGTGACCATGTGTCTGTGTTGGCAATGGCGTTGGTTGGTTGGCTGTTTGGTGTTTGATCTCCAAAGAGTATGTGAGAAAGCGTTATAAAATGTTCTGTTTGTCACATACGTTTAGCACGCTCTATAATCGTAAATTATACTCCTACCATCATCCGGCGGCAACAGAAAAGGCACTCTCTTCTTATTTTTTTGTCGCCATTTAAAGACGAACATATTAAACACCCCTACAAATAAGTAAGAGTAAGTCCCGGGATAGTATAAAATGGAAAACATACATATGTTCACATACAAACATACAAATATGCTCAAGGTTTGAATGTTGCTTTTAACCGAAAAAAAAATAAAAACAATAAAGGAAACGAAGAAATTGCAAGCAGTGGTCGTAAACATCAGCCGGAGCCATAATAAACCCGCCACATATATAACACCAACACCAACTCCATCCATCCCCCAACCTCAACTAACAAATGGTACACCATGCAGCAGGCATACACATGTTCTATGAATCTATGAAAAGAATACATTCTTTTAATACCTAAGCATTAGGTTAGAGGGCAAGATGGCGTTGTACCAGTTGCAAGAGAAAAGAAAAAAAAAAAACCTGGAACTTAATTTCACAACGCCATCAGTGAAAATGTTATAAAAATTAGAAAAGAAAGAGGTAAATATGTTGCCTTTACATGGGGAATTGTCCATATGCAGTGGGAAAATTTGAGAAGATTATGGTAAAGGCGGAATGTGTGTGGGGTGGTAGTTGAGTGATTATTTGTGGCCCAAGGCCAATACATTAGGAAGGGGTAATAACATTCATGCAATCAAATTGTAACCTATTGTAAGAATTGAGCACTATCCTTAACACACACACATATACCATTACAAATACATTGTTTATTTTTTATCTCTCTGGGGAAGTAGTCAACAGTGCCACCGGTGATTCTTTTAGTATGCATCCCCTTTAAAAGGTTGTATAAAATATTTATTATCTGCAGCAAACGTTTTCTTTCTTTCGATTTGGTTAATGCAAATGAAGCTAAACCAAAGGGTATTGTACGATATGGGGAAACAAAAATGTGCTGCTGTTGCATTTTACCCAAAGGTCATGACTATTTTAATATTTTGCCCAATTGATTGAGTTTACATATCATCAGGATTTATTGAGATTTTTTCATGTTGTGTGTTTGTCTGTGTATGGGGGGGGGGGGCATAATGGTGTTACTAAGCAATGAATGGGAAAAAATTCTAAGGTCTATTTTATAGCTTCAACACGTTTTTCTAAAGGCATAAACATTATCAATTTCGAAATTTATTCCAGGCAGGACATCTGTAAAATATAAATAACATCGTTCAGCAAATAGAATTGGTAAGGGTTTAAGTAAGTTTTATTTTCCGAAGCTTGATAACAGCACGGCAAACTCATAAGTCCAATGTATTATTTCTCAATCAAATAGTAGAAGAAGACTACAGAAGCTTAAGACAATTAAAAAATGTTATTAAAAAGCCAAACAGAGATGACAGAGAAATTTAAACTTAGCCAGAGACATCTATGGTCTTAGAACTCGAAATTATATTACTTGACTCTGAAATATCTTCATATATATACATTTTTTTGCAATGCATTGTTTTTTCATAATTAGTTTATTTTGAAATTGTCAGTCAAATGTTATGTAAAATATTTCTTCCTTTAGCGCAGCACCCTTAAAATAAACTTTAATGTCACCAAATGTGATTCCTCGAATTGCATGGTAGAACAAAGAAGGTAGAGTAAACACTACAAAAAATACAACTCAACAACAACCACATAGGAATTTGTTTTTGTTTGGAATGTAAGTGTCACCGGTAAATGTAAAAAAAAAACAAGAAAATGTCTATAAATTATTGGAATTTATAAAACTAATATTTTTCACATTTGATTGAATATTTAAAAAAAAACGTAAATGAAAATTCGTTACATTATCAATTTGAATGTTTCCATATCATTCTACTAAATGGATAATTTTACGCAGAAAGTAGAATTCTTGCAAAAATGTTTGGGATCGCTAGAAATTCATTGAAAAAAAGTGAAGCTGTTTCAAACTTTTGTTTTTGAAATCAAAGAAGCACATGTTTATTAGGGCTTTAATTTTTTCAAATTTAACAAAATACCACACATATTAACAAATATTGTACCGCTTCTATAATCGGTGTTATAGTGTGCGGCACGTTGGTCAGACTTGGAAGAGGTTACCTATAAAGAAGTCTCTACGGGAAATAGTTTTTTTCCGAATGATATATTTTTTCCTCAAAAATATATCCCCAATATACATCGAAAATAGAAATAAAAATATAAAATGGTCGTATGGAATTTGACACTAACATTATAGCCCAGTGCAGTTAGCTGGGTATTGCTGTTACCTTATATTGTTTTACCATGAATTGTTATAAATTATATCAAAACGTTTGTGGCGAAAAAAGTAGAACACATCGCACTTGTGCAACAAAAGGGTAGTAGCTCAGAATTTCGAATTTTAACTTTTTACTTAAAAACTATGTATAATGATCAACCCTACCAACTGTACAAATCTTACATTGCTTGTCTACTCTTTCGTCAAAAATTCCATTATGTCGGCCTTAATTTTTTCAGAGTAACTCTTTATGTATTAAAAGTTTCTTGCCTTTACTGAAAAATAGTTGCTACCCTTTTCTTGAATAGGTGCTACATGTATTCTAATAAATTCTAGATAAATACGTCGAGCGTATAAAGCTGAATATTTTCAACTTTGACAGAACCTATAATGTGTTTTGTATTTAAGGGGTTATGGTCACTTGTTGAGCACAAAATATATAATTTTTCATGAATTTTTTACAAGAAATCTAGAAGATTTTATTTTATTTAGGTCACACCCTGAGCCACTTTCGGAAAATTTTTTGTTGAAAATTATTTCAGAGAATTCCGACAAATGGCCCTCTAGGAAACAATGTTTTTACTAAAGCAGTTTGTGGTGTCAACTGCAGCTCAAAAACGAATTATCCGATCAGCTGTGGGATGTGGGATCATTAAGAACCTAATTATCTTTTTCTTAAGCGAAATGGAATTTCAATTTTAACTGAAAAAAGTCTCTCGCTTAATAATTCCACAAAAACATATGAAGATCGAATCATCCGTTTTCGAGATAAAGTGTGAACCCATTTCAAAAGTGAAATTTTCAGAAAACCGCGTTTCTTAAAATCATAATGATTTTTTTAATTCTAATGCTCACAGACGATCTTAAAAGGCCCTTTGCCTACTTGAGTCACTTTAAAATGATTTCTGCCTATTAGAGTAGAACTTAAAAAGTCTTCTGTTTAACAGAAAATACCTTAAAATATCTTCTGTCTTATACAGAAGACCTTAAAAATCTTCTGTCCTCTTGAGAAGACCTTAAAAAGACTTCTGTCTTCTATAGAATAACTTAAAAGTACATCTGCCTACTAGAAAAGACCTTAAAAGGTATTATATCTACTAGACAAGACCTCAAGAGTTCTTCTGTCGAATATGGATGACCTTAAAAGGACATCTATCTAATAGAGTAGACTTTAACAGTTCTTCTGTCGACTATGGTAGACCTTAAAAGGATTTCTGTCCACTAGAGAAGACCTTTTAAGAGAAGTCCTTAAAAGGTATTCTGTCTATTAAGGACATAGTACCTTTATAGGCCTTCTATAGTCGACAGAATGACTATAGAAAACCTTTAAAGGTACTATGTCGACTTAAAAGGACTTCTGTCTACTAAAGAAACCCTTAAGGTTCTTCTGTCAACTAGAGACGACTTTAAAGCACCTCTGTCTACAAGAAAATACCCTAAAAGGCCTTCTGTCTACCAGAGAAGACCTAAAATGTTCCTCTGTATACTAAAGAAGACCTAAAATGGTCCTCTGTTTTCTATAGAAGACCCTAAAAGGACTTCAGTCTACTAGAGAAGACATTGAAAGGCCTTCTGTCTAACAGAGAAGACTTTAAAAGATCCTCTGTCTACTGGGGAGTACCATAAAAGGTCTTTTGTCTACTATAGAAGACCAAGAAAGTTTTCTGTCTATTAAAGAATCCTTAAAATTTTTTTCTGTCTACTACACAAGACCTGGAATAGACCTCTACTATAGAACCATTAAAAGGATTTCTGTCTACTAGAGAACACCTTAAAGGGGCTTCTATCACTTAGAGAAGACCTTAAAAGACATTTCTCTACTATAGAAGACCTCAAAAGGTCTTCTGTCTTCTATAAAAACCTTAAAAGGACTTCTGTCTACTAGAGAATGCCTTAAAATGTCTTTTGTCTATTGGAGAAGACCTTAAAAGGTTTTCTGTCTACTAGATAAGACTTTAAGGAACTCTGTCGACTTTAGAAGACCTTAAAAGGTATTCTGTCAACAAAGAATACCTTAAAAGGAATTCTGTCTACTAGAGTGACCCTTTAGAGTTCTTCTGTCGACTACGGATGACCTTAAAAGCACTTCTGTCCACTAGAGAAGGCCTTAACAGATCTTTTGTCTACAAGAGAAGACCTTAAAAGCTTTTCTGTTTATTAGGAATACATTAAAATGTATTCTGTCGACTATAGAAGACCTTTAAAAGTACTATGTCGACTACAGGATGCCCAAAAATTACTTCTGCCTACTAAAAAACCCTTAAGGTTCTTCTGTCAACTACAGAAGACTTTTAAGAACCTCTGTCTACTAGAAAATACCCGAAAAGTTCTTCTCTCTACCAGAGAAGACCTAAAATGGTCCTCTGTCTACTAGAGAAGACCTAAAATGGTCCTCTGTTTACTATAGAAGACTCTAAGAGGTCTTCCGCCTACAAGGGAAAACCATAAAAGGCTTTCTGTCTAACTATAGAAGACCTTTAAAGGTACTATGTCGACTACAAGATACCTTAAAAGGACTTATGTTACTAAAGAAACCCTTAAGGTTCTTCTGTCAACCACAGAAGACTTTAAAAGACCTCTGTCTACTAGAAAATACCCCAAGAGGCTTCCTGTCTACCAGAGACGACTTTAAAAGGTCCTCTGTCTACTAGAGAAGACCTAAAATGGTCCTCTGTTTACTATAGACGACCCTAAAAAGTCTTCTGTCTACTAGAGAAGACCTTAGAAGGACTTCTGTCTAACAGACAGACCAAAAATTTTTTTCTGTATATTAAAGAAGACCTTAAAAGTTTTTCTGTCTACTTGAGAAGTCCTCGAATAGACCTCTACTATAAAATACCTTAAAAGGACCTCTGTCTACTAGAGCAGACTTTAAAGGGGCTTCTATCACTAAGGGAGGACCTTAAAAAGACCTCCGTCTACTATAGAAGACTTCAAAAGGTCTTCTGTCTTCTATAAAATACCTTAAAGGAGTTGTTTGTCTATTGGAGGAGACCTTAAAAGGGTTTCTGTCTACTAGAGAAGTCTTTAAAAGGTCTATTAGGGAAGACCTTAAAAGGTACTCTGTCGACTTTAGAAGACCTTAAAAGGTATTCTGTCAACTATAGAATACCTTAAAAGTAATTCTGTCTACTAGTGTGACCCTTAAGAGTTCTTCTGTCGACTACAGAGGACTTAAAAGGGGCTTCTGTATACTAGGAAGACGTTAAAATGTCTTCGGTCTACTAGAGAAGACTTTAAGAAGGCTTTCTGTCCACTAGAGAACATATTAAAAGATCCTCTGTCTACTGGGGAATACAATAAAAAGTTATCTGTCTACTAGAGAAGACGTAAAGTCTTCTGGCTATTAGAGAACACCTTAAAAGTGTATCTGTCTACTAGAGAAGACCTTAAAATGTCTTCTGTGTACTAGAGAAAACTTTAAAAGATTCTCTGCCTACTAGGGAATACCATAAAATATCTTCCTTATACTATATACTATATAGTAGACTATAAGGTCTACTATAGAAGACCTTAAAATATGTTCTGTCTACTAAAGAAGACCTTAATATGCCTTCTGTCTACCAGAGGAGACTTCCTACTGGAGAATACCATAAAAGGTCTTCTGTCGACTAGGAAAGACCTTCTTTGTACTAGGGTATTTATCTTCTGGCTACTAGGAAAGATCTTAAAAGGTCTTCTGTCTACTATACACGGTGCGGTACGCGGTTTTCTTTAAAAGTTAGTTAAGGCGCACCCTTCATTGCATTGTTTTATAAGGGGGCGATACAGTCAGTGCATTGTCCCAATTTGAACTTCAATATCTCGAAAATGGTAAAACCTACGAAAATACCGTAAAGGTCAATCTTGTAGAGAATTTTCATAGCTACAACATTTTGTGCAGTCTCATTTTGATAGGACTTGCGGTTTCCAAGCAAAATCGCAAAAACCTAAACAACTCCTAAAAATGTCAACTTCAATCGCGATTTATTTAAAAAGCGCTCCGGCCGATTTTTTTGCTTTTTGATTTTTCTCATCTATGAACATTGTAGTTTCACAATCCGCAAAAACTTCCCAGGTGTAAGCACCTTCCATTTAAATTTGATTCAAGAGCACCGTGTATAGAGGACCTTCTGTCCACCAATATGCAATCTACCTTTTTGTATTGAAATTGAAAGGGTTTAACAAAAGGGTCAGATCCGCTAAAAATAGCCCACAGCCTGTGTGAATTGAGACATTGATCTATGGACAGATCGAATACCGGCTATACAATCGGAATCCTTTGCTCAAAATTGAGTTTTCATAATTTTGTGGTATTTTTGTTTATCTTTGAAGAAACTTGATCGATGCCTGGAAGAAATATGCGACGAGTAAAGTTTAAACCAAATCGGTTAATTCCTTCGATATAATTATCGAAGCACGATAATTCGTGCTCAAAATATTGGCGAAAAATGATTTTTTCAAAATAGTCTGGCTTAATCCCTTTTGTTGTTTTAATATTTAAAACAACAAGTTTATTATTGGAGAAGGTTTGGCATTGTTCGCCAAGGGGTAAGGCAAGGAAGACTAGTTTCGATCCACGCCACTGGATCTCATCAGTTCCCTTTGTTTCTTGTTTGTGGATATTCTCCACCGAAGTTATTTTTCAATAACTTCTTCAACAAGGAACTTTTTATACCCAAACATCAATCGTCAGCTCGAAGTATAAACGTAAACAAAGAAAACCCTTCAATGAGAAGTTTTTCTTTGGTAACCTAACACAACTCCGACGAAAGTGTTTACGAAACAAAGCAAACCTTCTTCCACTCGTATGTGTCGTTGATTTTTTCAACAAATGCACATACCCAAATGCTGTTTGGTAGCTTATATACCAACAACACACAAAACCGTGCCAGTGTTTCTCAAATAGAACATTGGTGGCGTTTATTTAATTGGGATAGCTGTTACAATTTTGATTTTTCAAAATAGTCTGGCTTAATCCCTTTTGTTGTTTTAATATTTAAAACAACAAGTTTATTATTGGAGAAGGTTTGGCATTGTTCGCCAAGGGGTAAGGCAAGGAAGACTAGTTTCGATCCACGCCACTGGATCTCATCAGTTCCCTTTGTTTCTTGTTTGTGGATATTCTCCACCGAAGTTATTTTTCAATAACTTCTTCAACAAGGAACTTTTTATACCCAAACATCAATCGTCAGGAGTTGTGTTAGGTTACCAAAGAAAAACTTCTCATTGAAGGGTTTTCTTTGTTTACGTTTATACTTCGAGCTGACGATTGATGTTTGGGTATAAAAAGTTCCTTGTTGAAGAAGTTATTGAAAAATAACTTCGGTGGAGAATATCCACAAACAAGAAACAAAGGGAACTGATGAGATCCAGTGGCGTGGATCGAAACTAGTCTTCCTTGCCTTACCCCTTGGCGAACAATGCCAAACCTTCTCCAATAATAAACTTGTTGTTTTAAATATTAAAACAACAAAAGGGATTAAGCCAGACTATTTTGAAAAATCAAAATTGTAACAGCTATCCCAATTAAATAAACGCCACCAATGTTCTATTGGCGAAAAATTTAGAAGTAATGTATAGAAGGTAACGGAAGAAGTGGATCGATATCGCATATCTTTTTTATCTTAGAAGAAAATATTGACCAAACCCTTTGATCCGTTAGTGAGTTATCGTGCTCTCCAGCTACTACACATGGTGTTCATAGGGATTTTTACAGCTTTCGGACCATTTTCTTAGGACGTATGAACTTGCCCCAGCCACTACGCATGGCGTTCATATAGATTTTTTACAGCTTTCGGACCATTTTCGTAGGACGTATGAACTTGCCGCAGAAAAGACTAGGGGTAGAGCTTTTTTCAATTTTTTGTTAATTTTCTCAGGCAAATGAACTTGACTTGAAATAGCGTGCAACGTCCTAATAGAGGCTGCGAAGGCAGGCTTTCACAAAATAATTAAAAACGAATCGAGTGAAGGTTTTAAGCTGCATTTTTTGAAATGACGTGTGGGAGGTACTCAATATTCGAACCTTATTTCTATTGGAATGAAATGCTAAGATAATAAAATTTTAATCCAAGAAATTACTCCCTTCGTAATTATTGTAAATTTTAGAGAAAAAAAATTTAACCCAATTTACTAGGTGAGGTTTGCCTTTTTTCATATTCTACTTTTATAATTTCCCTGAAATTAACTTTAGTCTTTATACTTCGTGTAAATATTGATTGTACATTTTTAATATTTTTCTGATTTTCCACGCCACAAAAAATTCCAAATTTCCTAATTTGTAAACAATTTGTATATTAATTTATTTATTTGTATAAAACAATTCTAATTAAATGCTCCCACGAGGAAAATATTTATTTAGGCAAAGTTGGGTTTATTTATAACTTGTTGAAGTTTGATTTTGTGTTCAATTTTGTTTTGGTTTTATTTAATTTGTGCAACAATACAAATATTTGTACAATTTCCTGTAATAAGTTATTACTTTTTTTGGTTCTTCAGACCCCTCCCTCTAACTATCTACAAAGGTATTGTTGAAGTTAGTGCAATGAAACCAAAACAATAATGGCTAGAACATGAAAAACCTTGTGGCACAACGATGATGGAGGCGAAAAGATAAACCACAGGTTGTATGTGTGTGTTTCTCCAAACTATCATTGTCCCACTAATTATCTACAAAAATTGATCACAAACATTCAAACCTGTTACAAATATACATACAAATATTTTATTAAATCAAACAAAAAGCTATTGTTGTTAGCTTCATTGTTAGTCTGGTCATATCCAAACCCAACCTCCTTATCATTTAAGCATGTCGATTTGGAACACAGTTCTGGTGGTGGGTTAATTGTTTATTATATAGGCTCTTTGTGCCAGACATTGTGCCATCGTCCTCGCCGCCTCCTCCGCTGCCGTCATTAGTACCCATAGTTATGATTTTTCTGCCTAATTGTGGAACTACAAAACTTTTGTAAAAAAAACTTTGATTTATAGCTCGTAAGAGTAAAACTTAATGTGGCACAAAATGTGTGTATTTTCATTTCAGTGACGTTTTTGTTTTTGTATTTCTCTTTTGTTTCAAAGGTCGACTACTTTAAGTCAAAAGTCAACTAAGCGAATAGTTACCGTGGAAATTTGTCATTCAATGTGCACATAGGAAAGAAACCAGGTTTTTTTTATAACGATTGCCTACAAAAGAGAAACAAAGAGGGTGAAAGGGGATGCGTGCTCTCTTAAAAAGGTTATACTGGCAGCATAACAATATACAAAATTATGTCAAAGGAACTTAATTAAGTTCTTAAACTAATGAAGTACACAGGTAGGTAGGCAGTCAGCTTGATTATGTCTTGTTGGCATGGACTTTCAGGGTATAGGCGCCGGTTGGGTATGTAAAGAAATTGCTAGTGGTTGCCGAGTGACAGCATCATAATAAATGTCATACGAACCGGTAGCATTCAAGCTTTTGATATTGTAAATTTTCATTTGCCACCTTTACAACGCCAAAAGGTTTATTGTAATTAAAAATAATTTAATTGAATACAAATGAGGACTAATTTTTAAATTTAAGAAATAGTCATTAACATAGCAGCGTAGCTATTGTTACTGAATATTATAGGAATTTAGAGCTTTTAATTATTTCGAAAGCCTCTTTGCTATCGATTATAGGTGACATACAAATGAGATTGGTTTCCATTGGCAATGGTGATAAAAGAGTTTTAGTTTTTCATTAAGTAAAAAAGGGAAAATAGACTGTCGTAAATGTAGACTACGTAAAAAAAAGTTTTTTGTGGCTTAAATAGCCATTCTATAGAAAATATTGAAAGAACTTTGAAGGGCAACATAACCTTGACTCAAAGAAGACCACGGTGCTCTTGAAACAATTTTAAATGGAAGGTGCTTACACCTCGGAAATTTTTGCGGATTCTGAAACTACAATGTTTATAGATGAGAACAATCAAAAACAAAAAAAATCGCCGGAGCGCTTTTTAAATAAATCGCGATTTAAGTTGAAATTTTTAGGGGTTGTTTAGGTTTTCGCGATTTTAAACAAAACAAATGTTGTAGATATGAAAATTCTCTACAAGATTGGCCTTTATGATATTCTCGTCGGTTTTACCATTTTTGAGATATAGAAGTTCAAATTGGGACTATTCAAAATCAATTCAATTCTGTATCGCCCCCTTATAAAACAATGTCATGACTGCAAATTCCCAACTTAAACTTATATATCTAAAAAAATGTTACAACTAAAGATAAGTTACTTAAGCCAGTCTTGTAGAGAATTTTCACATCTTTAAGATTTTCTCAGGTCACATGTCGATACGACTTACCGTATTCAAGCAAATTCGCGAAACCCTAACAAAAAAAACTAAAAATGTAAACTGAGCCTCCTTATCTCAAAAATGGTACAAGCTGGGAACCAATGATAAAGTCAATCCGCTAGAGAATTTTGACAGCTACAACATTTTCTTTAGCTCCATTTCGATTGGACTTGCGGTTTTCAAGCAAAATCGTAAAAACCTAAAAAACACATAAAAATGTGAATTTTGACCGCGATTTATTTAAAAATCTCTACAGCGATTTTTTCTTGTTTTTGGATTTTTCTCATCTATGAACACTGCACATTTAGAATTCACAAAAACTTTCCCTGTGTAAGCGATTTTCATCAAAAGTTAGTTAAGGCGCACCCTACATGACATTGTTTTATAAGGGGGCGATACAGTCAGTGCATTGTCCCAATTGGAACTTCTATATCTCAAAGATGGTAAAAACTACGAAAATACCATAAAAGTCGATCTTGTAGAGAATTTTCATAGCTACAATATTTGTTTTAGACCCATTTTGATAGTAAATGCGGTTTCTAAGCAAAATCGCGAAAACCTAAACAACCCCTAAAAATGTCAACTTAAATCGCGATTTATTTAAAAAGCGCTCTGGCGATTTTTTTTTGTTTTTTGATTGTTCTCATGTATGAACATTGTAGTTTCAGAATCCGCAAAAACTTCCGAGGTGTAAGCACCTTCCATTTAAAATTGTTTCAAGAGCACCGTGAGACTAAATACCAAATTTCTTATATTTCGGTAAGATAATGTGGCTAAAACTTAAAAAATACCGACAATCAAGAAGTACGCTTCTATGGGGATATAGGAAGACGTGGACCTATACTGATAATACTCTTCTGGAATATTTTATAACTCTTGGAAGGCTAAATAACAAATTTCAGCCTTTTCGGTGGGATATTGACGTCACAATCTTCAGTATTACGAAAACCGGGAGGTACCGTTCTAAGGGGACTATATCGAAACGTGGACATATACCGACGAATTTTAGTCGGAAATGGGAAAATATCAAAGCGTGGACCTGTGCAGACAAATTTCTGGCGAACAATTTTATATCACATTGAAGACTAAATACCAAATTTCAGCCATTTTGGTGGAATATTGAAGGCACAACCTTCAAAATACCCAAATCGGGAGGTACCTTTCAATGGGGGCTATATGAAGGCGTGGACCTATGCTGACAAATTTATAGGGGAAGTTTGAGTACCCCCAACGAAGTCTAAATACCAAATTTCAGCCATTTCGGTGAAATATTGAGGCCACAACGTTCAAAATACCGAAAATCGGGAGGTACCGTTCTATGGGGGCTATATGAAGGCGTAGACCGATACCGACAAAATGCTGGGGGAAAGTTTTGTACACCCAACCAAGACTAAGTACCAAATATCAGCCATTTCGCTGCGATTATGAGGCTAAAACCTTCAAAATACCGAAAATCGGGAGATATGGTCCTATGGGGTCTATATCAAAACCTGGACACATATAGAAACATTTTATGGTAGAAATATTTCTATTAATAAATTCAAAATATCTGAAAGTGGGGGGGGGGGCTATACCAAAACGTGGACCTATATAAACAAAATTTGGTAGAAATATTTTTTAGCCTCTGGAGACACAAAATGCCAAATTGCATCCAATTTGGTTGTCAAAATATCCTAAACAAATATCCTAAAATTTCCTTAAAACGACGACGCGTCACTTTGTATAGGGGCTATACGAAAACGTGTACCTAAGTAAACATTTTATGGTAGGTATGCTTCTTAGCCTATTGAGACGCAAAATGCAAATTTACAACCGATTCTGTGGGCAAATAGGACTAATACATTCAAAATATCTTAAAATTACGCGTATTATATATGGGGCGTTACATGGGGGCTCTACCAAAACGTGGACCTATATAAACAAAATTTGGTAGAAATTTTTTAGCCTCTGGAGACACAAAATATCAAATTACAACCAATTCGGTGGTCAAATGGGACAAATATCCTAAAATTTCCTTAAAACGACGACGCGTCACGCGTCTTTTTGTATGGGGGCTATACGAAAACGTGGACCTACATAGCCCGCTTTCAATACCAAAAGTCCTACATATGTATGTAATAGATTTTACCAAAATTTCTTCCACCTACTTCAATCCGTTCGAAAGCTAGAGTGATTTCCACACACGGACAGACGAACGGACATGGCTATATCGATGTAGAATTGCGCGCTGATCAAGTATATATAGTTTGCGGGGTCTACAATGATTATTTCAAGTAGTTAAAAACGGAATGACAAACTTAGTATACCCCCCATCCTATGGTGGAGGATATAAAAAGGTTTTGAACGACTTCCTTTCAACTTGACTTTCTAGAGATATTCAAAATATTTTTAAAAATTTCACGGAAAAAAACATATTTTATCTCTGTTCGTTTATGTGCAATGATCTTCAAGTGTTACCACTTTTTACTCGAAAAATATTCCTTTACACCATACAATTCGTATGAGAGCAGCTTACAACTTTTACTATCTTTGCCGGTTTTACCATTTTCAAAAGTAAAGAAACAGACCATTCGTACGGGTTTAGTTTCGGTTGTGTATACATAACGCCACATATCATATGCCACCTTAAACTTTGTTGATTGACAATCTAAAGGCTTCTACAAATTCTTTTACAATAGTAGCCTTAACCTTTACGCTAACAAAGATGTATACACCTTGATACGATAAAAATATGCCTCATTAAAATATTGATTTAAGATATAGATGAACAAAATTAGCACTCGCCTTTATATTTTCGTACGATTCACCATACAAATGCCCTCTTTGTGTTCATCTACGGTATATGTTATGAACGAGATTCGTTTCCGATTATTTAGAGCCCTGTCCATTCGTCTGTCTGGCTGGAGCGCATTATAGCTCTCGGCAAACTTTTGGATCTGCTTATATTTATATTTTGTGCTAACTTAGTTCGAAGATGAGCCATATCGGTCCATTCCTTCGAGAATCTCGCCCACAGACGTTCAAAATTTATCGCGCATGATATCTATCGAAGGGAGTTACCGATTTGGTCCAAAAATTTGCAAATCACAATATTTCTTATACTCATAGAAAATTGTCCAATAGCTCCATAAAACCTGTCACGGTGGTCTTGAATCAAATTTAAATGGTAGGTGCTAACACCTGGGAAGTTTTTGCGGATTCTGAAAGTACAATGTTCATAGATGAGAAAAATCAAAAAACGAAAAAGTCGCCGGAGCGCTTTTTAAATAAATCGGGATTTAAGTTGACATTTTTAGGGGTTGTTTAGGTTTTTACGATTTTGCGTAGAAACCACAACTCCTATCCAAATAAGACTGAAGAAACTGTTATAGCTATGAAAATTCTCTACAAGATTGACCTTACGGTATTTTCGTAGGTTTTACTCAATGTTCATAGATGAGAAAAATCTAAAAACAAGACAAAGTCGCTATATGGATTTTTAAATAAAAATCAAAATTCACATTTTTAGGTGTTTTTTAGGTTTTCACGATTTTGCTTGGAAACCGCAAGCCCAATCGAAATGGAGCTAAAAAAATTTTGTAGCTGTAAAAATTCTCTACAGGATTGATGTTTAATTTGTTCTCAGGATGTACCATTTTTGAGATAATGAAGCTCAGATTATATTTTTAGGTTTTTTGCTAGGGTTTCGCGATTTTTTTTGAATACGGCAAGTCTTATCGGCATGGGACCTGAGAAAATCTTATAGCTGTGAAAATTCTCTACAAGACTGGCTTATGTAATTTTTCCTAGGTTGTACCAGTTTTTTAGATATATACGTTTAAGTTGGGAAATTGCAGTCATGACATTGTTTTATAAGGAGACGATACAGAATTGAATTGAATTTGAATTGTCCCAATTTCAACTTCTATATCTCAAAATTTCTAAAACCTACGAAAATATCATTAAGGTCGATCTGGTAGAAAATTTTGATAGCTACAACATATTCTTAATTCCCATTTTGATAGGACTTGCGGTTTCCAAGCAAAATCGCATAAACCTAAACAACCACTAAAAATGTCAACTTGAATCGCGATTTATTTAAAAAGCGCTCCAGCGATTGTTTTTTTTTTTTTTTGTTTTTTGATTTTTCTCATCTATGAACATTGTAGTTTCAGAATCCGCAAAAACTTCTCAGGTGTAAGTACCTTCCATTTAAATTTGATTCAAGAGCACCGTGCTGTCGGCAGTAACTAAAATTACTTATCAGCATGAATTGAATATGTTGCACATCATAAAATGTCTTCCAAAAGTATATATTCCATCTTCTGGTTACTACTTTCTTACTTAGTTAGCCCTCTACACAACATTTGTCCTATAAGCCGAACTATGAAACGATTTCCGTCAATCTCCGTTTGTGGCTTTACTTTTCCAACTTCGAAGATGGTGTTTTTCGATCTCGTCTTCCACATGTTTACTTCATCAAAGTTTAGGCCTTCAAGTTCTGCGTGTACCACCACTGATGACTTTGAATAGCCGATGCAGCTTGTGGTTGATGTAAAGTCGATATTCACCGTCAACGCATTTTGGCTCGTAGATTTTTATAGAGGAATGCCCTATATGCTTGCGCATGTATCGAGTCTTCGAAACCATACATTAGCACGGGTAGTATCAGTGCATTGTGTAATTTTTGTTTCTTGTGTTTATGGTGGTACCGAGGAAGGCGAAGTTTTAAACTACCTCAAAATTATAAGTACCCACATTCACATTTGCTCCGAATTCTAAAACGAATTGCTCGTCTATACCACCAACATGGTGTTGTTGCCGTTTACTGCCAGACCCATTTCAGCAGATTCATAGTCCGATATTTTTGTTTTCATTGCTCTTATGGGTGAACGAGCGGCACATATTAGTTCACTACCTTTAACGGATGTTAACGGCAGCTCTCCAGGTGATACCACGGGGAGATCAGTGTCCACTTGAGATGGAAGAGGGACCAAGATAAGTCTTGGGCTGCTTAGTATTCTTCATCCCCTACGATACCCACAGCTTCTGGTACCTCCTTTACAAAAGTTTAACTTTTTCGCTTAAATCAAATTTTGAGGACTGTTTAAGGATATTTGGAAATTGTTAACAAAGATATAATGTTTTTCGAGGGCAAATTCAGGCTTCTAGACATAATGGTCCAAAAGCTCTAAATCCTACGGTGACCAAATAAAATTGTTGGTAGACGCGATAGTAAATCAATTTCCAAACTTAACTATGTCGGTCAATTCTTTATTTTATTTATTTGTAAAACATCCGCATTTGCCCGAAACGCCCACAATCCATAAGATAAATACCTCATACGTTTCTATTTTTTGTCGGCCAGTTCAAACGTCAAAAAATTACACAGAATTAAATGCATAATTTTTCGGAGAAAATTCTTATAAAATCCATCCATGTTGTTTCCAGAGACTTTAAATATTCCTTCGAAAAGATCCACGTTTCTAGGAAACGCCCACATTTATTCCGAACGTTCACAATCGTTAAGATATATACCCCAAAAGTTTCTATATTTTATTCAGTTTTTATAACAATTGGTTTTCTGCATCATCCCCTTCAACTTCAGCTATTTTCATTTCCCTTTTTTTATAAACAAAATAAATAAAAAATAATAATAAAATATTAAATAAATATTAAACCCATATTCTTCTACTTCTATTTTTTATGTGAAATAATAAACAACAAGCACAAATAATATGATTATTATTTTTGTTGTTGTTTCCGGCTATATTTTAATTACAAAACATCATTGCTAGACTTTGTGAATTCGTTAAAATTTGATTTTACTGTTCAGTGATGCCTTAAGGCTTTACAAGGGTTTATTTGCAGTGCGTCGTCCGTCGTGTGAGGTTGGAGTTGATTTTGTGTGTGTGGGTGTGTGGGTGTATATGTGTCATGTTGTTAGCTCCACATCTTTTGTCCTGAGCAAGTACGTTTTCTCTTTTTTTGTTGTATAACATGTAAAAGAATTTTGATGTTAAACAATTTTCATGGTTTATGATACAATGTTTCGTTTCATTTTTTTCTATTTTCATGCATTTATATTGTTGTCATAAAAGACGCCTTCTTCTAAAAGAGACACAGAAATTGTGGCAAAAGTTTGTTCGTTTGTTTCTGGCCCTCCTCATGGCTAGTGCTCTTGCCATCATCATCAACTTCATCATCATCATCAGCAGCAGCTTTTTTTTATAAATATAAAAAATATGTATTTTTTCTTGTTTCATTTGGATTTTTATGGTTGTTGTTGGTAGGCATTCGCCTCAAATGATTGAAGGCTATATCGGTATAATTTCGTATTTACATGTATATTTGTTTTTTTTTCTTGTTCATTCATTTTTCCTTTGGCATTTTTGCCATTGCTGTTGTTTTATGTTAACGCTCTGGGGGGTTTTGTTTTTTCTTGCCTTTCTTTTGTCACCCGCCCCAATGGCAATGGGGGATATGACTACGGTGGCTGTGGTTTTCTGCTGATGTTGTAGCCAAATCAAACTGTGTTCCGAAAAATGTTAATGGTTATTTGCTGTTGTCGTAGCCCATGTAGCTCTTGTTCCCCGTGTGTTCTTTCTCTGAACACAGTTTTCTTGCTTTATCGTAAATGTTTATTAAATATGTTGCCAATTAAATGGCATTATATGGATTTAACATGTCTTATTCATGCCGACTTCATATTTATTTAGAACAAGAAAATAATGTTAAGTCAGAACAAAATTCTCAGCTGGGGTCATAAATACCACAGATTTGGTGTATTTCTTTGTATTGATGATGATGATGCTAATAAATGTGTGTAATAAACACATGTCCTAATAACCAAAACTGAAAATCCCCAAAGGTGAGAAGGGAGTGGTTTTTTATTCATTTTTTAAAAGACCAACATTTGGTTTTCTCTGAAATACTTTTAGGGGAATTTATGAAAAGATTTTTTATTACAGAAAGAAAACCACCAACCTCAGGGGGTGATATGTACATATGTAATTTTCAATTAATTCGTAAAATTGAAAATGTTTTGGAAGGAAATTATTTTTATTTAAAAATAATCGAACTAAAAATGCAAAAATTATCTAATATGCAAAAATTAAATCTTCAAAAAAAAAAAACTTAAAAAGAAGCCGTTGTAAACGGAAGCATGTCAAATCGGTTACAATCAAAATTTTCTACATACGCAAATTTGGAAATAGCCAAACATCGGCCGCCAAATTAAATTGTAAGAGAATTTAATTTTGAGAGTCATTCCTTTCGATAGTTATATTGCCAGTTGAAAGCATGATTTTATACGCAAAAATATATATCGTCGTAATCAGAACCACAAAGTTCGAACAACCCCTTTTTAGGGAAGGAACTATGTGTAGTTAAAGTGTTTAATTTTTGCAGTGGAGGTATCAACAGGAATGGATTTAATCGTGCCAACCAGCCATTTCAGTTGATCACACAAGGATTTTTTAGAGCTTTTAGCTCATTCTATCAGAAAGTGGGGATTTGTCCGCGAAAACCTATATCGTTGTAATTAAAACGGCAAGGTTCTTACAGTACTTAAACTGCATTTAAGCACCGAAAGTGTTGTGCGATACAGAACTTCTTGTAACTTGATGCACGTTTGATTGAAATATTAGGATATACAAAGAATGGTGGACCAATGTCAATCACTGCATCCGATTGTCGTGGGCACCACTCATTTAAGTAGGTCACCTCCAGATTTTTCAGAGGTTTTGGACCAGTATGTCTGGAATTATAGATTTGCACAGAAACAGATTATGTCGCTGTAAAACGACCACAAGCTGTACCTTCGAACAAAATCAAAATTATCCATGAATAGCCCTTAAACTGCACTTAAACGAAAATTTTGAACTTTTGTGAAGAAGGTATTCGAAGGTGTTGTCCGATATGGAACTTCGTGGAACTTGACATAAGTTTGGAAAAAAATTTAAGACTTCCATAGTTCCGGCCCAATCGGACGCTGCATTCGTAAATGATTGTTCTGATCAGTCAGGGCGTTTTGGAGCTTTTTGGTCATTATCACTAGAAGTATGGTCTTTGCCCCGAAAAACAAACAATTTTACCTTGTAATAGAGGCCGTAAGCACAATCTGATGCTAACAATTGTAACGTAGCCGTTTCGTATATTCCAACATTCTGTCACTACCATGAACTCCCATTGCACTCAACACTGGCCGGTCGGCATAGTGGACGAATTTACCTTCGATGCAATTAGCAACAATCACTTATCCATTATAATTCTCATTCACTTTGCATTATATTCGGATTTTCCTCACCGAATATGTCGCACACTAGCCGACAAAGTACGACTAGACGTCTGGCTCATTCGCAATCACGATACCTAGTTCGCACGATTCGACCCTGTGCTTTGCCGGCACCGAGGCGACAGCATCCAAATACTTTAGAGCCGAGTCACATACACGAATCTCACCGAACCGTCGGCATCCGAATACTTCTGAGCCGAGGCACACGTGAGATAAGCCGACAACATCAAACCGACCATCGTCGAGCTGACAGCAACAATACGATTGTCATCAAACCGATCTTACCAAACCGATCACCATCGAGTTGATAGCAACCACCCACCCGATTGTCACCGAGCCAACAACAACTACTACACCAGAGTACTATAATAAATACTGAAATTGTGATGTCTAGATAGGCAGCGGCTGAGATTACCTCAGTTTTAAAGAAAAAGCACTCGTTATACACTTTCAAAACGATCTGAAGGATGTCCTTATTTTTTTTTTTTTGTGTGGAAGGTACCCAAAGTTGTGGACTCATATAGGCCATATTCGAATCTGATCTATGGCTGAACGAAATATTACGAGAAACAAATTTTGGACCGAATAGGATGATTCGATCTAGAGTTAACGTGATCATCAACTAGCCAGAGATACCGTTAGACGATGGACGTATATGGCTAGATCGACTTCAAATTATCACACACTTGGGAACTGAAACCATTGTTTTCATGAGGTACATTTGGATTATATCAAAGAAAAGCATAAAGGATGAGGTTATAAAAATAGGAAAATGGAATTAGTTAGGGACTATCCCGATGTCTAGGTTTTTTAGTTACCTATGCTGACCTACTTTACATCATTGAATTGGAGAGATTCTTTACTTTCCCCCTAATAGAAGCCAAAATATTCGCATACGAATAAAACCTTGACTATTTAACCACAGAAGTTTTTTGGCTCAATTTCGCTCTTGAATATTATCTGACCATCGTCAAATCGATAGGTTTCTTCCACACTGGCAGCTGGTGTTCTGGCTCAATTATTTTGGACGCTAGAGAGATTACAACAGACGGACTGATGCAAATGGCTAGGGTCGCAAATGATTATTTCAATGAGTTAAAAACGGAAAAACAAACTTAATATTCAATAGAAGAAGTAAAAAAGTATCAGTCGGCTTTGCCGACAGAGGTATACCCTCAGCCTATGTGAATTGAAAGTTTCATCTTCGGACAAATCGACACAATTGTTGAACTTTTGTGGGGGAGGTACCATAAGGAGAAGATCGATATCGGCCATTTAAGAAGTTAAACTAAATCTGGACAAAATATTAGGAGATCCAAAGTTTGGACCAAATTGCTTGCCCCGTTCAATCGTGCTAACTGCGAACAAAAAATTAAGTTTTGGCAAAATATGGCGAAGACCTAATTTTTGGACCATTTCGGTATATCATTTCGAGAGTTATCGTGCTCTCCAGCGACTACACGTGATGCCATAGGGGTGTTTACACCTTTTGGGTTCTTTTCTCAAGAAGTGTAGACTTGCCCCTGAAAAAATTTTACCGTCGTAATTGATGCAGCGAATGAATGTTGCTTCATTAAAAATTAAAGTGATTCGAGAGCAGGTCTTAAGGTGAACTTATCCGAAATTTTGTGTGGGAGGTACCTGAAGGAGTGGCCAAATATAGTCAATACTCAAACCTGTTATACATCTGCTAGATATATTAGAATGTGTAAAGTATGGACCAAATTAGTCACTCCCTTCAAGAGTTATCGTGCGCACAAATTTTCTGAACATTTTCAAACTTTTGTGGGGGAGGGACGTGTCTTATCTTCGAACTTAAACTAAGCTTGGACAAAATAATACGAAGGCCAAATTTTGGACCGAATCGGCAGATCAGTTCGAGAGTTATCTTGCTCTCCATCCACTACACGAAGTATCATAGGGGTTTTTTTTTGCATCTTTCAAGCAGTTTTCGCGGGAAGTATGAACTTGCCCCAGATGAAACTTGTACCGTCGTTTGGGGGGCGATAAATACAAGTTGTTGCAACAAAAATCAAAGCGATTCGAGAGCAGCTCCTAAACTGAATTTTTGCGAAGTTTTGTGTTGGAGGTACGCGAAACAGTGGAAAGATTGAGTCGATATTGGAACCTCATCTAAGTCTGGTAGAAATTTCACGATGTGCAAATTATGGACCACATCGGTTGCTTCCTTCAAGAGTTATCGTGCGCACAAATTTTCCGATCATTTTCCATCTTTTGTGGGGGAGGTGCCGGAAGGAGTGGATCGGTATAACCCATCTTCGAAATTAAACTAAGTTTGGGCAAAATATTACAAAAGCAAACTTTTGGACCGAATCGGTTGATCAGTTTGAGAGTAATCGTGTGCTCCAACCAGCCAGACAGTCGAAAAGACATGGCTTAATCAACTCCAAATTGTCTGAAACGCATTTCGTCCAAACATACTTGGGGTCTAAAACCTTTATATAAAATCGTTAGCATAAATGCTGGGGGTATAAAAATGTTATGGATAGGCGGCTTTTGTGATATCTTCGTTGTATACTCACCTATGCTAACGTAGAAGAAGGTGAGGTTTGTGAAATACGCCAAAAAGGAGCCAAAATATTCGTATAAAAAAAAAACATTGACTATGTTTCTTTGGCCATTCTGACCCTTGAATGTTATCTAACCATTACCACAATAAACAGTCGTCGTCTTCCGCTCTGGGATTTCATCTCCACCACCGCCATTCAATGTGTTACCTTGGTTTAGGGTATAAAAAAACAAAAAGGGTATAATGGCCCCAGTATAGATTACCTTCCGATGTTCTCGGATCTCTTATTTTTCGACCCTTTATCTATCCGATTTTTCTTGTAATCATTTTTGTTTTACACAGTTTTGCCCTAGATATTTAGTCAAAAATTAAACTAATAGACTTCGAGTCTGTAAAAAGAATCAGGTTCAATCACAAAGGGATCTACGCTTATAAAGGCAAATTGATGAATGTGATGAAACTAGCAGTTAAAGAGCTCCGCTAGACAAGAAAAATATATTGAAAACACTTTGAGGAAAAATATTCAACACCGCTTTAAAATTTCGAAGTAAACACAAAATTTTTTAAGACAAAGAAAATAAAAACTATGTTATCGGTAAATTCTGAAACTTTAAGAATGGAAAATTTGAATTTTACCCAAACTCCAAAATTATTTAAATATCAGTAAAAATTGTTTTTTTATCTAAGCTGGCAATTTTTGGTACAATTTGCTGCCCTTTAGTTAAGATGCAAATTACTTTGATGTAAATATATCATAAAAAATATAAACGTTATTTAATGACTTATACGAAGGAAATGGCCGAAAAAGTAACCCGAAATTTGAACATGCTTAGCATAAGGTTTTACATATTTTATATGCATAAGTAGATTTTCATTCGAAACAACGAGGAGCATAATAAATAACTACCAACAGGCAGGAACATCATAAAATTTCAAACGAATTTTGTTGATGGTTCAAAAAAAAAAACGATCTTATCGTTTTGTAGAGTTTATTGCATATTGTATAAAAATCTATAAAATTTGAAGAATGTTATAGGATTTCTAAACGTTTTATAACCAGCCATCGGTTCATATATTAATCTAAGGTTTATGACTGTAGTTGTAAAGGGGGGTTTTATGATATAGCAACAAAAAGAGGAAACCTGGTTTTTAAACATTTTATGGGTTTGGGGTTTGTTGTAAAATATTTGCATATCTAATTATTTCAATTTATTGCAAAGAAAAGGAAAAAAGAGTTTATTCTTTAAGGGGTTTCTACTCTAAACAAAAATTACTCTCCACATATAATTTGCATTTTATATTGTCTTATGAACCGAATACTCAAACAATAATATATTTATGTGTGTGCTCCCAAGAGAACTTTTATGACAAATAAACAAAATAAATATAAACACGAACAACTACTTTCTTTACCTCAAAAAGGGGGGACTTTTTATGACACATGACACATGCTGTTGTTGCGACTTATTTGTTTTGTTAATAGTTTCGTGTTCACAAAACTTATAAACCATAAGCAGAAATAAATTGCTGTTTAGGCAAAGGAAAACGGCTTTGGAAGTCGCTATAAAGTTTATGGTAAAAGAAAAAGACCTCTTTAATACATTTAGGCAGCAAAGGAGACCCTGGATGTTACCGAGAAATCAAACATTTTTTGAGATCTTTTAAACAAAATTTAAAGATATAAGCCTTAAATTCGCTCATTCCTATTGTCAATGTATAAAGCCAAAATAAATTAAATAATCAACGACGGAAGCCACCCATGAGATGTATCAATAGATAAAAGGGAGGTCGCATATTATTGACTTCATAGTAGAATCTAGAGAGGACCTTTTAGTATTAGAAAAGTCTCCCCAGATCCTCTTGGCATCTTCTGGAGTAGTGGACACTTCAGGTTATAGTGTATTATTCAAGTTAGTGACATCAAATCAATACTTCAAACGAATATCGTATTGTAGCATACATACATCCAAAAATTTAAAAACGAAAAATCAACACCAACACATTCAAATTATTAAATATCAAAGACAAAAACACACACGCAAACTTCTTTAACCTTGAAAGTACATACATCCAAATGAATGTACATATTATGTGTGTGGTAGACATTTAACCCGCGCGAGAAAAATGATTACTTTAGCATGTCGCCAAAAAAATATATATAATTCTCCACTTCAGCACCTCCCAAATTCCCACAAACTCATTCAAATAGAAACAATAAAAAAATCAAAAAAAAAAAACTTTCCATAAAACTTACAGGGAGCCATAACAATACAAAAAACAAAACGCCATTGATGGCGATGATGGTTCGAGGATATTCGTTAAGCAATAAAATATAATAACACAATTTGGAATTATGATAAAACATGCAAATATGTGTTAAGTTTTGATTTATAACAAACTATTGTGTCGTCGTATATGATTTGTATTTGATTTCTATTAGTGGTGGTGGAGGTGGTGGTATCAAGGCATATCCAATAGTACAGCCAGTCAGCCAGCCAGGCATGACTTATAACAACTACTTGGCATTTATTTAATTTGTTATGAATGCCTTAACAATAAAATACAATAAATGATAGGCATAATAGTGGTAAGGTGGTGGTTAAGGAAATAAATTATTAACGCTTTATTATTCTTAGATATTCTATTGAAATGTATAATTAGGTTGGGTGATGATAGCAAAATACATAAATGTCATATAGGTGTGGTGTTTGTTAGCTATATTTATAAAATTGAATTTATTAAGTGGGTTAATATATGTACATACTCATTTATGTCATTATATTGATATGAGGTAGTCGAGTAGAAGGTCACTACATGACAAATAATTTTCCTGTCGATAAATTTACTGACATAAGGAATTGTGTGTTATTCGAAAGTTATATTGGGGCTATGTCAAAGCGTGGGCCTATATTGACAATTTTTGCTAAGAAAACGTTAAATTTTATATGTTGTAGTTAAAATCCTGTAAATACATAAAATCGGGTGGTACCGATATAGGGGGTCTATAAATCATCGTCGCGTGTGGTCGCAGTTAATATATAAAGAAATTAATAGCTTGAAAGCTCGTCTAAATTCGTGTTCCATTAGAATAGCTGCACAACGCGAGACTTTTTAGTTATATTCTATTGAAAAAATACTAATTAAAAATATATACATTAGCATTTGTGTCATTAAAATTCTCTGTGTCTATGTTCAGCACCTAGAATGAAGTTATACAATTACACTAAAGAGTAAACATCAAACTGAAGTCTTTGTTCAGATCCATCCTTCTATAGATATGAGCAAGCTTATATGGTATGTTACCATATAGCCGACTAAAGTTATTAAAAGAGTATTTGTCTAGCTATAGCGCCGAAAGAGATGTGATATCTAAAAATATGGCAAAATGATGTCAAGAAATAATAAAACAATAAAATCGATCTGTTTAACATCGGAAGTGACACGGTGGTAAGATACATTTATCAGCTGGTTGATATCATGGGTTAAGTCCGGCAGTTGGAACCTCTATAAAATCGCAGAAAATGGACAAAAATACAATTAAATACTCTGTATCATTATAAAGCCGAGGTTTTCTACTTTCGTTGACAGGCTTTTCTTTTGACATATCGCTAATAGAAACGCAGATAATCGCAAACGAAATCGGCTAAGTTCGTAAAGGCATTAATTTATACATATATGGGGATTTCTGAGAGAAATCCGTCACCTTTCCTAAAGTGGTTTTTGATTTCCATTATTTTTTGGTGTGTTGATGCTGCCCATCAGCAAAGCATTTCAGTATAGTTTCAGATTTTTTTACTAACGTCGAATTCTGTAATAACTATGTGCAAATAAATGCTCATAACTTCTTTAAGATAGCTTCAAACAAGTAAAAAAGAATCAGTCGGCTTTGCCGACAGAGATATACCCTCAGCTGAAATATTAATCTACGGACAGATCGAATGTATTTCGGGTCTTTTTAGAATTTTGTGGTCATTTTGTACCTTTGAACTTGCCGACGATAATGTGGATTAGGATTAAAGTTTTGCGGAGGGGCTGCTTAAATGAATAGACGACATAGGAAGTGGATACGATTTTGAGAGCCATATCTTTTTGATATATATTGGTCACACTAGTAATTTCAGTGGGTCATCTTATAACTTTTGGACCAGTATGCCAGGAAGCATGGACTTGTCCACGGAAAACATAATATGACTGTAAACAACAGGACCACAAGGAACAGCATCGGCATTCATTTCCAAAGCATCTACGAAAAGACCCTAAACTGCATTTCGACACGAATGTTGAACTTTTGTGAGGGAGGTAGGGGAAAAAGAAGTTTTCGTGCTCTCCAGCGACTGCATATAGGGGTTTTTACACCTTTCGGGCTGTTTCCTCAAGAAGTACGGACTTGCCCCTGAAAAACATTTATCGTCGTAACTGAGATAGCGAATGCAAGATGCTTCAACAGAGAGCAGGTCTTAAAGTGAACCTATCCGAAATTTTGCGTAGGAGTGGACAAATATAGTCCATATTTAAACCTGATCTGTATGTGGTAGTTGTATTAAGATGTTTAAAGTATGGCCAAATCGTTCACTCCTTTCAAGAGTTATCGTGCGCACAATTTTTCCGAACATTTTTGAACTTTTATGGGGGAGGAACCTGAAGGAAAGGACCGATTTGGATTATCTTCGAACATAAACCATGTTTGGACAAAATATTAAGAAAGCCAAATTTTGGACTGAATCGGCAGATCCGTTCGAGAGTTAATTGCGCTCAAACCATAACATACGGTGTCATAGGGGTTTTTTGCACCTTTCAGGTTATTTTCTCAGGAAATATGGACTTCCTCCAGATGAAACTGGCACCGTCGTATAGAGGGCACTGAATATAAGTTGCTACAACCAAAATCAAAGCGATTCGAGACCAGGCCCTAAACCGAACTTTCCCGAAATTTTGTGTGGGAGGCACCCGAAGGAGTGGACCTATTATGACCATATTGGAACCTCATATTACACTGGTAGAAAGTTTACGCTATACAAAGTATCGGTCTCTCCCATCAATAGTTATCGTGCGCACAAACTTTCCAAACATTTTCGAACTTTTGTGGAGGAGGTACCGGAAGGAGTGGACCAATGCAGCTCATCTTCGAACTTAAACTAAGTTTGGGCAAAATATTACGAAACCCAAAATTTGAACCGAATCGGTTCATCCGCTTGAGAGTTATCGTGCGCTCCAGCCAGCAGGACAGACAGACGGACGGACATGGCTAGATCGACTTCAAATTGTCTGAAACACATTTCGTCCAAACATACTTGGGTTCTAAAACCATTATTTCGATGAGGCACATTTTCATCGTATCAAAGTGTATATACCCTCCTTAGCCTAAAGGCTGAGGGTATAATAAATACTTTTTTTTGTAGTTTTATCAGCTATCTAAAAAAAAAATAGAAGAAAAAAACATCTTGCACAGTGGTTTTGGATGCAATTTTCGCGATTTAAAATTTGAAATAAATTTTTATCAATGATTGTACTCTTCGATTTTCTTGATTTTTTTGTATTAAACTACAATTTTGTTTTTCAAAATAGTCAGGCTTAATCCCATAGTCATTGTTTTAATATTTTATTAAAACAACTTTAATTTATTAGTCGGAAAAATTGGCGATGTTTACCAGGGGGTAAGGCAGGGAAGACTATAGTTTCAGATCTCGCCACAAATCTTCATCAGCTCCCTTGTTTCTTGTTTTTCAACAAGAAACTTTTTGTACCCAAGTGTCAGTGACTTTTTTGAAAAACAAAATAGAAGTCGTTATCCCAAATAAAAAACGCCAACCCTCTTAAACTACAATTAATAAAAAAATTAAGTCCTATTTGGTAGTGAGATTCTTCTAAAACGACTTTTTAAAAAGTGTCCGATTCCATTCAAAAATTCCAGAAAAGCTTCTGGCCTAGGCAACACGTAGTGGAAAGTTTTACAGTTTTAGCCTAAACGTACTCAGTACAGTTTGACATACAATCATGTGTTGCATTGTTTACAGTGACTTCAGAAAAATATACAATTCGCTATCAAAATGGAATTTACTTGGGAACATTTTCGCCGATCATTCGCCGGTATTAGCAAATGCGAGTGATGAGTTTCGTCGTACCAATCCCAGTGACCTAAGAGTCAGGGATCCGAAAGGGAAATTTAAAAGCTGGTGAGAATAAACGGAACAAATGGTTAAATCATCTACTGAATCAACTGAAGCCAGGCAAGGATGCCAGCAAAAGTAAATCATACCGACCGATTTCGTCGATTTTGTAGCTTGTAGCAAAGATCCTTGAGGCTTTAATCATCCCCATCGTTAGAAATAACTATCCAGTCGTCGATCATTAGCATGGATTCCGTAAGTAGCACAACACGACAACAGCGCTGCGTGTCATCTCCACACATATTAATCGAGGACTCAAGCAGATCAGGTCGAGTGAAAAAACAATGGTGGTGGCGCTTGACTTGTCAAAATATTTGACACTGTCAAGAATTCGACGAAATTTGGGGACATCAAGCAGACAACGCTAGAGCCAAAATTGAAACTTTGAATACTAAAGAGTTCACGAAGAAAAAGTACAAGTCGGCGAAACAGGGAGTTCCAAATGTGGGGTGATATTTCTGGAACTGTTTAACCTCTCTCTCTTGTATTCACCCTCTCTGGACTGCATTGAGATCGTAACTTGTTCAGATGTTTGTACGATCTTGGCGTCAGCTACCTTCCCTGATGCCATTTGTGAAAGGTTGAACTTCTATTTGACTATGTGAATATCCGCCACTAAATCTGCGGCCACTCTCTTTACCACGTGGACGGCAGAGGTGAGTACTGAGATGAATAGTAGCTGCAGATAAAGAACTTGTTGACCACATATAACGCGAGGTTGGTCTTAGGTAAGCCGCATAGCAGTGTAGTCCGCGAATATAAAAAAACGCGGTAGAGAAATATTTAAACCCGTCAGAATATTGCCCTGAGACCTGCCTCATGTCTTTAGTGGGCCACCTACGTGAGGAGACAAAGATTTTTAGAGTGCAGCAACACAATGGCATGATTTCATTGCAGTACTTGATCGGGTATTACCGTGAGAGTCATTCCAAATACCATATGGTGAATAGGACTCCCAACCCACATTACAAGAGGGAACCCCTAGATCAAAAAGTATATGAAGCAGTTTTAAATAGTATTCACACAGATGCAGTCGCAGATGCCACAAACAGCTATCGTGAAAATGTGGTCCTCTAAGAACATCACCCATCTATCGCAGCTGAGGAGCGTTAGCTGCCTAACAAGCCAGATTAGTTTTGGCCAGGAGTGCTCAGAATAGTTCGTGTATTATTAGTGGCAAGACACTCTCCCCATTACTAACCAATGGCAAATGAAAAATAAAGAGAGAAAACGTGTGGTTTGTTTTTACACTACCGTAAGGAAGTGATCACCAATGGTTTTGGCTCAACTATGCTCGAGATGGTGCAGTCATCTAAATTCCTGTAGGGCAAGGACTGATTATACCGTGCAAAATATCTGCCCAACATTCGGCATAGGCCCAAACGACCCACTGCACCTTTTCAACTGCCCTGCCATACCTACTCAACTCTCTCCAGCATACCGACGTCCATTTTCCTGGCCAATACCCCAACTTTTTGTCGTCACCGATTGTTAATTCCTATATGGAATTCGATAGTAAACACATTGAAACTAAGAAAACTAAAAAATAGGTCAAAATATTGGAAGGTGTGAGCATGGTGCGCTCCTAAAGAATTTTGCTCATTTTTGGAAAATACGTAATTTTTTGCAAATTTCTGGAGAAAGAAATATCTATTTCTCGGAAACTATAACAGATGTTGTGTTTATTGGTTTTTGTTAGGTAGGTACGATTGTTGCCTTTAAAAAGCGTTTTAATAAATTACCTTATCGTTTACATGAAATGAGCTATTTTATTTTCCCTCAGATACTAAATATTAATGAAATTCCCAATTTAGTGGAGTAGAACTTTTGGAGAACAACATGAAAAAAGGTTTGGAAATCACTGAAAGATGCGCGAGAATGTCTTTTTCAGCCCATATATACATTTGTAACCCTCCCGTTTCATCCGTTTAACACTTTTTCAAATTTCTTGAAATTAAATTTTAAATAAATAAGTTTTTATATAATTTTTATGAGGAATATTTTTTACTTAAAAAAAATACATATTTAAAAAAAAAATTAAATAATTTTAATTTTTTTTTTCAATATTTTGTATTTTTATTCCCTCCACCATAATATGGGGAGTATAACTAAATTTGTCATTTCGTTTTTAATACATCGAAATATTCATCAGAGACCTTATAAAGTACATATATATATTGATCAGGGTAAAATTCTAAGTCGACATAACGTTGTCCGTCTGTTGAAGTCAAGATACAGCTCGCAATTTTTAAGATAGAGATTTGTAATTTGGAATAGAAGTTTCTATTACTCCTAGGATGTTTGGTATTGCAAATGGGCTATATCAGTCCACGTTTTGATATAGCCCCCATATAACGGTACCTCCCGTTTTTCGGTATTTTTAAGGTTTTAGCTTCATTATCACACCGAAATGACTGAAATTTGGTACTTAGTCTTCGCTAGGAGTATAAAACTTTCCCCCAGAATTTTGTTGGTATGGGTCCACGCCTTCATATAGCCCCCATAGAACAGTACCTCCCAATTTTCGGTAGTTTGCAGGTTGTGGCCTCAATATTCCTCCGAAATGGCTACGCCTTCATATAGCCCCCAAAGAACGGTACCTCCCAATTCTCGGTATTTTGATGGTTGTGGCTTCAATATTCCAACGAGTTGGCTGAAATTTGGTTTTTAGTCTTCATTTGGGGTATACAACTTTCCATATGAAATTTGTCGGTATAGGTCCTTGCCTTTTATATAGCCGCTATAGAACGGTACCTCCCGATTTTCGTAATTCTAAAGGTTGTGACGTCAATATTCCAATATCCAATATTATTAGCATATGTCCACGTCTTCCTTTATCCCCCATAGAAGCATACCCCTTAATTTTTGGTATTTTTTACGTTTTAGCCACATTATCTTACCGAAATATCGAAAATTTAGTAATTAGTCTTCTTTGAGTCTAAAAACTTTCCGCAGGAATTTGTCGGTATATATTGACGAAATTTTCTGTAATGTGGTAATTAGTCTTCTTCATAAACGAAAGGAAACTAAATGTTCCATCTTATTTCAATATAACTCGTGGTGAAGGGTATATTCTTACTTTATATAGTTTATTTATTTGGGTTTGATCTTTTTTAATAGATTTGACTGTAGATTCGAATACCTCTGCGACTACTAGACCGAATTTGATCGTTTTTGATTCAACGGAAATCATTAAAATATCTCTATCCGTTCAAAAGTTACAGATATTTGACCAGGAAAAAACATTATGAACTTCTGTGGGGCGTTTAGTAAATAACTTCTTAAATAACTGATGTATATTGGATTTTGCAATTTTCCACAAAATCAGTCGGCATTTCTGGTAGTAATTGGTCGAATCTGGAAAATATCTGTAAATCAATGGACCACAATGCATAAATCTCTTAAATTCTGTAATTTCAGTTATTTTATGAAGAACGAAAAAATTCCGTACAAAATCGTTTGCTGTTTTTTTTACAAACTTATGAGACATATTGAGAACGACCAACTTTCATTTTCTTTTGCAGTTTTTTTCTCATCATTCATTATCATGTCGACTAGTGTAATATTTTGTTCACTTGCCAATTGAGCTCGACTCAATAAATTACCTAACGACAATATTTATGTAGAGTATTTCTTGCACAACAATATATCCCAAATGTATAACCGCTATTTATTAGGTCTATTCTTCTTTCAATCACCGGTGAGGCTGGTAAACACATAAATGGTCTATTAATAATGTATACAAAAGGCCAAAACGAATGACCTACAGACCAAATAAACGTTTTACCACACACACAGACGCTCGCACGCATTCATAGAGCAAAAATAAAATATATGGAATTTTTATGATAATACAAGTCATATATTTTTGTGCAAATATCATAAAAAACAACGGAGATAATTACATATTAATGAAGTATTATGGGCGTAGCTATTGTTTAGGGGGTAATAAATCAAAACTGCAAAAAACGTAAATTTTTATGCACGCCATACCAAGATAATGCAATGAGTAAACAACTTATATTTCTATAGAAATTGCTTACCTTTACTCGCCGGGGGTTTTCTGGTAGCCCAATTGGTTCTAATTGAACGAGATCCCAACCATTGGCCGTTCATGGCCGTTATGGCACTTTCGGCTTCCTGTATAATTGGTAATGGAAGAAAATAGAATAATGAGTGGCGATGAAGACACATATTCCGTGGATAATTTTAGAATATTTCTAAATATCATAAGTTCATGTACGTAATGCAAATTTTCTTTCTAGACTTACCGATTTTTTAACAAACGACACAAAGCCATAACCCTTTGATTTCAAAGTTTGGGGATCGCGTACCACACGACAATCGCTGTAATAAAATAAACAAAATAATTTGCTATTAATTTCACTTCGAAAATATTTCAAGTGCGTCAAGTACATAATTATGTTACAAATATACACACATACATATAAACCTATTTTGTTTACTAAACCACTAAAACAATGAAGCCAACCTAACAACGACCCACAAACAAAAAATAAATATGTATATTACTGTAATATTATGTTATAAAGGCAAACTGCCGGGTAACTTTGAAACAAGTTTATAAATATTTTAATTAGAATTTCAAAGAATTTCATTAAAATGATATCATACTCTCATTCCCTCATTTGCCATTATCCTCACTCTCGCCCACTCATAGCCCCCACTCCAAAAACAATGGCTCAGTGGCTGCAAAAACTTTCGTAAAAGTGCGTAACTTCAAAGCCATTGTTTTGGCAAGTTAAGTGATTCTTTAATTTATTGTAATAAAAAAAATAAAAAAAGAAGAGAAAGAATGAATAGCACAATGCCAACAATAACAAAAGCAACAACAACAGTAACAAAATCAAAGCATGTAATCTGAGAACTGTGACATTTTTTTCCACACAAAAATAGTTGTTACAAAAATTTTGTATATTATGCCTACCAATGTCAAACGGTTTAACATTTTTTGTTTGTCTTCTGAGATTTAATGTTAGAAGCGTTGGTGGGGATGATATTATTTCTTGCCAAACTTAATAAAACATTATGCCATTTTATGTGGATGGATCAGCAGGATGAGGGTTGGGTTTTTTTATTGTCAACTTGGCATTTAAGGTTAAAATTTCTTTGGTGAAAAGTTTTAATACACTTGAGAAAAAAGTATGTTAACGTGCAGCGTTAGGTTTTAAGTGTCAAAGGTAATAAACAGAAATATTTTTGAGAATAATAATAATGGCAATAAAATCTTTTGTAAATAAAGCTATGAAAAGCGACACCTGTGCCTTTTATGGAGAGAGAGAGAGGGATTAGGTCGCGTAGGAATTTTAGAATTTTACTTATTAACAAGTAAAAAAGTACCCTCAGTAAAATATTCTGAACTACAATTTAATTATTATTATCCTTGCAGTCCACCATTTTTGGTGGCGAAGACTTTAGACCCCAAGTGTCTAAATAAGGTCAGAAAATATATATAACATCGGGCGGTGCCTTTATATGGTGGCTATATCAAAGTGTGAACCTACTATGTTCACAATTTTTGGTGGAGAAGTTTTGTGACTATTGTGAACCATAAAATACAGATAGTTCGGTGAAAATGTAATTAAATTCTTCAAAGAACCGAAAAGCGGGAGGTATCGTTATTTGCGGACTATACCAAAATATGGACCTATTTTAAAACTTTTTGGTGTAAAAGTTTCGCCACCACTAAGGACCCTAAATGTCAAATTACAACTATTTAGGTAAAAATGTATAGCTACAATTCTCAAAATACCGATAATCGGGAAGTACTGAACACTTCTGTTGAAGAAGTTTGAACATTTTTATTGAAGAAGAAGTTTTTTGTGACCACTGGAAATTTCAAATAGTAAATTGCCACCGTGGTGCAATGGTATGCACGCCCGCCTCGTACGCCGAAGGTCGTGGGTTCGATTCCCCGGCCAAGCAACATCAAACATTTTCAACGGTGGCAAAATACCCCTCAGTAATGTTGGCGACATTTCCTGAGTATTTCAGCCTTGAATAACTTCTCCACAAGTGGTGTCTTAAGACACGCCGTTCGGACTCGGCGATAAATAGTAGGTCCCATATCATTGAGCTAAATATGAATCGGGGTGCACTCGTTGATATGAGAGAAGTCTCCCTTGTCCCGTATGGGATGTTGTGGAAAAATGTTTGTTTTTGTGTTAAATTTCTGGTAGTTCGGTCCAAAATTTGCAAAATACCGAAAATCGGTAGATGCCGTTATATTGCGGCTATACGAAAACATGGATCTATTTTTAAAAATTTTTGTGAAGAAGTTTTGTGACCACTGGGAATTATACCCAAACCCGAACTTTTGTTTAAATAACAGGTACTTCAGTCAACAAATTTAGCTAAAACTCTCAAAATACCGAAAATCGGAAGGTACAGTATACGGGGGTTTTACCTAAACATGAGCAAAATTGCTTAAATTTTCAAAATACCGATGGGACGATATAGATAATTTTTTAACTTGACCTGACTATGAAACAAGTAAAAAAGTATCAGTCGGCTTTGCCGACAGAGATATACCCTCAGCCTGTGCAAATAGAAACACTTTTTTCCCAAAAAAGAACGTATTTATTTAAGGGGTTTTCAAAATTATGGGCGTATGAACCGACAAAAATGTGGATTAGGTTTAAAGTTCAAAAATTTTGCGAAGGATGTATTTAAAGAAATGGACCGACATAGTCCAGTATTGAAGTGGATCTTATTTTGGGAGTCATATCTTTTCGTTAGATATCGCGCTCACTAGTCATGTCAGTTTGGACCTGTATGCCAGCAAGCATGGACTTGTCCACGGAAAACATAATATCGCTGTAAACAGGACCTCAACGAACAGCATCGGTATACATTTCAAAAGGATCTTCGAACAGACCCTAAACAGCACTTAGACACAAATATTGAAATTTTGTGGGGGAAGTACCCTAAACAGAGGACCGATATGGGCCATTTTAGATGTTAAACTAAATTTGAACAAATTATAAGGAGATCCAAAGTTTGGTCAAAAATGGTTGCCCAGTTCAAGAGATATCGTGCACACCATTTAAGTGACTTTTTCAAAATATTGGGGGAAGTACCGGAAGTTGGTAACCGGTGTTGCCCATTTTCGAACTGAAACTAAGTTTCGACAAAATGTGACGAAGGCGGAATTTTGGACAAAATCGGTTGATCAGTTCGAGAGTTTTCGTGCTCTCCAGCCACTACATATGGTGACATAGGGGGTTTCTACACCTTTCGGGCTGTTTTCTCAAGAAGTATGGGCTTGTCCTTGAAAAACACTTTTACCGTCGTATTTGAAGAAGCGGATGCAAGTTGCCGAGAGCAGTTCTTAAAGTGAACTTATCCAAAATTTTGTGTGAGAGTTACCCGAAGGAGTGGACAAACATAGTCAATATTCGAACCTAATATATGTCTGGTAGATATATTAGGATGTGTAAAGTATGGACCAAATCGGTCACTCCCTTCAAGAGTTATCGTGCGAACAATTTTTCCGAACATTTTTGAACTTTTGTGGGGGAGGTACCTGAAGGAGTGGACCGATATGGCTTATATTCCATCTTAAACTATGCTTGGACAAAAAATTACGAATCCCAAATTTTGGACCAAATCGGTTGATCCGTTCGAGAGTTATCTTGCGCTCCAACCACTACACTCGGTGTCGTAGGGGGTTTTTGCATCTTTCAGGCTATTTTCTCAGGAGGTATGGACTTGCCCCTTATGAGAAATGTACCGTCGTAAGCGGGGCAGTGAATACAAGTTGCTACAAAAGATCAAAGAGATTCGGGAACAGGTCCTAAACTGAACTTTTCCGAAATTTTGTGTGGGAAGTACCCGAAGGAGTGGACCGATTGTGTCGATACTAGAACATCATCTAAGCCTTGTAGAAATTTCACGATGTGCAAAGTATGGACCAAATCGGTTGCTCCCTTCAAAGTTATAGTGCGCACAAATTTTCCGAACATTTCCGTACTTTTGTGGGCGAGGTACCGGAAGGAGTGGACCGATATAACCCATCTTCGAACTTCGAACTAAGTTTGGACAGAATATTACGAAAGCCAAATTTTGGACCAAATCAGTTCATCCGTTCGAGAGTTATCGTGCGCACCTGCCAGACTGATAGACGGACGGACATTGCTAAATCGTCTCCAAATTGTCAACGGATTTCGTCCAAAAATACTTGGGGTCTAAAACTATTATTTCGATGAGGCCCATCTTGCCCGTATGAAAGTGTATACACCCTCGTTAGCATAAATGCTGAGCAATTTCCTACTGATTTTGGTGTTAATTGGTATTACCTATTTCTACGATCAATGTAGGTCCACGTTTTGTACCCCATATGTTGGTACGAAGGCTAATATATATGATTCCTTATGGGACTTGACTGTCCCATGATGTTCAAATGTAATAATCGCCACAAGGCAACTTTCATTGTCATTAACAGCAGTGACCCTAATAGAAAGGGACTAATTTTCCCACTGAAATTTTTGTCGATTCCTAGCGCAGAAGATCTACCCACTAACTTTTTAATAAATTCACGCAATGTTGTTTTGTTCAAAAGTTTAATTTGTTTGTTTTGTAGTTGTTACAAAAACAAAAGTAATAAAACAGACGTCCAGGTTCTTCTACAAAACAGAAACAAAAATGTCGTGATCCAATCAAAATTCTAACCTGTAGCGTGATAAGAAAATTTATTTGTATAGAAGAATAAATGTATGGTGGGACGGACAGACACATATAGCCACATCGACTTAGACATTCATCATTATATGTAAAAACTTCATCATCATGATATGTACATTATATCGAACTTAAAGACTTTTGAGCCAAAACCAACTTATAATACCTTTCTCACACAGTGCTGTAGTGTATTATACGATTATTACGATACGATTATTAATAAGTAAGAAAAATACTATTTGTCAAACATATCACTTTTATTTTGCCATTTAAAAATAACAAAATAAATATTGATTCAATTTAATATAAAAATAATATTTAATTTAGCCTTATTATTTTTCAATATTAAAATAACAATGAAGTCCGAATTAATTAAAATTAAAAATAATCTACTCTAAACTGGTTTACCACTAATTACTATAACACAGTTTTGAGGAATTTTGCGAATAAATAATTAACCCTCCGTCATGCACATGTATCTGGCCAGATATTTTACGAATTCAACTGCGATTTAAATATATTTCTGATTTAGCTAGGGGCTTGAGTCCCCAGGTACCCTCTACAAATATTGTAAGGTATCGTTTTATGAAAAAACACTTTAAAAAAACAACAACAATCTAAATTTATGTAGAGTTTTTCATCTATACATCGTATACGTAGCGCATGTATCTGACCAGATACACACACATTTTGCTCCAATCCGGTATGCCTACAACATTCGAAATCAGATTATACATGTTTTAGGTGCTTACCTGAAGCTTTGTGAGACTTTTTTAATCAAGAACTAATTAAAACTTACTTTATAACTACTAAATTTAATTGAAATGAACTTTATACCAATTCTTGTTATTTTTTTGACATTACGAGTAAACACAAGAATACAATATTTCTTGTTTTATTTCTCATTTTTTTACACGGGTTAAGCATGTACTAAGAACAAAAAAAGTGAAAATATATATCTGCCTGGCGTGATAACAATACAAGAATATAATATTATCACTAAAATAGCATATTTTTCGTATAAATTTACTCAAATACATACTGTATCTGGCCAGATACATGCGCTACGTACGTGACTATCGGAACATGTGCATGACGGAGGGTTAAATAAATAAATTTCGTGTTTCGTAGAAACTTTCCTGATCATATAATTTTAAACGCTCTTAGCTGGATGTGTGTTGAAAAATTATACAGAAAATTATTATTGATTTAATTAAAGCGCATTAACACCGTGTCAATCATAGGGAAATTCCTGTAGCAATGAATTCAATGAGGAAATATTCTTTATAATTTTATTTTTTTTTTTAACAATTTCACTGATTAACGTCAGACCAGATAAAATAATACAAAACAAATAGATTTATCAGGTCATATTACATTGTTTTTTATGTTTTATTTAAAACATTTATTCTAGCAAGTCCTTGTGATGGCCATATCATTTTACTTTTTGTTTAAACAGCTTGTAATTGTAAATATGGGCGAAATGAAAAATGTTTATAAAAAAGCTGAAAATGTCATGTCATTACATAAAGAAAATATTTACTATAAAACCAGACCCCCATCCTCTGCTAGCCTTAGATAACACCATGTCTTTACAAATACATAAATATATAAATTTAATTTTTTTTCTCCAAACGATATGATTTCAAATAATTTTTGAAATATTTTATTCTTGTCTTTTAATTCTTTTTTGATTTGTATTATTGTTTATTTTTTGCTGGCGCAGCTGTTCATTTTTTTCTACTTTGTCCCTTTCGGGGTTCGGCCACTGTTATCATAATTTATTTAAATTAAGCTGTAGATTATAATTCTTAAAGAAAATATCTTTATTATGGACCCGAACCACTGAAATGTAAATATTATGAAGCAGAAACAGAAGAACAACAGGAAAGGAAATTCTTTAAAATATTTATGTAAATTTTTAATATTTTACGTTCGTTACTTATTCTGACAAGGTAATGGTGCAGTGGGAGGAGTTGAATTTCCAAAGGAAATCAACAGTAAAATGTCTTAACTAAACTTTGGAAAAACACACAAAATTATAAAGAACGCCCACACCATTTGCAGTCGTTGGGAATCTTGTAGCCTGGTATACATTGTCCCAAGTTAGAAATAGAATAAACTAAGCAGAAGAAATTGTTGGAAACAAAAAAAAAAACCTGCACCCCAATCTCAATCTATCTGATTGGGGTTGAGATTGTGAAAATAAAACCAAAAAGAAAAAAAAACGAAAACCTAATCTAAAGAAAACAAAAAAGCATTGCAGCCCACCACAATGAATGAAATGAAAACATTCGAACCGAGAGGAAACAAAAACATATGAACCACACTCGCACACACACACACACACACACCTACACAAATCGCAGAGTCTTTATGCCACCTGTTCTAATTTAAAATTCATGTTCTACTTTACTCATGGGCTGCTGTCAAAAGGAATTTTTTACATTTTTACTAACCTCAAACAGGCCAGTGAATAGAAACAAAATGCCACGGTGTCAGGAGGAAGGTGGCGAAGAGAAGCAGAACGAAAGCCAGAATACGCAACAAAGATTTACATATTTACCAAGGTATAACGACGACAACGACACAGTCACGTTGCTAAATTCGACACTGGTACTAAACTAACTGACTGACTGCATCAAATAAAACAAAACAAAAAACATGTAAATAAATTTAAAATTAGAAATCTGACCTTGTTGAACATTTTATTTTGAAGTTTTTTTTTGTACTGTTTGTATTATACTTTTCTCATTTATCCAGCAAAGCTGCACAGTGGGGAATGGACAGTTTTATTAACACAACTAAAAAGGCCGGAGCGCACTTTTGATTGCCTTCAAAATAAATTATATTTAAACCAAATTTTCAGCAATTTGGGTTGGATGATAAGGGTGAAACTAAATGCTAGCATTTCCTTTAAAATACCGAAAATCGGGAGGTACCATTCTGTTGGAGCTGGATTAGAACGTGTCCCAACAATTCTCTGCAGGAATGTTTTGTACCCCCAACTTAGATTAAATATCAAATTGTAGACATTTCGCTGGTATAATGCTGCTAAAAGCTTTAAAATAGCGAAAATCGGAAGGCATATTCAAACAACTCTCTGGGGACATTTTTTTAGCCCCAGTTTATTACTAAAATTCAAAAATTTTGGTTGGAGAATGAAGCTAAAACAGAAAAGGTTTGTAGCCCAAATGAAGACTAAATACAAAATTCCGGCCTTTCCAACCACTTCGGTGCCATCATGAGGCCAAGACCGTAAAATCGGAAGGTGCCGTCCTGCGGAGGCTATATCAAAACATGGACCTGTACAGACAAATTTCTGAGGGAAACTTTTGTAGCCCCAATGAAGATTAAATACCAAATATCGGCCCTTTCCAACCATTTCATGCAATCATGAGGCCATGACCGTGAAATCGTAAGGTACCGTCTTGCGAAGGTTATGTCAAAACATGGACCTGTTCAGACAAATTTCTGAGGGAAAGTTTTGTACCCACAATGAAGATTAAATACCAAATTCCGGTCCTTTCTGTGGAAACCTCCATAGTATCGATGGGATTATGAGGCTAAGACCTTCAAAATAACGATAATCGGAAGGTACACTTCTATAGGCTTCATACAAAAACAAGGGTCTGTACTGAAACTTTTCTGAAAAAAAAAGTTTTGTAGCCCCAACTAATATTTTATAAAAATATTATATGAGGATTAAACCTTTAAAATACCAAAAATCTGGAGGTACAGTTCTATGGGGATTATATCAAAACCTGGACCTGTTTCGACAAATTTCAGATGGAAAAACGTGGGTCTGTACTGAAAATTTTCTGAAAAAAAAGTTTTGTAGCCCAAACAAATATTTTATAAAAATATTATATGAGGATTAAACCTTTAAAATACCGAAAATCGGGAGGTACAGATGGAAAGTTTTATAGACCCAAGGAAGACTAAGTGTAAATTTCCAGGCATTTAGGTGGAAGAATTAGGTTAAAACCTTCAAAAAAACCAAAATCGGAAGGTATCCTTCTATGGGCTTCATATAAAAACGTGGGGCTGTACTGAAAATTTTTTGAAAAAAGTTTTGTAGCCCCAACAAATATTATATACCAATTTTCAACTATTTCTGTGTGCTAGTGAATCTAAAACCTCTCAAATACCGAAAATCAGCAGGTACAGTTCTATGGGGATTATATCGAAACCTGGATCTGTATCGACATATTTCAGAGGGAAAGTTTTATAGACCCAAGGAAGACTAAGTGTCAACTTCCAGTAATTTCGGTGGAAGAATGAGGTACGGTTCAATGGGAGCCACACCTATACCCGAATCTGATTTGACAAATTTCAAAGGGACATTTTTGTAGCCCTAATGAAGACTAAATACCAAATTTCAGCCATTTCGATGTGATAGTGAGGCCACAACCTTCAAAATGCCGAAAATCGGCAGATGTCGCTCTATGGGGGCTATATGAAGGAGTGGATCTATACCGTCAAAATTTCAGGTGAAAAGTTGTATGCCCCCAACGAAGAATTAATACCAAATTTCAACCATTTCGGTGTGATAATGAGGGCATAACCTTCAAAATGCCGAAAATCGGGAGGTGCCGCTCTATGGGGGCTATATGAAGGAGTGGACGTATACCGCCAACATTCAGGTCGAAAGTTTTATACCCCTAACGAAGACTAAATACCAAATTTCAGCCATTTCGGTGTGATAATGAGGCTAAATTCTTCAAAATACCGAAAATCGGGAGGTACCGTTTTATGGGGACTATATGAAAACGTTGATCTATATCGACAAATTTCAGATAGAAGGTTTTATACCTACAACGACGACTAAATACCAAATTTATAAATACCATTTTATTGGGGAAATGATGCGAAAACAGTGAAAACACTGAAAATCGGAAGGTGATGTTCTATGGGGAATACATCAAAACGTCGTCCGATAAAGCCTATTTTCAATACAAAACATCATAGTAGTAATATAAATGTATGTACCAAATAATAAAGGTCTCTTTTTTAAATATTGTGAGCTGTGTTCTGATTTCAACAGACGGAGGAACGTAGAGACCGGCGGAAACAGACTTTATAGGGTCCCCCGATGAATATTTCGATGTGTTGCATACGGAATGCAAACGTTAATTATAACCTCCATATTAAGGTAGAGGATTTAAACACATATTATCTGTTTGCAAAAATGTTCAATATAAGTCCAGGTTTTGGTACAGCTCCCATATAACTATACCGACCAATTTCAGGTATTATGAGGAATTTATCTAAATTTTTTTACCGAACTATGTGTTATTTTATATTCGAGCTTCCTAGCGGTCACAAAATTTCTGCACCACAAATTGTCAACATAGGTTCATCTTTTTGTATAGGCCCCGTATAACGGTACCTCCCGATTTTCGGCATTTTGATGAATTTAGCTACAGTTTTTAACAATTTTTAAGCGAACTGGCTGTAATTTGCCATTTGCGGTTCGCAGTGATGGCAAAATTTCTCCACCAACATTTTTGAAAAAGGGTCCATGTTTTGGTACTGATCCGATATAACGGTATTTTGAGGACTTTAGCTAAATTTTTTGACCGAACTATCTGTAATTTGGCATATGAGGTTCCTATCCTATCACATCACTTCTCCACAACAAACGTCCAATATAGATCCATGTCTTGGTATAGCCTCCATATAACTTTATCTCCCGATTTTCGGTATTTTTAGGATTGTAGCTACTTTTTTCACCGAGCCACCTGTTATTTGACATTAGAGGTTCCTAGTGTTCGCAAAACGTCTACCCCAAAAATTGTCAACATAGGTACATGTCTTAATAGAGCCCCCACATAGCGGTACCATCCGATTTTCGGTATTTTGAGGAGTTTAGTCATATCTTTAGCCGAACAAGCTGCTCTTTTACATTAGAGGTTGCCAGTGGTTGCAAAACTTCTACACAAGAAATTGTCAACATTGGTTATTTGTTTGGTATAGCCCGCTTGTAACGTTCCCTCCCTATTTTCGGTACTTTGAGGAATTTAGGTACATTTTGTGATCGAACTAGCTATAATTTGCCATTTGAGTTTCTCAGCGGTCACAAAAATTGGCCACTGAAAACTGTAAACATAGGTCCATGATTTGGGATAGCTCCTACATGACGGTTCCTCGCGATTTTTGGTATCTTGAGGATTTTTAAACCGGATTAGCTTTTATTTGAGGTTCCTAGAGGTAACAACACTTCTCCACACAACATCTCTCTCTCTCTCTCTCTCTCTCTCTCTCTCTCTCTCTATCCATATATAGCGATACCTCCCGATTTTAGTTATTTTGAGGATTTAACTTAAATTGTTAGTCGAACTGGCTGTAATTTGACATTTGAGGTTCACAGTGGTTGCAAGACTTCTACACAAAAATTTTTCAACATAGTTTTTTTTATATAGCCCGAATGAGGATTTTAGCTACATTTTGTGATCGAACTACATGTAATTTGACATTTGAGGTTCGTAGTGGTCACACTACTTCTCCACTTAAAATTGTCAATATAGTTCCATGTTTTTGAATAGTTCCCATATAGCGGTACCTCCCGACTTTTGGTATTTTGATAATATAAGACATCTTTTTTGACCGAATTACTTATAGTTTGGCATTTTTTTTTTGGTTGAATTATTGTTGACCTTTGGACTTTATTAACTTTTGATTTTGTTTGGCTTTAGGTCAGAAAGAAAAACAATAAGATTTTGTTTTTTATTATGGTTTTATTATTCCAATATTTCGACCCTCTCCGAAGGTCATCATCAGGGAAATTGACTTTAAAAGAAACAATTAACAATTATTTTATAAATATTAAACAAAAATATTTTTAACAATAATTACATTTTGTTTTCTTAGTGACTGTCAAATATGCACATCTTGTATTATGCACGAGTATTTTACAACTAAACCAAAGCTTTTTTATGTTTCTCTATTGCATTCCTATAAGTTTGTGCACAGTGTTCCGTATCCATTTTGTAGTTTATACGATTTTCCACCGGCACATTTATGATGTGAAGCATCTCTAGCATATATCGTCGTTTATAGTTTCTTTCCTGTGCTAATATTTCAACGTCTTTAAAATTAGGCGTGTGTCCTGTGGTTGCACAGTGTGCTGCAAGGGCAGTTTTTTGTTCTGGTGGTTTGCCTTTATTCTTCTGGTCCGACTTGTGACCACTTATTCTAGTCTTCAGCTTATTTTTTGTTGTGCCAACATATACCTGAGGGCATATGTTGGACGAGTCCCCGTTGAATTTGTTTTATATACCACGTTTGATTTTTCGTCCTTTGGAACCTTCGTTTTGGTCCGGCTAAAGAAATTATTGTTTGTGTTGTGGCTTTTTAAGGCTAATTGGTATTGTTTGTTGTTGTATAGGTTTGAGTGAGAAAATCTCTCTGACAAATATGTCCATGTTTTGGTATAGTTTTTATATAAGGTTGCTGTCAAATTTCTAGTATTTTGAGGAGATTAGCTTCATTTGTTGACCGAACAATCTGTAATATCAAATTTGATGTTCCCAGTGGTCACAAAACTTCTCCACCACAACATACATAGGTTCATACTTAGATATATAAAGGCACCGCCGGATTGAAAATATTTTTAGATACATTTTTATATTCTCAGCATTTATGCTAACGAGGGTATACACACTTTCATACGGGCAAAATGTGCCTCATCGAAAAAATGGTTTCAGACCCCAAGTATGTTTGGACGGAATGTGTTCAGACAATTTGGAGTTGATCTAGCCATGTCCGTGCGTTCGTCTGTCTGTCTGCTGGATGGAGCGCACGATAACTCTCGAACGGATTAACAGATTCGGTCCAAAATTTGGCTTTCGTAATATTTTGTCCAAACATAGCTTAAGTTCGAAAGTGGGTTATATCCACTCCTTCCGGTACCTCCCCCACAAAGTTCGGAAATGTTCGGAAAATTTGTGCGCACGATAACTTTTGAAGGGAATAACCGATTTGGTTCATACTTTGTACATCGTGAAATTTATACCAGACTTAGATGAGGTTCCAATATGGACTCAATCGGTCCTCTCCTTCGAGTACCTCCCACACAGAATTTTAAAAAAGTTCAGTTTAGGACCTATTCTATTTTTCTGTAACAACTTGTGTTCACTGCCTCCATACCACGGTACAAGTTTCATCAGGGGCAAGTCCATACTTCCTGTGCAAACTTAGCTTAAGTTCGAAGATAAGCCATATCGGTCCACTCCTTCAGGTACCTCCCCCACACAAGTTCAAAATTGTTCGGAAAAATTGTGCGGATGATAACTCTTGAAGGGTCCATATTTTAAACATCCTAATATATCTACCAGATATAGATCAGCTTCGAATATGGACGATATTTGTCCACTCCATTGGGTACCTGCTACACAAAATTTCTTATAAATTCACTTTAAGACCTGCTCTCGAATCACTTTGATATTTGTTGAAGCAACTTGCATTCGCTGCCTCAATTACTACAGTTAAAGTTTTTTCAGGGGCAAGTCCATACTTCTTTAGAAAACAACCCGAACGGCGTAAATACCCCTATGGCTCCCTGTGTGGTGGCTGTAGAGCTCGAAACTAATACTGCGTTCGTCCACGCTTTGGATATCGTAATATTTCTTCGAATATTAGATGAAACTCGAATGTGGTGCTTATAGGTCCACTCCCTCCGGTACCTCCCACACAAAGTTCGAAAATATTCACTAAATGGTACGCGCGATATCTCATAAACGTAACAACCGAGTTGGTCCAAAAATTTGGATCTCTAAATATTTTTTCCTATAGGGCCCAAAAATGTTCAACATTTTAGTGTGGTTAAGGGTCTGTTCGAGGATCCTTTGTAAATTTATACCGAAGGTTTTCCTAGTGGCTCTGTTTACAGCGATATTATGTTTTTCTTAAGCAAGTATGGTACAAACGCCCTTTCTATAGATACTCCCGCAAATTTTTGAGCATTAATCCAATCCATATTTTCGTCGGTTCATACGCCAAAAATTTTGAAAACCCCCTAAATACATAAGTTTTTTTGGGAAAAAAGTGTTTCAATCCACCTAAAATTGTGAACAGGAAAGAAAACTAGTTATTTCATTTTAGTTCAGATTATTTTATGGTGACCTTATGGACAGTTCGACCTGGAGGATTTTTTTTAAATTTTTTTCTTCTCAATCCCTTCATAATGATAGTCTTCAAACTTTTCACCCATTGTGTTAATTCGCATAGATTTTGTTTACCATTCTGTTTGGCCTCGTAATTTTCGTGCTTATTTTCACTTCAGTTTCAATTTACACTCAAATCTTACAAATGCTTAACAACAAACCATGGAGAGAAAGATGGATTTAAATGCAAAACAAGAAATAGCAGCCGAGGATGAAGAAGAAGAGCAAGAAACAAAAACACAAACAAAAATCCAAAAGAACATTAACCACAAGTATACTTTAAGCAAAATGATTTAACGAATTTCTATAGGATGAATTTGTTCTTCATCTGCTTGCTTGGTTGCTTTTATTTAAGCTTATTGCTGCGAAATGGCGAAATGACGAAAGCCAAGTGGAATGTGGGACTATGGCCGTAGATATTTTATGATTCTCCAACTACTTGTGGTTCTGTTTGTGAAAGTAAAATATTCACACGCGCCTCTTTTTCGCGAAATGCCTGGTGGAGGTGGGTTGGGGGAAATATAAATCAGAGCTGTCGAGTATACATTTCCTGTACAATGCACAAAATATTAATTAGAATGCTAAGTAAGATAAGAGATTTTTCTTGGGAGAAGGAATGAATTGCGGGTGGAAATAAAAGTTAAAATGCCAATTATCTAAATACAACACTAGAGTTCCACACAGTTATTACTAATATTCTGTAACAAGTAGAAGAAAATTAGATGGCAATTTTTGCTGGAATTTTAGGACCTTAAAGGAATCTTTGGAGTACAACCCTGCACGATCAAGTTAATCCAAAAGAAGAAAAAATAAACAAGCCACAAATAAAACCATCAAAATTTCAAGATATTCATTTAACCAACTTTTGCCTAATGTCTGTGTAAAGAAACAAAATAGACAAGACGAGATAAGACCACATTTCTTTTGGCATTAAAATAAAAGCTAAACAAATGCCGTCGTATTCAATTTCAGTGAACAAGGCAAATGAAATTTCCAAAACAAGTCAAAAAGAAGAAAAACATCATCATTGATAACGAAAAGAATAAGAAAACTGGTTTAGAATACAAATGCCAAAATCCAGGTAGATGTTTGTACAAATCCTTAAAAATACAAACATACTGAATACACATTAAATTAAAATGTTTTTCTTTTTTCAAGTTGAGTACACACAAATCATCGACAATAGATTTAAATATTTAAATTATTTTAATTAAAAACACACAAGGCTATAAAATGCCTTTAAAGCTTAGTTGCCTTTGTTCTGGCCAAGTTCTAGATACGCCTGTATTTTATTATAGAAAAAAATCCCAGAGCCTAAATTACTAGTGGCATGATCGATCCGAGAAAAAAATGTTTCTTATCATTTCTATCCCATACCTTTACTGATCATCACAATACAAACAATTACCAATACTTCCTCACAATTTCAAGTATTTCCGTTTTTGAATCACACACCTTTCGTGATATTTATCTCAAATACTAATATTCCCAACGTACATACATACATATCAAAGACATTTGTCCTTTCATAAATAGTAATTTGAGGGCAAAGATAGATATTGTAAACTTTATATTTCCATAAGGCCTAAAGCATTTATCTTACACATTTGTTTGAACTTTTACAAAGACTGCAGGAAATTGAATCAGAGTTTTTCGAACCCTTTCTGGCGGCCACCAATTAAAGTTCTTATCAAAACAACAGTTACTCACATATATAGGCAATTATCCTCATACATATATGAACATACATATAAATTCCCACACTTGGCAAAACATACACCTCAATAGACACACACATCCTGTGAAAATAATCTTCTATGTATTTAATTGAAATGATGAAAATGAATAAAGCGTGAATAAAGACACAACTAGATAGCTGTCAGGCACAAAGGGATAAAAGGAAATAGGCAGTTAGACACTATAGTTTCCAGCATTATGATAATCAACACCTTTTTCGTTAACAACACCACCACCAACATCACAAATGCCATTAACCAACCGAAATGAGGAAAACTTTGAAGAAGACATAACATAATAAAAAAAAAAACTAAAGATACAACCTGAAAACACACACACTCATTAATATTCATGTATGCGTACGTTTGAAAATTGCCTATCGCTAAGATTTGAAATTGAAAAAAAATTATCAGAAAATGAGAACTTCTACTTTGATATTGGTTTTATAGATTAAGGTCAAAGATGACCATAGAGTATTTTGAATAGTATTCATAGAAAAAAGTATAAACCTTGTAGTTTTGTTTATCGCTTTGTATTTATGTTTTAATATTGTGTTCTTAGTGTGCTTAAGATCTTAATTTGGTGTTAAAATAAAACAGATGAAGCGAAAATTTAACGTCTGTATCAGAAGGTATCATTAATGTGTAGACAGCGGAATCCTATGCAAATGAATATATGGTTAGGATGGTTGTAGAGAAAATCTGAGTAGACAGAAACCCGTTTTATCACAAAATAAAACGAATTAGGCCCAGAAATGTTGGCATATTTAGCATATTGCGCATTTTTTTGCATAATTTTTCATATTTGCATAAATTAGCATATGCAAAAACATATGCAAGGATTTGTGGCCACCAAAATGGCTGAAATTTGGTATTAAGTCTCCGTTGGGGGTATAAAACTTTTCACCTGAAATTTGTCAATATACGTCCGTGCCTTCATATAGCCCGCATAGAACAGTACCTCCCCATTTTCGGTATTTTGACAGCTGTGGCCTCAATATCCCACCGAAATAACTAAAATTTTGTATTAAGTATTCGTGGGGGGTGTAAAACTTTCCACCTGAAATTTGTCGGTATACGTTTACGTTTTCACATAGCACCCATAGAACGGTACCTGCGGATTTCTGGTATTTTGAAGGTTGCGGTCTCAATATCGGTCCGAAATGGTTTAAATTTGGTATTAAGTCCTCCTTGTGGGTATGAAACTTTCCACCTGAAATGTGTCGGTATAGGTATATATAGCCCCCATAGAACGGTACCTCTCGATTTTCGGAATTTTGAAGGTTGTGACTATAGTTATACATTTCACCATTTTATTAACTTGTCTGAAGAGAATTTTAAACAGAAAAATTGTGCTCACAAACATATTTGTACCTATTATTGAAATATTTGTTGCATAAGAAAATATGTAAAATGCATAAATGTTGCATATGCACATATTATTTGTTGCATATGCAAAAATGTATGCCCAGTCTCTAAATTTGACATGAATCGGACCAAAAATAGAGGTTGCATAAAATTCCACTGTCTATTAATGTGTAACAAAATATTTTATATGGAGGGGTGAAATAGTGGCTACGCTAAAAATTTCTACCTACCTAGTTGTTCTCTCAATTATGTGGTTAAAGAGGGTATTTACACTTTGATACTATCAAAAACGTGTCGCATCGAAATAATGGTTCTGGATCCCACATATTTGAAGACTAATTCTGTTTCAGACCGTTCGTCTGTTAGGTTGGTGCGGATTTCAAAAATTTTCGGTTAAATTCAGCTTAAGAACTATTATAGGAATGTCTTGAAATAGTTACAATAGGTAGTCCAACTAAAATGACATATCTTAGAGCCAATGTTGTAGCACTTAAAATTCTCTACAAGATTGACATTAATGTTATTTTCGTAGGTTTTACCATTTTTGAGATATTGAAGTTCAAATTGGGACAATGCGATATCGTCTCCTTATAAAAAAATGTCATAAAGGGTGCACCTTTACTAACTTTAAATGAAAACCGCTTACACCTGAAAAGTTTTTGCGGATTCTGAGACAGCAATGTTCATAGATGAGAAAAATCGAAAAACAAGAAAAAATCGATGGAGGGATTTTGAAATAAATGGCGGTCAAAGTTCACATTTTTAGGTATATTTTAGGTTTCCAGGACGTGGCGTGTAAACCGCAAGTCGTATCGAAATAGAGCTAAAGAAAATGTTGTAGCTATGAAAATTTTCTAGAGGATTCCTCTTTCTGAGTTGTTCCCAGGTTGAACCATGTTTGAGATAAAGAAGCTTAGGTTATATTTTTAGGTTTTTTGTTAGGGTTTCGCGATTTTGCTTGAACACGGCAAGCCTTATCGATATGGGACCTGTAGTGGGATTCTGTAACTCATTTTTGCTGTTACCGACAAAAATCGGTAAAATTAAATCTCAAAATTATGACTAAAAACATAAAGAAAAGTTGGCATCACTGTTTGTGTCGGTAGAGGCTAGCGACTACTTTTTATTCATCGTTAACATACCGAAAAATTTCGTTAATTATCGAAATTATAAGCATTTTAATTTTACCGACAATTATCGATAACAGCAAAAATGAGTTACAGAATCCCACTACTGAGAAAATCTTATAGCTGTAAAAATTCTCTACAAGACTGGCTTGTATAGTTTTTTTCCAGATTGTACCATTTTTAGATATTTAAATTTATGTTGGGAAATTACAGTTATGACATTATTTTAGTGTATTGTCCCAATTTGAACTTCTATATCTCAAAAATGGTAAAACCTACGAAAATTACAATAAGGTCAATCTTGTAGAGAATTTTCACTGCTACAACATTTGCTCTAATCCCATTTCGATAAGAATTGCTGTTTCCGAGCAAAATTGTGAGAAGTCAATAAAGCCCTAAAAATTTGAACTATGACCGCGATTTATTTGAAAATCCCTCCGGTGATTTTTTCCGTTTTTTGTTTTTTTTTCATCTATGAACATTGTAGTGTCAGAATCGGCAAAAACTTTCCAGGTGTAAGCACCTTTCATTTAAAATTAGTTAAGGCGCACCGTGTATTCCATCAGTCTGCGTAAATTAAGATCTTCATGTGGCCTTTTTTGACATATGAACTTGTCGACAGAAATGTATAAACTTTTGTGTATTTTCCGAATAAATGGAGGCAATTTGCTAAAAAAAAGATTGATGTGGATTAAAGCGCAAAATTGCTGAACTTTTTGCATAGTCGAGTTTGAAAGTGGATCTAAATTTAGGAGTCATTCTTTTCGTCCGTCCCAACTAGCCATTTTCAATGTAGATTTTGTTCATCCATGATAATTTTAAAACAATTCTCGCGCAGCCTTTGAATTGCACTTAAAGAACTATTTGGACTTCTTTAATGGTTTCAGTTATTGTTTTAACTGATCGATCAAAAATGTCAATGTCGTCGGCATAAGCAAAGAACATGTGTTGGTGTATATTGTGCCATTTACTTTGACGTTGGCGTCTCGTATGACTTTTCCTGCTGTTTCCTTGTCTGAAACCACTTTTGGTTCTAAACTGTTCTGATAATGTCCTTCCTATTTTAACTGAAGACGAGTATCAGTTAATGTTGTCTTATAAAGCCGAATGAGTTTTGTGGGGATACCAAATTCAGACATGCCTTGCAATTCCTTTGAAAGTAAGGGGCCGTTCTATAATCGACAAAAATATGGTAAGTGTCGATCTGCATCTCTTGTTTTCCCTAGGATTTGTCTCAGGGTATATATCTGGTTAATGGTGGATTTTCCAGGGATAAAGGCGCAATTGTTGACCATAGGCTTCAGAAGTTCGCACAATATTCCTGACACTCTCTTATAAGCAATAGAGAGCAGACTTATGTCTTGTAAATCCATCTAACACAATGTGATCAATTTTTGCCGCTCCAAAGTCTATTTGTCTCATTCCATTGTCAGGCGTTTCACAGTGGAGACTGAATTTCCCGACTGTTGGGTCAAAGATATTTTCTTTTCCTATATTGACATTAAAATTACCACTGTGGTCAGCCTTGGATTCATAATGTTCGCGGTTCACCCCCTGAACAGTAAATCAAGAATTTCGGCGGTGACAAATCCCCTCAATGTAATGATGGCTTGCCATGGCGATACAAAATTAGGTCCCATATCTTTGAGCCAATATGAATAGACGTGCACTCATTGATATGAGAGAAGTCTCCCGTGTCCCATTGAGAACATATGTAAATATCATGGATAGGACAATGGTCATATGTTTCTTCTAAGCGTTCTTAAAATATATTTTGGTCTGCTCGTCCTTGTCTTCAGTGGAAGCAGAGCGCAAATAAAACTGATGTTGAAAAATTTAGTTTTTATCCAAATTGTAGCAAGTCTTTCATTTACCGTGGTGAAGTTGGAGACCAGATGTTTTAACCTATGTCTAACTACAAGTCTGCTGCCAAACTTATCTTTTGTGTCATGGCAGCTAAAATACAGTGTATCACTTTAAGGTGTTGTTGTGATTTACTTGACAAGTATGTATGCCAGTGCTTAAATTACACCTTATTAAAAAAGAGTCGGAATATTTCAGGTGCAGACTCGCAGACGACTGCGACTGATCGTCAACTTTAGAGGAGTTTTCTCTTTGTTTTTTCAGAGTGCGCTACTTTTTGGAGAGATGGGATTTTAGTCCCACACATGTGTTTAAAGATCTTATGAGTGAACGCTAGGCACTTGTTAGCACACTACCTTTAACGGGTGTTAAGGCAGCTCCCCAGGTCACAACACCGGGGGTCAGTCTTCACTTGAGGTGAAAGAGGGATCAAGATAAATCGTAGACTTTGATATGTTAAAGGGGGTATCATTCATCCCCAACGTCACCCTGTACAGAATATTAAAGCTCTATTTAAATAGTTATTTTTATATGCCCAAATTTTACGATGCGCTTTTCTAAATATTAGGTGACTATAAAAATATTACAAATACTCGTATATGTGAATTGGACCTAATTCTCTCTTCACAACATGAAAATGAAAACATAATTTAAAGGAGTTTAAGTTAGGCCAATTTTCCAACCTGTTCATACCACCGGAAAAGGTAAGGTATTTCAAAGACACATTTTACATTCTAAGAAAAATGTTACATTTCATTGGAATATTTACGTTGTTGATTAGGAAAATCTATTCAAATGTAAAATGGTTACAATTTTTATTGTTTCTTCGATCTCACCCCCCTTTTCAGACGATGAAGTCGTTATAACTGCACGATAGAAAATAGTACACACGTATCTGATTTTATCACCCTCAAAAATATTAATCAGTGAAGCAATTGTGTGTTTCTATTAAAATGGTTTTTGTTCTTAAAATATGTAGTAAATATATGTGTGTGTGTGTTTCCTGGAAAATGTATAGAGCTGATCCTTAGGATGTATTTTATTCAATTTATTTTTGTTACACGACACCAATTTTAGAAAGAGGGTTAAAGAGAAACGGGATTTAATCTATTCAATGAAACATCACGATACAAATATTTATGAAATCGAATTTTAATGGCGTGTTTCTTTAATACGATACGAATTCAGATTTGTTTGAATTATTACCAAGCTGATGTTATGGTAGAAAAGATGCGTTTGATTAAAACAAAAATGAAACTTTTTTTATTAGAAACAGTCATGGATTTTTATGTGAAATGAGATTTTTTTTGTTAAAAATAAAAATAAAAGCGGTATAAACAACAATAGATTCATTTTTTACTTATATAAATATAAAGTAATATTTTCTACTATGTTATATAAGTAAACATCGACTTTGCAAATGAAAAAAATTTTAAAGTAAAATATACAAAAAGGTAAATATGGAAGTCTGTGATTGCTGATTTGCCTTATATTTTACTACAATTAAAGGATAATCGTTATTATTATTTTTTTTTAATTTTCTAGTGGAATAATTAATATATCATGTTTTGCAATCGTGGTATAACAGAAGTGTATTTGTATTTCACACACAATAATGTCCTTCCCGCAAAGCCTAATAATAATGAATGTAAATAATTAAGCCGCTACTTTTTCCATCTCGTTTTTTTCGTCCCCTCCCAAATGTTGATGACAATTAAAAGATACAGCAGTATTTTTCCTTGATATTTAACAAATTTGATGGTATTTCTGTTGGTGTTCTTCTTCTTGTGTTCATGTTAATATCATAAGCCAGTGAAAAGACATTACTAACGACAACTTAATTCCCTGTTGAAACTAAAAATCTGTGTGTTACTGTAAAACATGCACACACATTCACATTGAGAATCATCTTAGCATTTACTGTCTGAAAGTATAATTTAGCGCATTTCCGTCTCATGACACTCGAATGCCATACAAAGTCTTAAGATAACAATCTACGTAATAGGCAGTAAGTATAAGCAAAGATGGATATACATCATCACTGTCATTCAGAAATACAGACATACACAGACGTACACAATGAAGACAACAAGAAACAGAAGCAAAAATTCTTATGAATATTTCATAACAAATTTGACACATTAAGCCAGCTGCTTGCTGTTTGTTGTTCTTATGTGGTTGAATACTTTTGTGAAATATAAATGTTATAACATTTAGAAATACATATCTTTTTAAAGAATTAAGGAGAAAAAAAATTAAAATATCACTGTTCAGATGATTTGTTATGGGGAAATGGAAAAATGTCAATGTCACTTGTTGTGGGGAATTTTTCACTAAATTTTTAATGAAATGTAGAAAGTATTTTCAAGGAATATCCCTGAGGGAACAAAGGTAGTGCAGCTGGATTAAATTTTTTGTTCAATGATATGGAATCTCTTTTGTAAGACAACTACACATCTGTTAAAAAATTTTGTTCATACGATGTACTTTGAAAATGTGGCTAAACTTTTACAGACGAGCTTAACCACAGTCGAAACATTTGTGTTATATTGTCGGAGACCTAATTTACAACTTGTACAATTTGTAAAAGACAAGAATTTCACCCCCGTATCATGGCGGTTTCAGATAAAAATCTTCTCCAATGGTTAGAATATGTGGGAGGTAAAAAAATCGTAATTACGAATAATGCAATTTTAATATTTATAGATCTGATACAATTTGATACTCGTATTCGCAACGTCAAAAACCTCAAGCGAAGCGACACGAAGCCGCTCCACTGCCGATATGTCTGATGAGTCTCTAACAAAGGTTGCGTTGGTTCGAATCTTCGGCTATCCTCGGTCATCGGTCATTAAGCTCGACTCCAACGAGAAATTAATTGAAAAAAACGTTAAGTTTGGACAGTCGAACTTTTTGTATCCTTCACCATAGAAAAAAAGCTGAAATCTCGGAAAATATAATCCCATAATCGGCATGTACCGTTAATTATATGGGGGCAATAGCGGAAAGTGGACTTGTGTTCATAATATTTCTTGAAGAAACTTTATGTCTACTGGGGACTTTGAGGGTCATATTATATTTAATTCAGTCATAAATGCAGCTAAAATACCTAAAAAACCTGAAATAGGTAGGTTCCGCTTTATGTGGGCCAAGCGTGGCGTGGATCTAAGTTCACTGCTTTTTAAAACACCTGTCATATACAGGTCATATCGGGACTATACTAAAAGGTAAACCCCATGCTAACAATTTCTATGGGTGGATTTTTCTAATCTCTGGAAACTTTAAATCCAAATTATAGCTAATTCAGACATTACATTTTTATAACAGTTGCATCAGTTCAGTTTTAGCGTCCTACCTCAATTCGTTTGGATAATAGAGTGAATTCAACCGACTGACGGACGGACATGGCTACATCAATTTATTTTATGAGGAAGCAACTGATATTTTCGATGCCTTAAAATGGAAAAACGAACTAGATTAGCTATGCCGTGGTTATAATAGATAACCCAATTTAGATAATCGAGGTTGAGGTAAATTGTTGAATAGACCACATATGATCAATTCAAATCCGTTTCAGATAAATGCCATTTATTCGCTGCTCGAGAAGATTTTTAGAATTTATACCGACGGTAGATCTTGTGGTCCTGATTAAAATTATGAAAATTTTTTTCGAGCAAGTCAACCCTTCCGGAGGTAATAACTCATACTCTCCAAAAGATAGCATACGAATCAATATTCCAATATCGGACATATTCTGCGGTGCATCTCTCAAAAATTACAAAATGTTCGCTTCAGTGCAGTTAAAGTAAGAGAATAGTTTTGAAATGTTTACCGGTTTATGACGATAAAATATTATATTATAAAATATTTTTGGTGGGAAGATCCATGCCTTTTTACGTAATATCTCGAAAGCTCTAAGATGCCATATACAGATATACCCTCAGCATTTATGCTAACTAAATATGGGGTTTTGACCCCAAGTATGTTTGGACGAAATACGTTTTAGGAAATTTGAAGTTGATTTAGCACTGTCAGTCCGTCTGTCTGGCTGGAGCGCACGATAACTCTCGAATGGATCAACCGAGTCGGTCCACAAGTTGACTTTCGGTACCTCTCCCACAAAAGTACGAAAATGTTTGGAAAATTTGTGCGCACGATAACTTTTGAAGGGAGTAACCGATTTGATCCATACTTTGCACATCGTGAAATTTCTACCAGACTTAGATGAGGTTCCAATATGGACTCAATCTGTTTACTCCTTCGGGTACCTCCCACACAAAATTTCGGAAAATTTTAGTTTAGGATCTGCTCTCGAATCGCTTTGATTTTTGTTGTATCAACGCTTTAAGTTCCGTTAAGGGCAAGTCCATACTTTCTGAAAAAAGCCTGAAAACTACAAAAACCCCTATGACACCGAGTGTAGTGGTTGGAGCGCAAGACAACTCTCGAACGGATCAGCCAATTTGGTCTAAAATTTGGCGTTCATAATATTTTGTCCAAACTTGGTTTAAGTTCAAAGATAGACCATATCGGTCCACTCCTTCAGGTACCTCCCCCACAAAATTTTGAAAATGTTCGCAAAAATGGGGCGCACGGTAATTCTTGAAAGAATTAACCGATTTGGTACATACTTTACACATCTTAATATATCTACCAGATATAGATCAGGTTCGAATATGTACTATATTTGTCCACTCCTTCAGGTATCTACTACACAAAATTTTGGATAAGTTCATTTTAAGACCTGCTATCGAATCACTTTAATTTTGTTGAAGCAACTTGCAGTCGCTGCCGGTGAAAGTTGTTTCAGGGGCAAGTCCCTAATTCTTGAGAAAACACCACGAAAGGTGTAAAAAACCCCTTATGGCAGTTTAAGGTCTGTACAAAGATCCTTTTGAAAATGTATACCGATGCTGTTCGTTGTGGTGCTGTTTACAGCGATATTATATTTTCCGGGAACAAGTCTATGTGTCTTGGCATACTGGCCCAAAAGTTATACGACGACCCACTGAAATGACTAATGAGCGCGATATCAATCGAACAAAATGACTCCAAAAATAAGATCCACTCCCGCTACGGACTATTCCTTTAAGTTCCTCCTCCTCAACACTTTAGAATTTAATCCTAATCCAAGTTCAAATGTCTAGAAAGGGATAAAAAATTCTGAAAAGACTCTAAATATATTTTTTTAGATGAAAGTTTCTATTCAAATAGGGTGGGGTATATCTCTGTCGGCAAAGCCGACTGATACTTTTTTACTTGTTTTCATAAAATATTTTTTTTTAATTTTAACAAATTTTAAATTTGTTGAAAACATATTTTTGAAAAAATGATTTTTTTTATATTTTTTGTACTATTATGGTTTGTTTATTGCTTTTTGAAATGCTTTCATGAATTGGAACATATAAAAAAACTCAAAAACAGAAGCTCAGAATTTAAACATTGACCTTGAATTCCTATGCAAGTAATAATTATTCCACAAACATCGCAGAAAAGACAGGCGGACTGTGCGGCGATCATCTAAACCGGTTGTTTGGTACTATAACAAGCTAAAGGAATGTTTCCTAAAATTAGTTCCAAGATAAGCTATGGCGTGTGGGAATTTTTAAAAAGCCTGTAGCCATTTTAAGTCGGACTATAACATAAATCACTCGCATTTACTTTGTTAGTAGTCTACGTTAAAATGTTATAATTTTATTTGGTGTAGTCTATGTTGATTAGGTTTTTCTGTGGTAAAATTAGACTCCCTATTTATGATGTTTTTAAAACTAAAGATCTGTTACTGTCATGTTTGGATTCACCACTATTGGTATTGTTTTTGTACAGTCACATGCTGAGGATATGTTTCTGTCGGCAAAGTCTACTGATACTTGTTTAGTTGTTTATACTTCTTTTATATTTGTAAATTTTTTCAAGATTTCGAAATCATTGTAAACGGATTCAAAAGAGTTCATTATCTACGATATCCTTTACACGAAATTGAACGATACAATTCTCTGTCTACCATTTTAAATAGACTCGTCTTTTTTGGGCATTCCCGTATATCTTTATCAAATCTAATATCAAATTACTTACAAATGAAAGTGCACAAATACTTACGATATTTCTCCAAATGGTGTAAATGCTTCACGCAGCTGTTGAGTTTCGATTTCTGAACTTAGATCTCCCACAAAAATATGAAATTGTTCTGAAAAAGAAGAAAATATACATCACATTATTAAAGGTCAACAGAACAAATATATAAAAATGCTTATAAATGAGCTTAGCTTGAAATACAATAATAATCATCAGACATATATACTCGTATAAACATGTACGTATAAATAAACACACATATATATTTATATACATATGTATACGAGTACATATTGCATATTTGTATAGATTTTTATTTCTCATTAGTAAAACTTTAATAATATTTCTTGATTTTGCTTTGTCTTTGGCAAATTATTATTCAACTATGAACTACAATTCGCATGAGATATGAAAGCCATAGAACAGTACAAATAAATAGCAGACAAAATAGCAAACAGAATACATATAAAGAGATGAAAATATTAATAATACGACTTATGTACATATAAGTTGTATTAGCAAAGATAGATACAAAGAGCAGCCCAAAAAAATATTAAATTCAGAAAACTACAAAAATGTTGTTAATACGCAAACAAATGACAAAAATTAAAGACAATAAAGTTATATAAAAATACATTCATAAGCTTTTGTTTGTTTTGAAGAATCAAAGAAAAATCGTATATAGTTGGACAAGTGCATGAGCGCATATCAGAAATATAAATTCAACAGACACCTTTTGTGTGTAAGATATCTCTTTAATCAGTAGAATCTTTTTAGAATTAGAAATATTCATGTACAGAGTTCAAATAAATTCTCGGTGTGTATGACATGGGATTATTTCCATTGAAATATTTATACTCAAAAGTTTGTTTAGCAAGTATTTAAGAGAATATTCCACAAATTTGTTTAGCAAAAATTCAAAAGACTGTTCAAAAGAATTTGCCACTTATGCTTTGGACATCATTTAAATGGAAGAAGTTCAAAAATTTTTTTTATTCTTCGAATTATTATTATTTTCTAGAATTCTTAGTGTTATAGAAAAAAATACTGTTACAGAAAAAATATACTAATATTTTTGAAAATTTAACATAGTTGAAGCCAAGTTTTATCCTTTTGTAACTCGCGAATTGTGGTTGTATATTATACAAGTTAAATGCTTTTGGGTAGAATGAAATATTTTAAGACTTGGCAAAAAAATATTGGCCTTAAAAGTTAATTTGCGCGGAAGCTGTGGCTGTATGTATGCTAAAAATGGTTTGAGCCCAACGTGTCATTATTTGCTTTCTTCTTGATTTGTGATTAAACAACATTTTTTACGATTTTCCTGTCAAAACAAAAGTAGAATCCAACTAAATAAGGACCATCTCACCAATGTGTATCTTTTCAAAATTTAATGTGCGTCTACCCTTAAATGATGCTGACATTTTGAAGCCAGATTTCAAGTGTTTTTGAAATTTTCTTCTAATTTCATTACGCAAACAGGCTTTTTCAAAAATCATATATGGGATTGTAGAAATCGCGATTCTGAGTTATTTTATATTTGTGGTGTGTGTGTAGTCCATACAGCTTTACAGAAATCTGGGCCTAATTTACAATTGTCATTCGATTTCCTCATACTTGATTCCAAATCTTAGATAATTTTCTTCAAGGTGAAAACTTCTTTGTGAATGCAGATAAAACAAGTAAAAAAGTATTGCCGACAGAGATATACCCCCAGCCTATGTGAATTGGAACTTCCATCTGCGGACAGATCGAATGTATTTAGGGTCTTCTCAGAATTTTGTGGCACGTTTTGGGTATTTGAACTTGCCGACAAAAATGTGGATTAGGATTAAAGTTCAAAAGTTTTGCGGAGGAGGGAATGAACCGACATAGTGCATTACGGAAGTGGATCTTATTTTGAGAGTCATTTCTTTTCGATAGATAGATATCGCGCCCACTAGTAATTTCAGCGGGTTATCGTACACCTGTTGGAAGCATAGAATTGTCCACGGAAAACATAACATGGCTGTAAATTATCGGTATAAATTTCCAAAAGATCTCAAAACAGACCCTAAACTGCACTTGGACACAAATTTTGAACTTTTGTTGGGGTGGTATCCTAAGGAGAGGACCGATATGGGCCATTTTGGATCAATTCGGTCTACTAGTTCAAGAGTTATTGTGCTCTCCAACTACTACATCCCAGCAAAAAAAGTCCTCCCAACATCATGGGTTTTGTAAGGGATTTTTGGCAGCCGTAACTACTCACAAACCCCCTTTCTTCCCCATTATTTTTACAAGGGCATGTCGCACTCAATTTGTAGTTATTTTATGACCACTAGAATAACTAGTTATTCTGTGGCCACTAGAAGTTGAAAAGTAAGTTGAAAAAAATTCTATTTTTAGAACAGTTGATGTAGAGATTTTTTTTTTTAATTTCATCACAGTTCTTACTTTTATTTTACTTTATTTTATTTCGCTCGTTGTGCGAGTTGAACACACGAACCCTCTGATGTCTAGCCAAAGACACTACATACTATGCCACGCACACGAACATTAAGGGTTGCTTAAGAACTTAAATGTGCAGTGCACATGTGCAACACAAACTGTTATTTTTTAATTAAAAAAAAATCGCATGCCGACAGTGAGCGTTGAACACACAACCCTAGGATTTATAGTCGGACACACATTCACTGTGCCACCGTCCTCATTACTTAGTGAGGAGCAAAGTAAGTAGGTTTGCCTTGTAATTTTTTTAAGAAGTATCCCATTACTTTTCAGATTACTTGTAATGGGAAAAAAAGCTTGTTTACATTACTTTGTAATGGGTTACGTAATGACTAATGGATCCGAATTTTTGCTGGGATATGGTGCCATAGGGGTTTTTACAACTTTCGGGCTGTTTTACCATGAAGTATGGACTTGCCACAGAAAAAACTTTTACCGTTGTAACTGAGACAGCGATTGCAAGTTGCTTCAACAGAAATCAAAGTTAGTCAAGAGCAGGTCTTAAAGTGAACTTATACGAAATTTTGTGTGGGAGGTACCCGAAGGAATGGGCTAATATATTCCATATTAAAATCTGATCTATATCTGGTAGATAAATTAGGATGCGTAACGTATGGACGAAATCGATCCGTCCCTTCAAGAGTTATAGTGTGCACAATTTTTCCGAACATTTTTGAACTTTTGTGGGGGAGGTACCTGAAGGAGTGAACCGATATGGCTTATCTTCGAACTTAAACTAAGTTTGAACAACATATTATGAAGGCCAAATTTTGGATCGAATCGCCAGATCCGTTCGAGAGTTAACTTGTGCTCCAATCACTACACACGGTGTCATAGGTTTTTTGGACCTTTCAGGCTATTTTCTCAGGAAGTAGGGTTTTGTCCCTGATGAAATTTGTATCGCCGTATTGGGGGTCGTAAATACAAGATGGTACAATAAAAATCAAAACGATTCGAAAGCAGGTCCTAAACTGAACTTTTCCGAAATTTTGTGTGGGAGGTACACGAAGGCGTGGACCGATTGAGTCCATATTGGAACCTCGTCTAAGTTTGGTTAAAATTTCACAACGTGCAAACTTTGTACCAAACTTTCCGAAAATTGTCGAACTTTTGTGGGGGAGGTACAGGGAGGAGTGGACCGATATAACCCATCTTCGAACTTAAACTAAGTTTGGACAAAATATTGCAAAAGCCAAATTTTGGACCAAATCGGTTCATCCGTTCGAGAGTTATCGTGCGCACCAGCCAGACATACAGACGGACCGGCATTGCTAAATCGACTCCAAATTGTCTGAAACACGTTTCCATTATTTCGATGAGGCACATTTTGCCAGTTTGAAAGTGTATATACCCTCGTTAGGATAAATGCTGAGGGTATAATAAAATTCGACCAATTTCTTTAGAGATTCAAGAAAAATAAAAGAAGTACTCTTATAGATTTTTTCAATACCATTAACTCCAGAATGAATGTGGAAACTATTTTTTCAAACCAAAATTTATTTTTGTTACACAAATATGTGTTTGTTTTGGCTATAACATCCAAATTATTATCCCGATCAATATAATTTTGGACTACTTTGTTTGTAATTTTTGACTGGCAAGTGGTAAATGAAAAAAGTCGGACAACATTTAAAAGTGTGTAATTCTTTTGTAAATTCCTTGTACCAAAATTCGTCGACGTAGCGCGAAAAAAAAATTAATTTTTTTTGAAATGGAATATAAAAGAATTGGCAATATTTCCCATATAACGTCCATATATGGAGACTTTATTTTAAGCCAGATGGCACCAATAATCTAATAATTTTCGTGAAATAATTAGAAAGTATTTTTCAAACATGACAAAGACTAATTATGTACAATTTGTAAAATTGTTGTCTCAATCAAGAACATTACATCCCCCTCTTAATTCTGATAAACATTTGCCTAATTATTATACATAACTAATAATATATGCATAATACACACCCTCTCTTAATTTAACATCACAAATGACAATTATATGTATGTCATAGCAACAATTGAAAATATAATCAACCCTTAATTGACACCCTGTACGTGAAGATTAAAGTTTATCCCAAAGGGGGAATACGCAACAACATCTTCGTCAGAATAGTGCTAATTATTTAAGGCTAAAGTATTAAGCGAACAACAACATCAGCAAGGAAGAATAATTTTTCTTTGGTCTTCAGTATATTTGTACATCAATTTGTAAGTGTTTTTGTCTTGAGCCAAAAAAAAATCTCTCTAGCAAAGTTTATGTACCCATACGTGTATGAGTAAATGTAATTGCAACTATAATTGTGGGTGTTTTATGTATTGCTATTGTATGTTCCGTATCGTATGTAAGGATTGTAGGAAATTTATAAAACAAACAGAAATTAATATATCGACGCCGTCGTTGCCGTCATCGTTGTCGCGACTTAAATATAGACAAAAGCTTAATAAAAGTAAATTGAATGGTTGGCAAGCAAACACATTAACATATTTATTTTTTTTTTTTTTCGTTTCTTCCAGTAGAGCAAACAAGTAAATGAATATGCATTAGCCATGATATGTATGTATGTATATCATTTATACATACTGAATGAAAGTTTGTTTGTATGTAGTTGTGTTTCAACGTACATACATATTTATTTCTTATTAAGAGTATGTCATATAATCATAATTACAGTATTGAAATATACATGTATGAATGTATAGGCAAGCGTATTGAAATACACACGTATGAATGTGTGTAGGCAAAAGTATAACGATTAACATCTTCAAACATACATACACATGTGCTTACATACATGTCGAAGCCACATGTCTACCGTTGTAATTAATAATTAAGGGGTGATGTTAAAGAAAAATAAGGTACTTTTTGTTGGCTTTTTCTCAATTTGTAGTGATTCCATGAAATGAAAATAAAAATTCATAAAATATACATGGCACTTAAGATTGTTTTTGTGTGCGTGTGTATTAAGCCATAAGCGTTCATATACGTTGAGGTAGAGTGGTAACATTTGTTATGTTAATTGTATTTTAATTGAAATATCATAATAATAATTATATAATTATTATAATTTGTAATACAATACATGAAAATACTCACAGTAGACATATAGATAATGCCACGCTTCACATGGTACACTACTCACAAAACGAGTTACAGAAATCCACTACAGTTAGTGTATTTCAGTATTTAAAATATAATTAAATAGAATTAAAGGTACGAAATCCATTCGATTTATTGTTTCAAAACAATATTTAAATTGTTTTAAATTAATTTTTGTGAAAAAAATCATATAAATCCAAAACAGAAAAAAGTGTCAAGTCTTATAGGTTCCACTAATAGGCACAATAAGGCACTGATCATAAAAATCAATGATCGAATAAACTCTTTTTCAATTTACTCTGATGCTTGAAACCCGCAACAGGTTGCCTTGAATATTTTCATTCATTTCTTAATCAATTGAAATAGTAAAGCTGAATTTTGGTGGACTGAATTTTGTGGTCCCAGCCCGCGACAAAAATACCAAAATCGATGTCTACAAATTATGATTGTAACTATTCAAATCTATCGTAGACACATTAAATTTTAGTATTCCGGCTTTCTTTTTACAACTTCTAACGGTACTTGCTAAAGCAGAGCCACAGAAGTGAGCATTTCCATTTGAAGAAATTTAGACATTAAAATTTCCATTAACGTAGTGACAAGTTTCAAGTGATATCACAAAAAAGTAATGTATAAAATTACTATAGTAAGAAATGGAAGTTAAAGTTAATGGTATTGTTATCGTTTTTAATTGATAACATCATAAAGTTGTATCTTTATTTTGTAGTAAAACTGATCTCTTTTGAAATGTATTTTTGTGAGTGTTTTTTATTTAGTATTGTGAAAAGAAATAGACTTTTAGTACCTTGGATCCTCGCGGATCCTCACGTTATTTTTACTTAAATGTTCGTGGAAGTGTCCAGAATTAGAAAAAAATTATCTCGTCTGCCGAAAGTTGCCGAGCGGTATTCAGTTTTCATTATACTGAGTATACTCGGAGTTTTGTGAATGTTTGGTATAGGATTTTTTGGTGTTTTCAAGCAATCGGTGTTGGTGTTTTGCATTTTTTCGATCTTTTTTTTTAGGATTACTTTATGAATTTGTGTTTTCACATTTGTATGTTTTGAAATATGGTGTTCAAAAAAACGTTGTCAATGCCAGCATGGGACGCACGGTATTCGAAGAAATTATAGCAAACCTTCAGGAGGATGTTGCGGGATATGAGTTGTCTAAGTTGTAAGATCGTATACACTATCGCTATAAAAGACACCATTATTTTTGAAACATACATGTCACTTCAAGAATTATCTGCCGTTGAAAGTAAAAACGCGGGAGTCCTGCCGTAAACTTAAGCTCCACACAGAGATCTAAATAACGTAGAATGGTTAAATTGGCAAGCAGGACCACCTGTGTGGTCTTGTTTACCGTTTATATATCCTGGTACATTTTTAGTCGATCAGGGAACTCTCCTAATCGATATATCCTGTAACTAGTATTTATTGTAATAGATGCCAACCCATCCTCGCAAACTAAAAGTCTCATAAAATATCTTAGTTTCCAGATATTCCCTGTTTGAAACCTATAGGACATTGTTTACATCTAATATAATCTGGTACACCCTTGGTTCATATGTTAACCCTCCTAGTAAGAATATTTTGTGCCTCACATTGTTGATACTTGTTACCAGTTAATCCTTATCAAGAATAAAATTCATAAAATGTCATGATTTTTACAACGTTTTTGTAAAAAAATTTAGAACAAATTGGAAATTATGGCCAAAATCGTGGAGGTACGTCTATATGGGGGATATACCAAAACATGAACCTCTATCGACCATGGACCTACGCAAGATGTTTAATACCACCAAAGAACACAAAATGTCAAATTCAGCGAATTCACTTTGAAAATATAGACAAAATCTTGAAATTAATAAGTACCGTTATGAGGGGTCTATACCTAAAAGTGGACCAGTCCTGACGATTTTTGGGGAAAATAATCTTCTAGTCACTACGAGTTTACTGTAAAATTTTCAGATCGATATCTTGTTTAGAAATATTTTTGTCGCTCTCTCCCATACAAGCTAAACCACAGTGCAATGTCCTAAAAGTTCTCATCGATTCCATGTGTGCAAATACATTTATTCGGGTCAAAATCCGAATTTAGAGTTTTTTTTGGTTTTCGATTTTTTTTTTGTTAACGGTGAGTCTAATCCAAAAGTGACTACAGCAAATGTTGTAGACAGAAAAATTGTCTACAAGTTTGGTCTTTATAAAATAACTAACGGTTCTAAAAAAACCCATAATTTATATGCACTTATAAGGGAAATACGCACATATTCAGGTGAACCGGCTGAAATAACCGAAGTAAACGGGTCTCAAAAAATATATGTTTCCGTGAAGAGCGATATTGTACCATTCTTTAAAAAAATCCACCAAATTCCGAGCGTCTTTAGTAGAGTTATTCCATGTTAGAGTCATTTTACGCAAAAATAGCCCATTTAACCCACATGTGTGATCGGAAGCCCAAAGGGAAAGACCCCAACAAAAACACTCCGATTTTTTTGAATATTTGCCCAAAGATAGGGTTTGTTGTGCTGATTACGGAAATGCATAATTATCATGGGCGGCGGATCCGGTTCGCCTGTTATTTGACCTGAAAAGCTAGATTTAAAAGGCCCTGTTCTACTGAACCGATTACTGCAAAGTGGGTATAGTTTGAAAGCTTATGGAAATACCTAACACATAGCGGTCCAACTTACTTACTTACTTCTTCACATGTGTCATTTGACACTTATATCAAGATATCTCGAGAATGGTGACTCCTATTGAAAAGTCATAAAGTCCATTCTTATCCATGTTTTAAGCCTACAACTTTTACTTTGGTCGATTTCTGATAGGTTATACCGTTATGTTATGCGTTTGTACACATGGGATCAATGGGGACTTTTAGGACGTTTTTTCTAATGACAACCCTAGCCTTCCACTAAAAATGCAGCTTTGTGGAATTTTTGCTATTTCTCCCTTATACGCTGGTCTATTTTGACTGGACTATGTACAACTTCTGTCGCAACAGCGACAACCTTCAACTGAGGTTCATCCTCTCCACTGAAAACCCCTCCAAACAACAAAATCTGGTGTTGCCAACTAGATGGACTGATAATAATTTATAACATGAATAATTCCTTTCCTGTGGGTCGATAGGAAATAGCACATGCCTCATAACAGGAACTAAGCTTTATACTGATACATCTGCAGCTTACTTATTTAGCGAATCAACCAAATTTCTGTAACTCTGTATGACTACGCAAAAGTTGTCAGATAATTGAAGGCCAACAAGAAAAAAATAATCTCCATTCAGCATTGTCCGTAGCAAACAGTGTTGTTTGCAGAAGGTAGCTTTTTAATGGATTATTCGGCTCATGTGACTCCCAATTTTTTTGCTGTGAAAGACTGTATGTTCAGGCTGACGTAGTGGATGAAAGATACCATGAAACGACCCTGACCAGCTTTAACATAAAGAGCCCAGGACTTACTTTTCCCACTCTTTCATCTCAAGTGGACTCTGACTTCACCTGGGGAGCTGCCTTCAACATCCCTTAAAGGTATTGAGCTAACATGCGTTCACCCATAAGGACGTTAAAAACATAGGTTGGGCATTGTGCTAATACTATGAAAAACAAAGTATACCACCCCGGCAAACGTTTTAAGTGCAATGATCTGCGAATCTGGAATTTTCGCACTGTATTATAGCTGCCATGACACAAAGCATGAGCTTTGTAGTTAAACCGAAGGTAAAAGATTTAAGTTTTACTAGACCAAAAATAAAAAAGTCAAACTGATCACGTTGTGATAAATGGAAGCCATTCATCAATCGTGTTAAATGTACGATCATTCCGATGAGCGAACATAAACTCGGATCACCACCTTATAGCAGCAAAGATACGTACCCCATCAAACATAGCAAATGAAATACCAACAGACACAACACAGAAGTTGGACATCGGTAAGCTGCAATCACAACAGCTATTCCAATCAACTGGCCCAAAGAGAAAAATGCAACATGTAGGGTTACTCTCCAATTAGTAGCAAAGCGTAGCGCACTAGAGAGGTATCGGAAGAAAAGGAGTGAGGAGAAACTTATTTTCCGCGGGATAAAGAGACAAATGGAATAGCGGGAATGTTAAAAATTTAGATGTACAGAAGCCAGATTGAAGTCTAAAAATCTATCAAAGAGTGTGTTTATGTGGGAAACGCTGCAGTGGTATCACTATAGCGTAGACTGAACATACCCCACAAAAACGTTGTTCCTCATTATCACCCATTTGTATTCTCTTTCTTTCTTGTTATTTTAGTATTATTAATACATGCATATTGTTGTAGAAATAACATAACAGAGAGAAAGAGTAATAAAGCAAGGGAAAAGATTAAACTTGCTCTCGCAAATATCGATGTCATTAAAATCAGAACTTCATTAGAATTAGAACATCACTCGAAACAGAACATAGCAAGAAACAGAAGTGAATTACTCTAAGAAACAGTTGTAAATATTTATCCAACATGAAGTAATGTTTGAATTTATACGAAATAAATATTGAAAATAAATTGCTCTACGAGAAAAACTGTTTAATTATTTGGAACGAAATATTATACGCTTCGAGGGAGACCTTTGTTATTGTTTGGAGAAAATATAACATGCCCGTCTGGCAAGTGATTTGATTTCAACCAAAAAACCAAGCAGGCAAGTTCTAACCTTACTCAAGTTGGAGATACTAAGCAAGAGCTTTGTTGTTGCTGCCTCACGGGTAAGAATTGTTGTTGCCCTATCGCCTTGAGGAAAAGAGTTACGTTTGTCTCCAGCCAGAGACGGAAAGTTTGAATTTCTTGTGATCGGGAATTTGGTGCTGGCAAACCGAGTTGACCAGGGATTGCGGATCCGTGGTGGTCAATTTTAGTGAGTTGGTGAGTGCCCGCAACAGAGTGAAACATCAAACTCTTGGCTTTGCTAGAAGCACATCCTCCTTTAGAGACCACCTAGCTAATTTGTTAACAGATACAAATTGTGTTTTTATGATATGGAACGAGCATTTTGCAAACTGATGGTATATAATACCAGAGAAGACGACGAAGATACCACAGATCCAGTCCCCAATATTTCATTGAATTTATACCGCCTGGCCTAGATGAGGTAAAGACAGAAATAAAAAAGCTGAAGAATAGTAAAGCAGTAGGAACTACGGATGCCACCGTGGTGCAATGGTAATCACACCCGCCTTGCACGAAGAAGGTCGTGCGGTCGATTCACCGGCCAGGCAACATCAAATTTTCAACGGTGGCAAAATACCCCTCAGTAATGTTTGCGACATTTCCTGAGTGTTTCAGCCACGTAAAACTTCTCTACATGTGGTGTCTTAGGACACGCCGTTCGGACTCGGCGATAAACGGTAGGTCCCATATCATTGAGCTAATATGAATCGGGGTGCACTCATTGATAAAATGTTTGTGGAACAATTATAACGAACCGATGGCTTACCAGCCGAGCTATTTGAAACCGGACACGATACGCTGATAATGTTGAGACGGCAGAACTGATCCCCGGTCCACCGTTACCATAGAAAATAACAAAAGAGGTTTCAGACAGCTTTTCTTGTGATCTTTCTTGTATTGGCCAACAGATGCTAATTTGGCTTAAATAAACAGTTAAAAGACAAAGCCACACATCGTCAAACAAAAATAAAAACTTTACAAAATACAGAAACAACCCATGCTAATGTTAGCAGATACGGTTTTGCTTTGTGTGTTTGAGAAAAAAATTCTTCGAACGATCAACGGACAAATATACGTTGACGCTGAATATTGACATAGTACGAACCACGAGCTATATCGGCTACATCAGTAAAGTAAAAGGTATCGGAACACAACGATTGCGTTGGCTAGGTTATGCCATAAGAATGAGCAATGTTCTTCCTGCTAAAAAGGCGTATAAATACGGGGCACATGGCAGTACGCTCTGAACCACAACTTCGAATGAGTAAATAAGTGGAAGACGAGGTGGAATTCTTTTCTTAGTTCGGCATATAGGAAAAATATACAGTAGGGTCCAACTAAGTAAATAAGACTGTATGTTCCAGTTACAGAGACGAAACTTCAGGGTTCTTTCACTTATTAAATCACATGCAGGGTACTAATGAAAGACTAACGGCTACGGTAAATGTATTGCTTGGGCCAAATCAATGGAACCTTAAACCCGGCCAATACACCATTCTCATTACCTCAAATTTTGCAGAAAGTGTACGATAAGCAGATCCATATTTAGCATCTTTTCTGTCGACTATATACAGTTTTCCGACAGTACCAAGTCCTTTGTAAATTAGGTATCCCCGCATAATTTATAGAACTGACATTAATTTTTATTTTTTTATTTTCAGTTTTCATTTAAAGAGGATAATTTTCAATTTTTCTGGCCTGTAAATCTACAATAATCTGGCCGTGATTGTAGCGATATATTTTTATTTGGGAAGCTCATTTTCTTTGCAAATTATACATCACAGATTGCATTTCAAACCACAAACAATATTTGCAATATAATATTCCCTTTTCTATATGCATTCGATTTTGATTTTGATTTATATATCCAGTGAACCAAATAACAAATCCCTTTTTAATACAGCCCCCGTTCATATGCTACGTATGTAAATTCATTTGTAACAGAGCTTTGTAATAGGCAAACACAAAACAGATGAAAAAACGAAACGAAAAACATTCCAACAAAAAAAGAAAACAAATTGAAATCAGTTCAATGAAATGTAAAAGTACTTAAATGTCGCCACTTGAATCCTTTTGATTTCAATAGGCTATAATTCACAAAACGCAAAAATAGATACACTGCTGCATATTGATTTATAAATTCATGCAAAAATGTTGCATGCATACACATACATACATGAGAATAGTTTGTGTGAGTGGATTTGTGGATGTGTGCCTGTGTAATGCATGCATTCATGCTAGCTTATATGTCATACAAGCCAAGATACATGTCGTGGTTTTTCATTAAAGGACATTCAAACACACATACATATGCAATCATTCCCTTGGCTTATATTGTATGTGTGTTTTGAACATTGCTACACACTGCCTGTCTGCTGGTATATGCTAGTGGCATGTCATATTTTTTGCATACGCTCAACGACGTAACTACGCGAGTCATAAATGTCAGCTGAATTGCAAAAAAAAAAAAAAACAAAGGAAATATGTAAAATTTCCTTTACAGTTTATGCATGGATTTTGTTGGTGTAATTGTTGTTGTAGCGTGCTGTCATTACCCAGCAAACCAAATGTCGGATGTCCGACATATCGGAACAATTTCGGAAGCAAAATCGTTCAGATTTCGTATCGATTTCTATACGATTTATCGTAGGGGAATTCGTTCCGATTTCGGAGAAAATGTCGGAAGTAAATTTCCCTTCGAATATGCTAATGTTTTTCTTCCGATTTCGTTACGAATTCGGATCGATATGTCGGAAACAAATTTCCCTTCGCACAACAACCACATTTTGTATATATCTAACGAGCAACATTTTAGTTTGTTGTCGAAAAACAAAATGGTTGTTTATAAAATTCGCATATACATTTTTTAAATATTTTAAATATAAATTCAACATATAATAATTCAAGCTAGTGCTAATAGACTCAACATATTCGTACACAAAGTTTACATTGTTCTACTATAAGTACAAAACGATAACAACAGTGAAAACCATTTGATATCTTTGAAATTATAATCTTCCAATAAAAAACATAACAAAGAAAATTTATCAATAAAAAAGAGGCATCAGAGAAAAATTTTTTCCTTTGGTAATCATACGAAATTATTCCAAAATCGTTCAGAAATCTTTACGAAAGTTCGGAAGGTACCTCAGATTTTTTTACGACATTATTTCGAAATCGTTCAGAAATCTGTACGAAAATTCGGAGGAAAAAAAATTCGCATTTCGAATTTCCCAAGGATTTTCTTCCGATTTCGTTCCGAATTCTGGCCGAAATCGATCCGATTTCGCTCCGACATTTCGTTCCGAAATTATGTCAACCACTTCATACAACTTTCGTTAAGATATCGTTACGATTTCGGATCAGATATCGGACGTAACGTCCGAATTTTGTTCCGATTTCGTTAAGATATCGGTACGATTGGTTTGCTGGGTACAGAGTTGGGGATTGCACACTGATGTCAAAATTAGAAATTATTTTTAAATACCGGGTATAGCTTAAAGGAGTTGTAGAATTGCACTTAACATCCGACGCACAATGGTTGAGAATTCGATTATCCTGACCAAACAAAAGATTTGTTGTCCTAGCTAAAACTTTCAAAATACCGAAAATTGGGTGGTATCATCCTATGTGTTACAAACGGAATGACATAGTTGAATGATAGTTTCCGATTCTACCTCGCATTTGCTTTCGAAGATTCTATTAAATTAAATCCACTATTATTTCCACAGAACCACTGTCCTTTTCCGCGTTGTATGTAAAAAAGGAAAACTTTGTTCATTGAAGCTAAATGTCTTCACATACATACATGCGAACTTATTTACCATCAAATATTTTACATACGTACAGACTTTGTTATATGTATCTCAAACTAGCGATAATTCACAATCAGTCTTTCGTCGACACTCAAACGAATATTTTTTGCCCATAACACACCTTTCATACAGTTAAAACCAGGGAATAATTCAAAGGAGTGCAAATATTATGGTTGAACAATGGATGCAGAAGAGATACCTGATGTTGACTTCGTCGGACGAATAAACGAACACTTGCTATGTGTGCAGCCATTAGTTGCGACAGTGTGTTCGTGTGTGTACATCATCGTGTAATTGCTACATATTTTACAATTGCAATAGCTAAACATGTTGCGTACTGGTTTTTACCTAGCTCGAAATGTTATTTCCGTAGCCTGTACCCGTAGCGTCTATAGAAACATACATATGTTATGAATGAATTGCGCCCTCGACATAGATATTGGTATGATTTTGTATATGCATTCACAACACAGTGGCTCAGAGGACAGATGAAAGGTGTTTTCGTAGAAGATATTCTTATAACAGACCATAAGGTCTTCTCATGGAAGACCAAAAGATTTTCTCTTAGACTCCCCTTTCAAAATAAAACATAGAAATAGATATTTGTTATCCTAAACTATAAAGTTTTGATGTAAGGAAAGTCAACTAAAATAAGAAGTTCTTTGTTTCCTAAGACTTCATTTAGTATGAGGTTATGTTCATTTGATTATTTCAATATTTAAGTTGAAACTTTTCTACAACAGTTCCCATAGTGCTGCTATAATAATAATAATATTGTTTTCCATTTGGGCATGGGGTTACGCATATTGACTCTTTACCTTAGAAAGGTTGTGCAACGAACGATAGTGCAAATAAAATGCAGTTGTCTGTAAAATGTGGTTTGTTTGAATTCTTTGCTAAACTTCCTTTCAGCAGGCAAACCATGCACACACATTCACATATATTCTTACACAAATATTATTTTCCTATGAATGATAAAGAGAGGTTTCCTTGGCTGTAAGGAAATGTCTCTGTGTGTAGCAAAAGGAAAATTTATTTGTAATATTTTACTTTGTAAAAATATGTAATTTATAATTTCTTGCTGAATGTTTAACCGCGACATTCGTTAGAACTTTTGATTTTTGTAGGAATGTTGATGTGTGTGTGTGTGTGAATTTAGTTGATATTCATATATTACTCTTTTGCAATTCTATGCAATTTTCCTTATTTACTTTAAGTTTGTTTGTGTATTCTTCTTCTGTTGTTTCAGAAATGACATTTGCTTGATGAAATTTGATTTTTTTTTTGAAAATAGCGGTTGGTTTTCTCTTTTTAACGGTTAGCAAAGAAATACATTTTTTCTTTGCAGTGAATTTAAAATGAATGTTGGTTACGGGGAATTTTACGGTACATGAGCATTAACAATTTCTGAGAAGAATTCAATTGTATTGCAATTAATACTTGGAAAGTTTAAATATTATTTATTTTACTAGCAGACACCGGTCCGCGTTGCTGGCCCATCATAATGAGCTTTAACGACAACTTTTTATTGACTTTTTGCTTGACAATTCAAAAATAGGTATTTTCTACCTCACTTCTTCGGTCCATTGTCAAACCGAAGAGTAACCTTCCATTCCTCTTACGGACTTTGTCGGATTTTTTCGCCTATTGATGCTGTTTAGGATTTATTATCGTCCATGTCCCCTGTGTTTATCCAAAATCGATCTAATTATAAAAGTTTTTAAAGAAATTGTGAAGTCGAATTCTCCCGCTTATTGTGACTCATATGTTTTATTTTTTTTTTTTATTTTTTTATTTGCACTCATAATTTTAGCAAATATAGCGATTATAAAACAACAGGCCCCCGAAATTCGTCTACAGATATATAGCATTTTGGACCAAGAGACATTCCTGAAAATTTTCTGAAAATTGCATAAAATTAAGTTCAGTGGTTTGGAAAAAAAATATTGAAAAGGGTGGGTTCTCAAGATATAACATATTTAAAAAAGTAGCCGAGGTCCGGTATTTTGATTCCAAATATGTACCTACTGTACCCACAACCCCATTGCCTTCCCAAATTTATACTGAAACTGATATAATCATAAGTTTGGCTTATACATATAAGGTTTATAGGCGAGCCGAAAGTAACCCACCTCCTCCGAAATTCATAAAAACGGCACACCTTGAGCTTTTGCTGCTTCATTTCGTTGAAATCGGATCGGTCCAGCCGTTCTCAACTGACGCCATTACCAACGAACGACATTTGATTTTTATTTATAAAGAAGGTATAGCATTTTTAAAGAAATAGGGTAAGTAGCCCGCCCCTTCCGAAATTCAACAAAATATGTAGCCTGACAGTTACAGGAAAATCAGTTAAGTAGTTTTTGTAAAAAAGATTAAAATTGAAATTTGAAAAAGTGGGCGTAAAAGTGGGCGTGGTCAAATTTTCTTTGCATAAAAACATAAGTTGGGTTATGACGAACATTTCAAAAAACAAAAAAAAAAGAATTATCCAAATCGGTTTAGCCGTTCTCAACCGATGCGATTACCAACGAACGATACTTGGTTTTTATTTATATAGATTTAGTATTTAGTATTTAGTATTTAGTATTTAGTATTTAGTATTTAGTATTTAGTATTTAGTATTTAGTATTTAGTATTTAGTATTTAGTATTTAGTATTTAGTATTTAGTATTTAGTATTTAGTATTTAGTATTTAGTATTTAGTATTTAGTATTTAGTATTTAGTATTTAGTATTTAGTATTTAGTATTTAGTATTTAGTATTTAGTATTTAGTATTTAGTATTTAGTATTTAGTATTTAGTATTTAGTATTTAGTATTTAGTATTTAGTATTTAGTATTTAGTATTTAGTATTTAGTATTTAGTATTTAGTATTTAGTATTTAGTATTTAGTATTTAGTATTTAGTATTTAGTATTTAGTATTTAGTATTTAGTATTTAGTATTTAGTATTTAGTATTTAGTATTTAGTATTTAGTATTTAGTATTTAGTATTTAGTATTTAGTATTTAGTATTTAGTATTTAGTATTTAGTATTTAGTATTTAGTATTTAGTATTTAGTATTTAGTATTTAGTATTTAGTATTTAGTATTTAGTATTTAGTATTTAGTATTTAGTATTTAGTATTTAGTATTTAGTATTTAGTATTTAGTATTTAGTATTTAGTATTTAGTATTTAGTATTTAGTATTTAGTATTTAGTATTTAGTATTTAGTATTTAGTATTTAGTATTTAGTATTTAGTATTTAGTATTTAGTATTTAGTATTTAGTATTTAGTATTTAGTATTTAGTATTTAGTATTTAGTATTTAGTATTTAGTATTTAGTATTTAGTATTTAGTATTTAGTATTTAGTATTTAGTATTTAGTATTTAGTATTTAGTATTTAGTATTTAGTATTTAGTATTTAGTATTTAGTATTTAGTATTTAGTATTTAGTATTTAGTATTTAGTATTTAGTATTTAGTATTTAGTATTTAGTATTTAGTATTTAGTATTTAGTATTTAGTATTTAGTATTTAGTATTTAGTATTTAGTATTTAGTATTTAGTATTTAGTATTTAGTATTTAGTATTTAGTATTTAGTATTTAGTATTTAGTATTTAGTATTTAGTATTTAGTATTTAGTATTTAGTATTTAGTATTTAGTATTTAGTATTTAGTATTTAGTATTTAGTATTTAGTATTTAGTATTTAGTATTTAGTATTTAGTATTTAGTATTTAGTATTTAGTATTTAGTATTTAGTATTTAGTATTTAGTATTTAGTATTTAGTATTTAGTATTTAGTATTTAGTATTTAGTATTTAGTATTTAGTATTTAGTATTTAGTATTTAGTATTTAGTATTTAGTATTTAGTATTTAGTATTTAGTATTTAGTATTTAGTATTTAGTATTTAGTATTTAGTATTTAGTATTTAGTATTTAGTATTTAGTATTTAGTATTTAGTATTTAGTATTTAGTATTTAGTATTTAGTATTTAGTATTTAGTATTTAGTATTTAGTATTTAGTATTTAGTATTTAGTATTTAGTATTTAGTATTTAGTATTTAGTATTTAGTATTTAGTATTTAGTATTTAGTATTTAGTATTTAGTATTTAGTATTTAGTATTTAGTATTTAGTATTTAGTATTTAGTATTTAGTATTTAGTATTTAGTATTTAGTATTTAGTATTTAGTATTTAGTATTTAGTATTTAGTATTTAGTATTTAGTATTTAGTATTTAGTATTTAGTATTTAGTATTTAGTATTTAGTATTTAGTATTTAGTATTTAGTATTTAGTATTTAGTATTTAGTATTTAGTATTTAGTATTTAGTATTTAGTATTTAGTATTTAGTATTTAGTATTTAGTATTTAGTATTTAGTATTTAGTATTTAGTATTTAGTATTTAGTATTTAGTATTTAGTATTTAGTATTTAGTATTTAGTATTTAGTATTTAGTATTTAGTATTTACTAAGTAAGTACTGAGACACGACACGGTGCTCTTGAACAAATTTAAATGGATGGTGCTTACACCTGGGAAGCTTTTGCGGATTCGAAAACTACAAGATGAGAAAGATCATAAATCGCGATTTATTCAAGATGAAGTCTTTAAGGGTTTTTGTAGGTTTTGACGATTTTGCTTGGACACCGCCATTAAAATGGCACTAAAGAAAATGATGTAGCTATAAAAATTCTATACAATATTGGCTTTCGTAGTTTTTACCGTTATTGAGATATAGAAGTTCAAATTAGGACAATGGATTGAATGTATCGCCTTCTTATAATAAAATGTCATGACTGCAATTTCCCAACTTAAAGTTATCTATCTCAACCTCTCAACCTAGGAAAAAATTACAAAAGCCAATCTTGTACAACTACAACATATTCTTTAGTCCCATTTCTAAACGAGTTGCAGTTTTCAAGCTAAATACTGAATACCTAAGAAAAAATCTGAAAGTTTGTTCTGAACCTCTTTATCTTAAAAATGGTAAAACCTAGAAAAATATCAATCAGCCAATCTTGTACAGAATTTTCACTGCTACATCATTTTCTTTAGTCCCATTTCGACAGGACTTGCGGTTTCCAAGCAAAATGCAAAACTAAAAAATACCTTAAAATGTGAATTTTAATCGCAGTTTATTAAAAAATCCATCCTGCCATTTTTTCTTGTTTTTAGATTTTTCTCATCTATAAACATTGCTTTGTTAGAATCCGCAAAAACTTCCCTCGTTTAAAGTTATTTAAGGTGCACTGTGCATAACATTTTAATATAAGGAGGCGATACAGTCAATCCCTTGTCCTAATTTGAACATGTATATCTCAATAACGGTAAAAATTACGAAGATATCATTAAAGCCAATCTTGTAGAAAATTTTCATAGCTACAACATTTTCTTTAGCATAATTTCGATAGGGCTCGTGAATACCTAAAAAATGTCAACAAGAATCGCGATTTATTTAAAAAGCGTTCCGCGCTACTTTTTATTTTTTTATTTTTCTCATCTATGAACATTTTAGTTTCAGAATCCACTAAAACTTCCCAGGTGTAAGCACCTTCCATTTAAATTTGGTTCAAGAGAACCGTGACGAGTCCTCCTCTATGTCCAAACTCAAAAATTCTGCAACCTGAAATGGTTTGAAAGTTTTAGCCACATTATTCAACTGAAATGGCTGAAATTTGTATTTAGTCATAACTAGGGGTATGAAGTAATCCTACAGAAAATTGGTGGTAAAGGTCCACGTTTTGATATAGCCGCATCAGTACTGTACCTCCTGGATTTGGGCATTTGTAATTTTGAACGAAATATTTTTATTTATTATACTCTTTTTAGGACGGAGGCCGTTATTTATGAAGTTTTTTAATTCATTAATTGAATTAATCGAGCTAACATGGCCTAAGGAGTTTTGTATTGAAAAATGAATTCTAGCGAAATACCACACACTCAACCATTACGCTACGATCGTTTCGCTGGTGGTTTTATTAGCCAGCTCATCAGGCGTATGTAAGTGTTAATGGCTAGAAGACAAAGGCTGATTTTGATAACTTCTATTTATACAACAATTTTTACAATTTTGTAGATATGAGGTATTTTTTGAAGTCTTTTTCTTTATCAAGTCACCCTAGTGTCTTGTCTAGGAATCATTTTCTTAATACATACACATGTACAATCGAAGGGGATTTTCCTTCATGAATGCCTTTAGTTTCTGATGTTTTGTTGATATCATGTCGACAAGTTTGTTGATATGATAGATTGGCAGTGGCTTAGAACGCTAAGACCTCGACAACATTGTCTATTTGTTGGAGAGGACCCAGGTTCAAACCTCAGCCGGGGCAGCCGGGCCCTGCTGTGAATTTTATTTATTATTGTCTTTTTAGGACGGAGGTCATTATTTATGAAGTTTTTTAATTAATTAATTGAATTAATCGAGCTAACATGGCCTAAGGAGTTTTGTATTGAAAAATGAATTCTAGCGAAATACCACACACTCAACCATTACGCTACAATCGTTTCGCTGGTGGTTTTATTAACCAGCTCATCAGGCGTATTTAAGTGTTAATGGCTAGAAGACAAAGGCTGATTTTGATAACTTCTATATTTTTAGCAATGCCCATCAGTTTTTCTGACTGGATGAAGCACACTATAGCTCTAAAACGGATCAACTAATTTCTTGCAAAATTTAGTCCTCGAAATATTTTGTTCAAACTTAGATCAAATTTGAAGATGACTCATTTCGGATAACTCATTATCTTACCTCCCACACTAAGGGTTTATTTTTTTTTTGCTAAGATGCGCACGACAACTCTTGGAGCGAGTAACAGATTTGGTTCAAGCTTTGCATATCCAAATATATTTTCTAGATTTAGATTACGTTTGAATTTGGACTATATCGGTTAAACTCCCACATTTTACGAACATTTCTCGGATTGTTTTGATATTTTTTACGGCATCATTGGAAGGCGTGTATGTTCTATGTTTATGACAACGATTTCCTTTTATTTATTCGAAATATCTGTAATATTATTTTGCTTAATTGTTTGGCATAAAATAAAGTTGTTCAGACATTTCCTGGAAAGAATTCCACCAATTCACATTTGTAATGAGGGCAATGAAAATAGTACTTCTGCGAATCTGCATTGTTAAATACAGCATACGGGTGGGAGTGGGGGTATCAACGAACGCATGAGTAGTAAATACATGAGTCTACAAATTACAAAAATGTATTCACTAATTAGTGGAACAAAATCCACAATGAAAGTGTTTTTTTTTTCAATAGAATCCTGGCTGTTTGTTGCTGTTGTTCATTCACCGTATTTAGTATGCTTTACAAAATTGTATAGCATTATTTTATGGTAAGTACAAGTGTATATCAGTAGCTTAAACAGGTTATTATGCTACTGGGTGTATGTATGCATGTGTGTGTGTAAGTACACTACACTCTTAAATGTACAAATCTTGTTGAACATACCAACAACAACAGCAACTACGGGAGCCCAACTTTTAATTGCCCCCGCACTACAGAAAAAAAAAAAACAATGCTTTGAATCAAACAAACAAATTGCCCGCCCCTCTCCTGCCGCACTGATATGTTAATAAATTTAATTGAATACAAAAACAAAATAACAAACAATAATAAGAATTGGGTTGGGGTGAGAGAGTGATGCGGCAGTAGAGTGGGGTGCTAGAGAAATTATATGCTATCCGAACTGAAATAGTACTTGAATAAATTGCTCAGAACAACTACACTACAGCAGAACAACAACAACAAGAGCAGCAAAAAATTTAGTACAACAAGAACAATATTTTGAATTACGCACAGTGCTCTAAAGTTTTATGAGTTACAACACAGAGGGTACTGGGAATATCAAAAGCTACCAGCGGCAAGCAATGGTGCAATGAAATAGACCGGAGGTTCTTTCTGCTTGATGGTGGTAGGTGTAAATAATGTTTCCGATTTCACTGAATGCGTATATATCAAATATATACATATATCATCAAGCAAACACACACATACATATAGATATGTACTTACAACTACTCTGCACTACTCAACACACAAATGAACTTTAGCAAGGATTTAACATCCTGCAAAAACGAACAACAAAAAAACAAAGGCTTCCTGTCGTAACTGAAGTACGCAGTTATTCACACACACATTCACCGAAAAAATAGGGTAATAAAGCTTTTGGCATGAAAAAGGATATACAGACAAGTACATATTTAAAAGAGAAATAACGCACAGACACACACACAGAGACTCACACACTCGCTACCGGATGTGTATAGAAAAATAAAGTTATTTAACATTTTGTACATTTAAAGGAAGCCTCAAATTACACTATATACCAGGCACAACCGGGGCTACAGGCAGTTAGTTTGGCAGGAAGACACTATGAGTCGGTCGGCTCTGTTTTATTTTTTATTTCTTTGTGTTATTATATCAAACAGATTTTTAATTCTCGAGCACCGTACAAATGATTTACAGTATGGGGTGAAAATTGTTGCACAGAAATGAAAAATTGGGTATGAGTTAGTGGAAGGAGGTGGTTTTAATTACTGGAAAACCTAAGTACTAATTGACAGCCAAGAAAAACTTCTCTACAAGTCGTGTGGTAAGACCCGGACTCGTTAAGTTCGGTTGGGCCATAATATATTCTGAACTAAAATGGAATAATTAGTTTTTTTTTCAGTCCACAATTTAAGGTGAAGACATTATATTACCGCAGATAACCCGAAAGCCTAAATTGTCTTCAATCGGGTGGCACTTTTATATGTGGCCTATAACAAAGTGTGAACCTATGCTGACAATTTTTGGTGGAGAAATCTTGTGACCAATGGGAACCTCAAATATCAATTAACATGTAGTTCGGTCGACAAAATGTAGCAAAAATCCTAAATCACCTAAAATCGGGATGTTAAGTAATATAGGGGGCTTTACCAAAACATTGCTATATTCTGATTTTTTTGGAAACTGGGAACCTCAAATGTCAAATTAAAATTTTTGGTGGATAATTTTTGTGACACCTGGAAACCGCAAATATGTAATTACAAACATTCAGAATCGGGGGTGGTTATATGGTGGCTGTACCAAAACATGAACTTATGCTGACAATTTTTGGCGTTGAATACTAGGGGCCACTGGTAACCTCAAATATCGAATTACAAGTAGTTAGGTTAAAAATGTTAGCTAAAATGTTCAAAATACCGAAAATCGATAGGTTCCGTTATATGGCGGCTATATCAAAATATTGCTCTATGTTGACAGTTTTTGGTGGAAAAATTTTGTGACCACCGCGAACATCAAATGCCAAATTACAGACAGTTTGGTCAGCAAACGTAGCTAAATTCCTCAAATCACCTAAACACCGTTATAACAACAAATCGAAAATTTTTTAAGTATATGAGTTTTATGAAAACCCAAGTAAAGTTTTTCTTTTAATTTTGAAAAAATTTAAATTAGTTTAGTTTTTTCTTTTTTATTTTTTTGTATTTACATAGCTTATTTATTGGAGTTTAACCATTCTTAATAACCATAGGAAGGTATAAAAGACACATATTTTGATGAAAAATAGTAAAATAACTGATTGTGTTATCTGTCGAAGAAAAAAAGAATTATGTTAGCACCAAGCAGTGGAAGAATATTCAAACCTGCCATAATGCCGCCTCAGGACTGAAGACGAACGTGCATCAACACAACATGATGTTGTCGATGCAGTAACTGCAGTTCAGTTTGCAGAATTTTTGAGCCTGGTATGTAGAACCTGATACGTAGGAACCAGATCGAGATAACTGAAACAATGAACATACTTGCGTTTCTACAACAACAACGGAAATTGCTAGATCAACATACAACTTTATCCTCAAGACGTAACCGACATGAAAGTCGAAATTCGTTTTTTGACGTAATCTAATACATAAAGCTAAAATACATGCTCTGACAAAATTTCAAGCTTCTAAGTTCAAAAACAACGATCCTATTCAAGAAATTGCATTTCGGAAAATGGGATAATATTGCAGATTTTATTGTAATGGAGGATCTCAAAACTAAGCAATTCAGCGGTCTTGGTTTCACTACTTATTCCCCTTTGTATATGATCGATAATATCCCATATACTCGCCTTCATAACATTAATATTCCTTAAAACAGTTTTTAATTTTATGACGTTTATTTGTTCTCCTGTAAAGTTTTGGTTTTGTGGGTTACGTCTTCGGGCATTTATGGTGACGATATACTTTATTGGGGTCACAAATTGTTATTTCGATGAGTTACAAACAGAAAAACGAACTTAATATACCCACCCTTCATACTATGAGAGAGGGTATAAAAGTGACTATCCCTCTGTGTCTGATTGAGATTTTTCTCAAGACTTGCCATTGTCGAGATATAGGGAGCTAAAGGTCAAATTAAAAATTAGCCGCGTAACAACATTATGAGGCGAACGGATTAAAATAACCACATCATGTGTTAAGTATTTCCATAAGTTTTCAAACGATATCCATTAACCGGTTTAGTAAAACCGTGTATAACCCGGTTTTTAAATCTGGACTTTCGGCTCGAATAACCGATGAACCGGATCCGCCGCCCATGAAAATTATACATTTCCGTAATCATCGCAAAATCAGAGAGATTTCGTTGGAGTCGTTGCTGTTGGGCTTACAATTACATGTGGCTTAAATGGACTAATTTTGCATCAAATTAATCTAACATAGAATAGATCTACCTACTAAAGACTCTCCGATTTTTTTGATATTTTTTGCGATAGGTATAATTGCGTTTTTCAATGGAACATATCTTTTTTGGGGGTAGAGGACATATTATTTCGTTTATGTTTTTTTTTGGACTGAATATGTGCTTTTTTATACCCTCAGCATTTATGCTAACGAGAGTATATTCACTTTCATACAGGCAAAATGTGCCTCATCGAAATAATGGTTTTAGACCCCAAGTATGTTTGGAGTTGATTTAGGAATGTCCGTCCGTATGTCTGTCTGGCTGGAGCGCAAGATAACTCTCGAACGGATCAACCGATTCGGTCCAACATTTGGTTTCCATACAAAACACACAACACGCGTGGACGCGTTTCTTTAAGCTCTTAAAAACAAACGTTTTTACGGTATTCATAAACATTCAAACGTAAACTTTTGCAGTTAAATATATTAAATAATACACCCTGTGTCTAAAACCAATCACAGAACTTTGTGGCAAGGTGTTAAAGTATAACAAATTTAAATGAAAAATCTGCATAAAAACCATACAAACAGATTGCAAGAATCATAACAACAACAATTCTCATTGTAAACGCAATAACTGAGAAATTTTTGTTTTTGGTGAGAGTGGATGACAAGTGTCATTAACAAAGAGCATATCAACTAAAAATCGTTCCTAATAAAAAACAAAACTTTATTTGCTTATCTGCTGTGTTAACATAAATTTAGAGCTTTTTGAAAACTCAATAACATTAGCATTCAATTAAAGCTAAGAACATAACGCCTAAAAGTTCCCTACAAACTTCTCATATTAGCCGTGACTCGAACCTCAACTGGCTTACTCAGTTTTTTAAAACAAGTCTTAATTTTTTACGAACCACCCTTTAAAACAGTTACAAAAACTATTTAAAATTATGGAAGCAAATGTATGTGATATTACACAAGAAAACATCATGACTGATGATGATCATTTGTCATATAACTTAAGGGCACCTAAACGTGATCGTGAGAGTTTTGTGCAACGCACTTTCGGAAACGCTGCGAAAACTCCCAGAATGTCAGACTCTCCCCTCAGAATGATGCAGATACTTGATAACCGCATTACAAAGCTAAGCGATAAATTGGTATGCGAATTTAAAGGGATGCTGGTGGAGACTGAAAACCGTATTATTGCCGGGATTGAGCAAAAATTATCGGAGCTAAAAAACAATTTGGATGATATTCACACACGTGTATCTTACCTCGAAAAAGTTGTTGATGATTTACATCAAACCAAGTCTGAAGTGGATGATCTTCGCATACAACTCCTGAGACAAGAAAATGCATATGTAGCATGTGAAATAAGGGTTAATGGTGTGCCTTTCCATAATGATGAAAACTTGTTCAATCTTTTTTCCAGTATATGCAGTTCTATGAATATAGTAGAACCTCGCATTAAAGCTATACATCGTCTCCAAAACAAAAATAATACGAAGAAGGTTAATTCGCCAGATGGTGTCATTATAATCAAATTCATGTCGCCGTACGATAAGAACTTCTTTTTAAAGTCTGTTTCTGCATACAAAAAGATACACAACAACAAACTTATATTGAGTTCAATAGGATTTAGTTCTTCTTCACAATATTATATACACGAAAACCTCTCTAATACTAATTACCAATTCTTCCAAGAAGCGGTCCACCTCAAAAAGAAAGGAATTGTCAAGGCTGCATATACTTTTCGGGGCCTTGTCTATATTAAACGCGTTGACAGTAATGATCCAATATGCGTTTTTCATCAAAAGGTTATCGATGAGTTTCGGAATCTGGAAGTCCCTAGCCCAAATTCTAATACTCAAAGGCAGACGTACAATATACAACACCAGTGAAAATGTCTCAAAGAATATCTCAAATCTTTTTTTCAAAAATTTATACTTTAAAAATGTTATTTATACCTTTTCTTCAATTCTAACAGGGACCTTTTTTGTAAAACGCATTGCTGATGTCATAATTTTGAACCTATTGATTAATCTCAATGACACAAAGGACTAGTGTTAGTCGAGATTCCAAAGACGTAACTCGGGATTTACTACGAATTTTAGTAAATCAAAAAAAAGGCTTGAAAATTTGCCATATAAATTCACAAAGCTTAATGAACAAAGTCGATGAGTTCAAATATATTTTTGAGGACTCGAATGTTGATTTGATATGCATATCAGAAACTTGGCTAAGTTCGTCTATACCCAATAACTTCATTAATCTAGACGGTTATAACGTTTTCAGATCTGATAGGGAACGTCGTGGAGGTGGTGTTGCCATTTATGCTAAGAATACCTTAAATGTAAAATTCCTTAGAAAATCTAATCTTGGAGATCAGATCGAATATGTGTTCGTTGAACTCCTATCTAACTCTAAAAAGATTCTAATTGGATGTTTTTATAGGCCCAACAATACAATAGATTTAAATCAAATAACCAACATTTTAGAGGACATAACATTGGGATATAATGATGTTATCATAGCCGGAGATTTCAATTCGAATATTCTGTTAGATTCACATTTAACTGACAATATGTTAACTCTGGGGCTCTACACCGCAAATAATTGTAACCCTACACATTTTACTCCTACTGTTAACACTCTTTTAGATTTGTTCTTCGTAAATAATACATCAAACATAATGCTATATGATCAACTATCTGCATCATGCTTTTCGAAACATGATCTGATCTATCTAACATACAATTTTGTCATATCAGAGCAAGTGGAAACGTTTTCATATCGTGATTACAAAAGAATAAATCTTTCGTATCTAGATAATCAGATTAACTTAGTAAATTGGCAGGAAATATATAACCTCGTTACCATTGATGAGAAGTTGAGTTTTCTTCAGGATAACATCTTACATATTTACGATACTATAGTACCTATAAAAGAGAAATTACATAGACCAAACAGTAAACCCTGGTTTAACACCAACATTAAAACTCTTATTAGAAATAGAGATTTGGCATACAATAGGTGGAAACGCTTTAAAACTCCAGAACTTCATGAAGTTTTTCGCGTAGCAAGAAATAATGTTAATAAACTTATAAATGCTTCAAAAGTGCAATATTATTCATCTAAATTCAGCTCCGCATTAGACTCGAAAAGCAAATGGAAGCTCATAAGGGAAATTGGAGGATCAAAGTCTAAGCCCACTACACAATACCACGGGGACATTAATGCGTTAAACGAATCTTTTGTCAATATACCAACTATCAGTGCAGATCATACCTTCTATGAAAGCAATAATGGCCCAACAGGCAATATGCAATCTTATGGAATTTTTGAGTTTAGATGTGTATCGCTGGATGAGGTCTTACAAAGTTTCATGTCCGTAAAGTCAAATGCTGTTGGTCTTGATAATATTGACCCAAAATTTATTAAATTAACTCTTCCTTACCTCCTTCCATATTTTACACATTTATTCAATGCAATCCTAACCTCCAGTACGTATCCAACTATTTGGAAACATTCTAAAATAATTCCAATTCCTAAATCTGCTCATGAATATCGTCCGATTTCAATTTTATGCTATCTGTCCAAAGTCTTCGAGAAAATTATACATAAACAAATATCCGAATACATTCACAATAATTCCTTGCTATCTGATAGGCAATCCGGTTTCCGAGCAGATCATAGTTGTGTGAGTGCTTTAGTTGAAGTTGCAGAATCAATTAGAACTGAAATCGATGTCAATAATGTTGGTCTGCTAGTTCTTCTTGATCATTCTAAGGCATTTGACTCCGTTGATCACACTAACCTATGTATGAAGCTCAAAACTTTTTTTAATTTCACAAACACAGCTATAGATCTAATAGCTTCCTACTTAAGAAATCGTTTACAGTCGGTGTATGTTGGAAATACAATATCAAATCCACTAATATTATCCAAAGGAGTTCCACAGGGATCTATTATTGGCCCACTCCTTTTTTCATTATACTCGAACGATCTTCCCAATCAAATATCTAACAGTCAAATTGCTATGTATGCGGATGATGTTCAATTATTTGTTAGCGGTCCGGTGGATAATATCAGTGAATGTGTTACCAAACTGAATCATGACCTCTCGTGTGTTTATAAGTGGGCAACTGCGAATGGTTTATTTCTAAATCCGAAAAAATCTAAATGTCTCGTTATTCACAAAAATAAAAAATTTACTATTCGCGGTCTGGATGTAGTTATAAATGAACAAAAAATTGATATAGTTTCTCAAGCCAAAAATTTGGGCGTCATTTTTAATAGGTCATTGACATGGTCCGATCATGTAAACACAGCAGTCGGACAAACATATGCAAAGCTACGCGCATTATGGATAACACATTCCTATACTCCATCCTATATACGAATTATCTTAGCAAAAACATTTCTGATTCCCGGGCTTATGTATGGTTGTGAAATTTTTTCAAATTGCGACTCGATAACCCAACATAAATTAAACGTAGCATTTAATGACATCATTCGGTATGTTTACGGTATTAAACGAAATCAACATATTTCTCACTATGCAATATCTCTATACGGTTGTAATTTTAATACCCTACTTAGAATTCGATCGTTGATATTGTTGCATAAAATCATTGTGAGGCGCACACCCAAATATCTCTATAATAGACTTAGTTTTTCCCGATCTAGAAGGGGTAGAAAGCTTGTTCCCCTCAGACGACGGAGTTTAGTTTCTGAATGGCAGTTTTTCACTAGTACAATACGCCTTTGGAATACTCTTCCGAACGCAATTCAAAACATCAGCAATCCGTTAGTTTTTAAAAATAGGCTTTTCACGCATTTTTCTTAACTAATTATCTTTGCAATACTTAATTGTTTAATTGTTTATTTTTTACATTTTTTTTTCACTTAATCTTTTTATTATTTTTTAACATTTATATCTTGTTACTTTATTTTTTTTTTCTTTTTTAATCAAACAAATTGTTTTAAAACGGATATTTTTTATATTTATAAACCTGCACTGTAATTATAAGATGTATATCTTGTTGTGTAGGCATTCACTAAATAAATAAATAAATAAAATAAAAATTTTGACCAAACTAAATTTAAGTTCGAAGATGGATTATATCGGTCCACTCATTCCGGTACCTCCCCCACAAAAGTTCGAAAATGTTCGAAAATTGTGTGCGCACGATAACTCATGAAGGGAGTAACCGATTTGATCCATACTTTACACATCGTGAAATTTTTACCAGACATAGATGAGGTTCCAACATAGACTTAATGGGTTCACTCCTTCGGGTATCTCTCCTGCTCTCAAATCGCTTTGAGCAATACAAGCTTTTTCAGCGACAAGTCCATCTAAATCCATACTTTCTGAGAAAATAGCCCCAAAGCTATAAAAACCGCTATGACACCATGTATAGAGGCTGAATGAATCGCGTGATAACTTTCCAACGGATTAGCCAATTCGGTACAAAATTTGGCTTTCGTAATTTTTTTTACTTTTTTTAAGTTCAACGATGGGCACTATCGATGCGCAACTTCCGGTAAATCCCCTAAAAGTTAAAAATGTCATTAAAATGCTAAGCGATATATCAACCGTGCAAATTTTGGATCTCCTAATATTTTGTCCAAATGTAGTTTTACTTCAGAAATGGTCCATATCGATCTGCACCCACAATGTTTTGTTTAAGTGCAGTTTAGGATCCGTTCGAAGATACTTTGGAAATGTATACCGTTGATACCCCGTATGGCCCTGTTTACAGCGATATTATGTTTTTCCATGCTCCCATGCTTCCTAAAATGACTGGTGGCCATAATTACTATCGAAAGGAATGACTCGCAAATTAAGATTCACTTCTAAAATGGACTATATTTTTTGTCGGCTAGTATATACTTATAAAATCTGCGTTGCCGGTATTAGATTTGATATTGTCAATAGTTGAAGCCGACTGATACATGTTGTATGTGTATTTGCCAATCGAATAACCTGATCATTGCCTGAACATAGTAGAGCATCCAAGATTGAGGATTCTAGAACAGACTATGCTTCAGCGAGCGAGTATAAATACGGGAGAATAACAGGCGTATGATTCAGTTGCAATTCTTCAACATCAGCTTTATTTGCGCTCATGCTCCCACTAAAGAAAAGAACGAACAGACCAAAGATATATTTTACGAGCGATTAGAAGAAACATATGACCGTTGCCCTGCCCATGACATTAACATTATTCTAGGCGATTTTAATGCCAAAATTGGAAAGGAGAATATCTCTGGCCCAACAGTCGGGAATTTCAGTCTCCACAGTGAAACATCTGACAATGGTATGAGGCTAATAGACTTTGCAGCTGCAAAAAACATGGTAGTTAGCAGTACCAGATTTAATCATCTCGATATTCATAAGGGCACCTGGCTGTCTCCAGATCAAAGAACAAGTAATCAAATTGATCATGTTGTAATAGATGAAAGACATTCATCGAGCGTGTTGGATGTACAATCGTTCCGAGGCGCAAACACTGATTCGGGCCACTAGCTTGTTGCAGCAAAGGTACGTACCCGTCTAAACGTTGCAAATAAAGCACGAACAGACACAACGCGGAAGTTGGACATCGATAGGCTGCAAACACAACAGATAGCCACAGCATATTCCACTCAACTAGCCAAATTGCTTAATGAGAGCACTGCTTGTCCCGATAACATAACAACACAAATGCAAAATATTGCACACTCCATGCAAACAGCCGCAAAATCCATACTTGGATAACAGAGACCTCCACAAAGGAATTCATGTATGACCAGGAGTGTCGTGCTGCTACCGAAGAGAAAAATGCGGCATATAGAGCAGCCATGCACGCGTCTTTACGAAAAAGTTAACTACAACTCTCTTTCTCATACAAAAACCCAAAATAGCATTCTCTTCTTGTGCACCATTGATATAGAGCTACTTTAGAATCAGTAGCAACGCGTAGCGCACGGGAGAGATATCGGGAGAAAAGGAGAGAGGAAAAACGTCTATTCCGCAGGAAAAAGAGAGAGATAGAAAAGCGGGAGTATGAACAAATCGAGATGTACAGGAGACAGAATGAAGTCCGAAAATTCTACCAAAGAGTGAAACATCAAATTGATGGCTTTGGAACTGGCACATCCTCCTATAAAGACCAGCAAGGTAATCTGGTAACTGATACAGATAGTATGCTAAGGAGATGGAAAGAACATTTTTCCAAACTGTTGGTATCCAATAGTAGCGAAGTCGACGAAGATACCACAGATCCGATCCCAGAAGATGGTATTGAATGTATACCATACGGCAAAGATGAGGTAAAGACAGCAATAAACCGGCTGAAGAATAATAAGGCAGCAGGAGCTGATGGCCTACCAACCGAGCTGTATAGAATCGGAGGCGACACGCTGATGAGGTGTATGCATCAGCTAGTTAGCTCCATCTGGCAGGAAGAACGCGTACCCGACGATTGGAACCTGAACATCCTGTGTCCCGTCCATAAGAAAGGAGATAAGACTTTATGCTCCAACTATAGGGGCGTATGTCTTCGCTCTATCGCCTACAAGATAGTGTCAGGGATATTGTGCGAACGACTAAAGCCCATGGTCAACGAAATAATTGGACCATACCAATGCGGCTTTAGACCTGGCAAGTCCACCAATGACCAAATATTTACCCTGCGGCAAATAGTGGAGAAGACCCAAGAGATGCTTATCGACACCTACCACTTTTTTGTCGATTATAAAGCAGCATTCGACAGCCCCTCCGATCAAAGGTATTCCATGCAATGTCTGAATTTGGTATCCCCGCAAAGCTTATTCGGCTTTGTAAGATGACTTTAACTGATACTAGGTCCTCAGTTAAAATTGGAAAGAACCTCTCCGAAAAATTTTGTACCAAAAGAGGTTTCAGACAAGGAGACAGCCTTTCGTGTGACCTATTCATTTTGCTGGAAAAGGTAATACGAGATGCAAATGTCAAAAGAAATGGCACAATTTACACCAACAGCCACATGTTACTTGCTTATGCTGTTGACATAGACATCATGGGACGATCAGTAAATGAAGTAACTGATACCTTTAGGAAGGTCGAAGCAGAATCTGCGAAAGTGGGTCTGGCGGTAAACGGCAAAAAGACCAAATTGATGGTGTCGACGCGCACAGCGTCCATAGAGTTCGGACCAACTGTGGAAGTTGGTACCTATAATTTTGTGGTTGTCGTATACCTCGGCACCGCCGTAAACACAACAAACGACATCAGTTGTGAAATAAAAAGAAGAATTGTATTGGCCAACATATGCTACTTTGGCTTAAGCAAGCAATTTAAAAACAAAGCCACATCTCGTCAAACAAAAAAATAAACAAAACGCTGATACTAGCCGTGCTAATGTATGGCTCCGAAGCATGGGTACTTGCGCAAGCAGATAAGGCAGTGCTTGGTGTGTTTGTTCGAAAGATCTACGGGCCGTTTTGCGTTGACGGTAAATATCGCCGTCTTATGAACCACGAGCTATATAAGCTATACAAAGACATGAATATAGTTAAACGTATCGATATGCAACGATTGCGTTGGCTAGGCCATATCATAAGAATGAGCGATGATGAACCCGCTAAAAAGGCGTATGAATACATGCCACATGGCGGTGCACGCAGAATCGGCAGGACTAAGCTTCGATGGAGCATACAAGTGGATGAAGGAATGAAAAGGCGCGGTATTCCAGAAAGCGAAGCGAAAAACAGACAGAATTGGAGATCTTTTCTTAGTTCGGTCTATGGAACAAATGTTCTGTAATGGGCCAGCTAAGTAAGTAAGTGATATTTGTGGCCATAATTCTCCGAAATGATGGAACAGATACTAAGATATAGAAACACCGATATAAACTTGGTTATTCTTTGTGTGTAGTGCGGTCATAAAAACCATGGAAATACATTGGTCTGTGGTACTCATCATAAAATTGATCGCTCTAATCCAGCGTAATATTCTTTCTTTAGACGTTTTTAAGTTTCTTTCCCTGCCAAAAAAATATTTTTATTAACTTTGCTAAAAGTGTACCCATAACTGTTCTACACTATATCAACCCCCTTTATTGTCATCCCTAACTACCAAGTCATTTACGTAACTACCTGAAGAGATTGTTTTTAAAACTGGATTTATGATTAATTTATACAACACGGTTAAAATCGCATATTAAAGGCTTTAGTAGCTATAAATAAGTTTTTGTTGGGGTTCCTTGTTGGATGGTTGGTTTGCTTACACGTTGTATAAATCTACGGATGGATGTTGGTTGTAAGTACACTATGTATGTATGTATATGGTTGATGTTGTGTACTATTTTGATGATGTTTGTATATAAAATAGTCTATCTAGTTACAAAAAAGTAAAAAACAACGATTACTGCAGTACAGTTGAACTGTACCGTACCATAACACACTACTGCATTGAGAGTGGTTGCTTGGCGGATTGTATGACGGGTTGGTTGTATAAGCTGTTATTACACTGTCTACTCTAGTAGTTGTGCGGCAGCTCAACTTAATTAACTCATTAAAAATGCTAGCTAGTTTAAGGTAATATGCGTTGATAAACATATACACAAGGTAAAAAGGATATACAGCTCTTGCTAACTATCAACATAAAAGGGCAAAAGGCTTATATTTTGTTTTCTTTCGTCTTTTGTGCTCTGCTGTTTCTTTTTAAAATAAAAAACTAACAACAACATATAAAGGCTTAAAAGAAAAGTAGTCTTGTTTTGATGTTTTGTATGTGAAGCTGTATATGGAATGGAAAAAATTGTTTTTTTTTTTTCAGCCAAACTGTCAAGGTTAGTTGAGGCTAAACCGAAATATTAGTTTGACTTAAATACAAAATTGTTTTTGGCTTCAAATTGTGTGCACATCAGTTTTTACGATGAACGGGTAAAATGTCTTGCAAACATTTTGGAATAGTTGAAGCTTTAATTAAACTTCTTATTGTGCGTCATTGTCAATCGTCTTAGTTAATTAACATTAACTTAAATTTCACTTGCAATCCATTTAAGTCTTCGAACGTTTTTTGTAAGCATAAACAAATCCGCTTAGTTAAGTAACTCCTACTAAGTTGTGCTAATGGCATATGATGTGGATTATAATGTGGATTTATGTAAATTCTTCGAAGAAAAAGGGTTTATGGGGGTATGCAATTTAAATTGGAATTTAGAAAACAATGCGTATTTCATTACTATTCTTAAAATCGAGGCAATTTTAAATTGTGGTTAATTTTGAGGGATTAATTTAAATTTAAAGCCCTTTTTATCCCAGAAATCTCCTCATGAGTACCTTAGTTTTTTTAGCTAAAATACTCTCATCTCATTTATGGCAAAATGAACGAAAAAATGGAATTATATTAAGTAGTATCTTTTATCCATCAGTTATTGCTTTATTTTTCTTGCATAAGAACTAATATCTTAAGAATATTTTCGTGTAATACTGAACATGTACCCACTCTTCTCCTCAACGTTTCGAACTCCACACTTTCAAATAAAAATAAACCTTTATGAGGCAAATCATTGCTGAACATTAAGAGTGGAAATCATTATGTCGCGCTCAGTCAACCTTTATAATTTGAATAACCCTTTCAGATTTTTTCTCTGTTATTTCATCATAATCTCCCTAACATTTTCTTTTAGCAGCAACCTTGCCATCGCCGCTAAGTAAATGAATACATACATACGTAAATGCCAACATTCTTGGTTGTCATTTTTGTTGCATACTTTTTTCTTCGTCTACGTTTAAGTTCAAAATATTTGCCACAGGAATCGCGGTGCCATTTCGTTCTGGTTCATTTTAAAGAAACAATTGCTATTTTGGCTTCAATTAGTGACGCAGTTGTTGTCATTAATTTCGATGTACATACGTACGTGTAAAGATTTTATTGCTGTTTTATATTAGGGTAGATAGAAAGGGGGAAGTTTAAATAAATTGAAACTGTGGGTAATTTATTGAACACACAAGCCTGTATTTCCCACAAACAACTCAGAAGAAGCCGAGGGAAACATGAAATAAATTATTGACCAATATAGATTTTAGGCAAATCTTTACCTTACGACAAAGGAGGATTCCAAAAATCTTTAAGAGTTGAACTAAAGATTTTTGGGATTTTTCTGAACTTCAATAATGGTATTTGAAGTCTGACTTTATTGTGGTGTAAACTTAGGAACTACTCGTGATCTACCATGTGGCATGCAAAACGTTCACATATAAGAAAGACAACAACTTAGCTTCGGTCTTCGGGATGGTAACCCGTACTAAGAAAACATTTCCTTTATGGAACCAATAAGAATATGTTCAAAGTCAGTCGGCTTTGAGGACAAAGATATACCCTTAGCCTGTGGAAGAACAATTACGATGTGCATAAAAATCCTATCCGATATTCACAATATTTTTTAGGATTCGATTTTTAGAGACGACAATGAACTGGTAAAAAATTGTCATCAATTGAAAAATGCTAAAGGGCCACATACAAATTATTATGTAAACAAAAATTGCCCGGTAACGTTAACAGATAAAACAAAAAAAAACATTGTTCCACAACATCCCATACGGGACAAGGAAGACTTCTCTCATATCAATGAGTTTTAGCTCAATGATATGGGACCTACTGTTTATCGCCGAGTCCGAACGGCGTGTCTTAAGACACCACTTATGGAGAAGTTTTTCAAGGCTGAAATACTCAGGAAATGTCGCCAACATTACTGAGGGGTATTTTGCCACCGTTGAAAAATGTTTGATGTTGCCTGACCGGGGAATCGAACCCCCGACCTTCTGCGTGCAAGGCGGGCGTGCATACCATTGCACCACGGTGGCACCCGTTAACAGATAGACATAAAATTTCATATATACGGCTTTTGGATCAAATAGTAAAAATTTTATGGGGAAGGAGTTCCAAAGAAAATTGGACATACCCCCGCAACATATTATTCCATCGTAATATGAACTGCTAGGACGGCTGTGGTAGGCACTAGAACTATTATTATATTACGCGGGTCACTTGAAAACCTTTTGGCCTAGGAAACTCACAGTGTGGCCAGGCGTCATTTGACATTTTTTTTGGAAAGTTTGCCAGTGTTTAGCCTAAGCGTAATCAGGTCAATTTGACATGTGAACAGTGATTTGCACTTTGCAAAAAAAAAATGGAATTTACTTGTGAACATTTTCGTCAGATAATTGTTCATAATTTTCGACGTGGATAATCACGACAAGAGTCCATCGATCAAATTTAATCATTGTATGTCGATAAAGGACTTTCCTATAGGACTATGAAAACTGGTTCAATGAATTCAATCGTGGCAGACACTCGCTGAAAAACGAAGGTCGTTTGGGTCGTCCAAAAAACGGCCGTTGTGCCAGAAAAAAATTAAGCCGTTCGTTAACGGATAATCCAAGATCGCCATGTTAAATACCGTGAGATAGAGGCAGCCTTGGACATTTATTCCACCAACTGAGGTTTAATATTGCACGAACACCTGGCTGCAAAAATTGATTTTTATAGCTACATCAAGCAAAATTGGTCAATTGCGCAAAAACAGGCTTTTTTGGGTTTGCGCAAAGAAATTGTGAACATAAATAAGCGCGGTGCTTCAAACGACATTTATAAGATCCTCACAGACTACGAATCTTGGATCTATGTTAAGAAGCCTGAAACAAAACTGGAATCGACCATTTGGGTCTTCGAAAGCGAGCTCAATCCAACGAAAGTTGTTCATGGAAGAAGACCTTCAAAGCAAATGGTCCCCTATTTCTTCGGCAAAACTGACCGTGTTTGCCAGTAGTCTCCTGAGGAAATCGAAAAAGAGGAGATGAATCGTTCTGCTTCATGACAATGTGGGCTCTCACACATCGATTCAACCAAAACGTGGAATTGATGGGTCATGCGACGTACAGCCATGACTGGGGATCCAATGACTTCATTTGATTGCAGTACATCAAGAATACTTATTTTGTCACCTACGAGAATGCCACTCATTTTTTGAAACTTGAGATCTGTTCTCGGCGCATTTGTACCTGATATTTTTATTATACACTCAGCCTTTAGGTAAGACAGGGTATATACACTTTAATACGACCAAAAATGTGCCTCATCAAAATAACGGTCTTAGACCCCCAAGTATGTTTGGACGAAATTCGTTTCAGACAATTTGGAGTCGATTTAGCCATGTCCGTCCTTCCGTCTGTCTGGCTGTCTGGTGCGCACGATAACTCTCGAACGGATCCACCAATTCGAACCAAATTTTGGGTGTCGTAATATTTTGTCCGAACTAAGTTTAAGTTCGAAAAAGGGCCATATTGGTCCACTCCTTCGGGTACCTCCCACACAAAATTAGGATAAAGTGAATTTTAAAAGCTCCTCTCGGATCGAATTTTTTCAGTAGATTGTCCTTGGCCCTACCATTACGACGGTACAATTTTTTTCTTGCGTAAGTCCATACTTCCTAAGATATTAGCGTAAAAGCTACATGAAACCCTGGCGGCACCAACCAAAATGGCAAATCCGCAAAATAATTCTCGCAGTGAGTTTGCACATCGTATTATTTTATCCAGTCATGTATCAGGTTAGAATATGGACAATATAGGTTCACTCCTTCGGGTACCTCACACACAAAATTCGGAAAAAAAGAAGTTTAAAAGCTCCTCTCGCATCGTTTTGATTCTTTTTTCAGAAGGTTGTCCTAGCGGACTCATTTACAACGGTACAATTTTTTTCCGCAGTAAGTCAATACTTCCTGAGATAATGGTCCAAAAGCTCCAAAACCCTGCCGGCACATACTAAAATGGCTATTGTGCAAGATAACTCGAAAGGTGTTTCAAAAATGTCTTCCAAATTTAGTTTAAGGTAATTTAATATTTCGAGTCCTTTATGAAGAAGTTTGTTTACAAAAAAATGTTTGGTATATGTCAATGATTTTATATAGCCGTACATTACGGTACCTACAGATTTTAAAGCAAGCTCATGATACAAAATCAATATATTTTATATACGACATAATTATTGTGTTCGGTTTGGTTTTTTTGTCAGTGGCTAAGGATTGATCCCTGTCAGCACAACTGACTGATACTTTCATACTTGTTTTTTATACCCTTCCCCATAGCATGTTCGTCCGTCGGTGGTAATCACTCTAGCATACAGATAAATTGAGATAGGACGCTAAAATTTGGCAAAGATCAGTTTATTTGTTGCATGCTGGTCCAGTTCGAAGTTACGCTATATTGGCCCACGTTTCGGTATATACCCCATATACTGGTAGCATACCATTGTAGGTATTTTGAAGTGTTTATCGACGTTATCAGCCTAAATTGGCCATAATGTGGCATTTAGGTTTCGAAAGACAAAATTCCTGCTCCGAAAATTATGTAGATAGGTTCTTGTTTTGAAATATCACTGATTTCAGGTATTTTGATGATTTTAGTGACGTTGGATGTAATTGGCATTTAGAGTTTCTAGTAATCAAAAAAGCTCTACTAAATATACGGAAACATGTAGGCCCCATGTAACGGTACTGCCCGATTTGGGTATTTTGAAGCTTTTATTGGCGTTCCACCTTAAAATGGATTTATATTGGCATAATGGTTTTAAAGAGGTCAAAAATAGTTGCGAACGTAAAGCTTTTCTACTTGGTTTTGTTTGCAATCCTAGGCTGATTCTACTATACATATTTCGGTCGGCAAATCTGACTGATACTTTTTACTTGTTTTTTTGGTGCATTTCACACGCTAGGAGATATTTTCCCTTCTAATGTCTCTACACCCTAATAAAGCAACCGCATTTTTCGTAAAACAATTATTTTCCATTAGAATGTAATATACGCGTATACATACGTATAAATGTACGTACATATTTGACAAAGGTATAAAGCCAGATTTTGTGTCATAACCTAACCTTGTGTCCTTGTCGTTTACGTGTTCGTCTACGGTGTATTGGTTGTCATGAATAATACAACACAACGATTGTTTGCACATACATATGTATGACTATATTTGTAAGCAAAAAAACGTGGAACAGCTGAGCGGATAATGAACGTGTCTGCAATGTGAGTATAGAAGATAATAAAATTCTCCTTATTGCCTACTTTTCTCAGTTATTCTCCTATTTTTTTGTACTTGCCTATTTACTATTACGCCAACAAAAGTATAAAAATTCATTTAAGATGGATAATAAAGGTTTACTGCACACAAATACACAAACACATTTATGCTGTCTTATTCTTCTATGATAGCTAACACGAATAGAGAGGTGGCACGCATAAGCACGTGTCCTCCGCTTATTTTTTAAGTTAAATGTATTCAACAAATCTGAGCCGTATTAAAAAAATGAAGAAATAAACACGGTGTAGCGTGCGGAGAATAGGGAGAAATAAAGCTTTTTATTAACTTCTTTGTATTGCCTGTGTTTATTACTTAAAATAGGTTTGTTCTTCCACACCACTTAAATAGGATGTTGTCCTTATGGATGGATAAATGCAGGCTTTGGCTTGTGGTAATACTTCTATTTTTAAAAGTTTACATAGGGGCAATGTCCCTTGTGGGATTTGTATTTCTTTAAGTGCTTACAAAACGTCACGAGTTTTTTGAAAAACCAAAAAAAGAAAATGTTCCCCACAAATATCTCTGAAGAGACTAGAGAGAGATTTCTATTATATAACCGATTTTTATATATGAAATTTTTGCATACGCTGAAAATATTTTTGATGTTGCCCAGCAATCAAACATGTAAAAAATTCCGATCAATAATATTATTATTCTACACAGCTATAGACAATCATTTTCTATTATTTAAAAAAACGTACCTCATGTAGAGTCATTGGTTATCAAAGGACATGTAATTAAATGTTCATAAGCGAAGCTGCATCTATTTTCTGCACTTGGAGACTGGAGTTATGTGACAGTATTTGAATTATCCTTAAATAAATGAATATTAAAATTCCAATTCCTTCTCCCCCTTCAATTCCATTCCCTTCCAAACTATGCCATGGATTTCAATGTTTGTCTAAATGTTTGCACACCCCACATATATTTCCCTATGTATTGTTGTTTCGTTTTGAGGTAAACTATTTTATTGCAAACATACAAACAAATAAGCAAAGTAGCAACAAAAGCAACAACTACTTTGCGGAGTGAAAAAAAAACAAAACCGGAAATTGAAATTGGCTGGGTCATAGTAAAACTTGCCGGAAGGTGGCTGCCATAAAAACCGCCACAAGCATACAACCAGCCATGTGACGACTTCGACGACGATGACAACGACAAATATTGCAAAATGTTTCAAACTAAGGCAATCAGAGTGAGGGGGAGAGAATAGTTGTCGGGAGCAAAACATTACTCAATTGATTTACAATAATGGATGGCAACATTTCTGCTTGAGTGATCATAAAGTGGCCATAAAAGCGTTATAGTTTGGAAGGCTCTATGCGACGGTAATAGCTTTATGGCTTTTCTGATGACTTCAAATAAAAGCAGAGAAAAATACCTTAAGCGAATGTTATGAGAGTTTTATTTCGATGAAACAAAATTGATCTTGGCATTTATAGAAGATAATTCACTACAACTTATTTTATTAGCACTTGTTTATAGATTTGTTGTGCTAAGAGGTATAAACATTTTTAGAGGCTATTTAAGTTGTTGAGAGATTTCAAGGTTTTTTTTTTGTTTTTTTTTTTTTTACATTTATTTAAAGTTGTTGTGAGGAAAGGGTGAGTGGGAGCTTTTAAAAAAGAACTAAAAAAATCGCTAAATTCAGCCGGGAAATTTTTAGTTGTACCGTTATATAGGACCTATACCAAAATAACCTAAGAACCTCAAAAGTCAATTTTCAGCTAGTTTTGTTAAAATTTGTAGCTAAATCCCAAAAAGACTAAAATATGGACCTATAAGGGGATTTCTCAGTGAAAACGGACACGGACAAAAAGTGGTTTTTGATTTCCTTTATTTTTTGCTGTGGGTTATGCTGCTCACAAGCAAAAAATTTTAGTATATTTTTAGATTTATTTTTACTGACGATTCTACAGATATCGCGCCTTGAAAAAGTCGAATTCGGAAAAAACTATATGGAAAAAATACTCATAATTTCTTTAATGTTGATCCAATTTGAAAGAATCGCTTTTGTATTTTTTTGTTGTTTTATCAGCTGTTTAATAAAAAGTAGATAAAACTATTTGCACAGTGGGCTTGAATACAATTTTCGCAATTTAATATTTAAAATCAATTTTTAGCAATGATTGTACTTCGATTTTGTTGTAATTAACTACGATCAGTTACAAAAATGTTAAGTCCTATGTGGTAGTTGGATTCGAAGGGTTACTTTTTTCCTAATTTTTTTTTAAATTTTCAATACAATTTTTTCTTTATACTACTATGAAATATTTGTTATTTAAAAAACATGTGTTTCACATGTGCTTTGTTGTTTTATTTTGGAATTTATCTTAATTGTTTGATTCTAAAAATGGATTAACAATTATTGCACCAGCATAAGTGGGTATTGCTGAATGAAGTATTTTGTGCCCGTGATAAGATTAGTCATTGCATATCTCAAATTGAAGTCCTCTTTCGTATTTTAATCATCATCTTCTGGAGATAATATCAATTTAATATTCGGTAGATTATTTATATATTTCCCGAGCTATATTAATTTCATCATCAATTTAGTTAGTTTATCGTCCGGCTTGTACAACAATTGCTAATCCATTTGTAAAATCGAAAAATGTAGCAAAAATCGCATCAACGAAAATGGTCGATTATATATCGTTTCGTTTCGATTATAATCGGTTTTCGGCGGTTAACGATTAATCGAAAGTCGACTTTTAGAAAGAACACTCTCAAATAATCGACTAAGCGAAAATCGAGTATTAAGTTTTTCACGAAAACCGAATAATCGAAAAACCGATTATTGCAATTCACTGCATATCCCTATTTAAGTTCGGCCGGGCCGAACTTGTTACACCCTACACCAGGAATGGTATTAAAGTAAAATGGAACAATAAGTTTCCTTTCGTTTATGAAAAAGACTTAGGGCCTGTTCATGTATGTCGATAAGAAAATGAATGCGCAAGAAAAACTACCAAATTTGAGTGTGTTTTTCAAATTTATTTTTGTTTTGAAGCAAATGCAAAGGCAATAATATTTCCAAAACTAAAGTTTGGGTGTCTTTCATGCGCACACATTTTCGTTTCGAAATACATAAACTGGGGGTTAATACCAAATTTCAGCAATTTCGGTAAAACAATATCGCTAACCTTCGAAATACGGAAAATCGGGAGGTACCGTTCTATGGGGGCTATATCAAAACGTGGACCTATACCGACGAAATTCCGTCGGAATTGGCTTTACTTCCAACGTAGAGTAAATACCAAATCTCAGCCATTTCTGTTTGTTGTTGTGGCCACAACCCTCAAAAACAAGAAAATCGGGAGGTACCGTTCTATGGGGGCTATACGAAGGGGTAGACCAATACTGACAAATTTCATATGGAAAGTTTTATAACTCAAATGAGGACTAAATACCAAATTTCAGCAATATCGGAGAAATATTGAGGCTACAACCTTCAAAATACCGGAAATCGGGAGGTACCGTTCTTTGGGGCTATATGAAGGCGTGCACCCATACCAACAAAAGTCTGGAGGAAAATTTTATATTCCCAACGAAGGCTACGTACCACATTTCAGCCATTTCGATGTGATAATGAAGCTAAAACCTTCAAAATATCGAAAATCGGGTGATACCGTTCTATGGGGGCTGTATTAAGGTGTGGGACTGTACCAACAAAATTCTGTGGGAAAGTTTTATTACCCGAACGAAGACTAAATACCAAATGTCAGCCAGATTGGATGAATATTGAGGTCACAACCTTCAAAATACCGAAGATCGGGAGATACCGTTCTAAGGGGCCTATATGGAGGCGTGGACCTATACCGACAAATATAGAGTGGAAAGTTAAATACCCCTAACGAAGACTAAATACAAAATTTCAGCCATTTCAATGGATTATTGTGGCCACAACCTTCAAAATACCGAAAATCGGGAGGTACTGTTCTATGGGGGCTATATGAAGGCGTGGACCTGTACCGACAAATTTCTGGGGGAAAGTTTCGTACCCCCAACGAAGAATAAATACCAAATTTCAGCCATTTCGGTGTGATAATGAAGCTAAAACCTTTAAAATACCGAAAATCGGGGGGTACCGTTCTATGGTGGCTATATGAAGGCGTGGACCCATGCCAACAAAATTCTGAGGGAAAGTTTTATACCACCAACAAATACTTAATACCAAATTTCAGCCATTTCGGTGTAATAATGAAGCTAAAACCTTCAAAATATCGAAAATCGGATGGTACCGTTCTATGGGGGCTATATCAAAACGTGGACAGGTGTAGCCCATTTGCAATACCAAACATCCTAGTAGTAATAGAAACTTCTATACCAAATTTCAAAGCTCTATCTTAAAAATTTCAGCAGACGGACGGACATGGTTATATCGACTTAGAATTTTACCTTTATCAAGAATATATATACTTTATAGGGTCTCCGATGAATATTTCGCTGAGTTACAAACGGAATGACAAATTTAATTATACCCTCCATATTATGGTGGAGGGTATAAAAATTGTTTTCTATTTGGACCAATAATAAAGAAGTTACGTGAATTTCTTTAAAAAAACTGAAAATATACTGCAAGGTTTTGATGATAACTTTGTTTTTTCTTGTGTAACGCGTTGAAATAATCATTAGAGACCGTATAAAGCATATTTATATTCTTGATCTGGAAACAATTCTAAGTCGATCTGGCCCTCTCCGTCTGTACGTTTGTCCGTCTGTTGTAACCACTCCAGCTCCCACAATAATTGCGCTAGAACGCTATATTTTTGCACCCGAGTGTCTTTTCTCCATAGGCAGGTTAAATTCGAAGATGGGCTGTAACGGACCAGGTTTTGTTATAGCCCCCATATAACGGAATCTCCCGATTATCGGTATTTTGAGGATTTTAGCTAAATTTTTTGGCCAAACTACCTGTAAATTAACATTTGAGGTTCCCAAAGGCCACAAAATATCTCCATTAAAAATTGTCAGCATAGATCCATGTTTCGGTATAGCCACCATAAACCGGTGCATCCCGATTTTCCGTATTTTGAGGATATTAGCAACACTATTTGACCGAACTATCAGTTATTTGACGCTTTAGGTTCCCAGATGTCACAAAATATCTCCAATAAAACTTGTTAACATAGATCCTTGTTGCGGTATAGGCCCCATATAACGGTTCCCCCTTATTTTCGGTATTTTGATAGAACTACCTGTAGTTTGAGGTTTGAGGTCGCAAAACGTCTTCACCAAAAATTTTCAACACAATCCATGTTTTGGTATTGCTCCGTATAACGGTACCTTCCTATTGTAGGTATTTTGAGCATTTTCACTACTTTTTGGTCGAACTACCTGTTATTTGAAGTTTGAGGATTCCGAAGGTCACAATATTAACTACAATTTTTAACCAAACTTGTCGTGATTCTTGAATTGAGGCTCATAGCGGTAACAACACCTCTCCATTGAAATTTGCCAATATAAGTCCTTGTTTTGATACATTTATTGCCTCAAATTTTATAAAATATCGAAAATTTCGATAATTTGTATACATTTCGCACCATATCTCCAAACCCGTTAATTTTTTCTTAATGTTTTCTTTCGGAAAAATATTCGCTGGAATGTAGTACACAACTCTTCAGAACATGTCATTGTTGTAAAATGCATCTATCACGTTGTTGTCAGTATATTTCTCAACGACCATTTAATAAAGAAGTCAACAATGTGGTGAAATCTGAAATGCGAGAATAAACTGTTGCTGTGAACTGTGTTTGAAATACGTGTTGTAAATGATATGACGCAAAATATCGCTGAAAAAACATGAAATTAGCATTTTAGAGTGACAGAATGTTCTGAGGAATTGCTGAGAACTTTATTTGGAATATTTTTGCAAAAGGTTACTTGGTTCAACTCCCAATAGTTTAGCTGATACTGAACAGAATTTCAGCAGTTATGTATAATTTTCTATATTTTATCGATTTTGGTGCCCTAGATGGAGTTTTTCTTATGTTGTTCAAATATAAGTTCTACTAGTTTAGGGCAACAATATTGCCAAATACAGCAAGGCCAAATTCTTATTCGTTTCTGAGATGATGGTCAGATAAATGCAAGAAGTTGCAGTTTTAGGCCGGTTTAGATTAGGCCATAAAATCCGAACTGGACCTGACAGGACAAAACCCTAGTAGGGTTTTTGTAGTCTCAATATATACTTTCAAAAAATGCTTACTAGAAGTTGTTTGCATTTTCAGCGTTGCACAGTGTAACGGTACCACCCGATTGTAGGTATTTTGGGGATTTTAACTACTTTTTGTCCTTATCCGCACTGCCTGTTATTTAAAATTTGACGTTCAAAGTAGGTCACAAAACCCCAAAAATTGGCAATTGTCAGGAGTTTAGCTACATATGTTAACCGAACTATCTTCAATTTGAGGTTCCCGGTTGTGACACAATTTTACCACCAATTGAAGACATTTTTTGATACATTTTCTGACCGTATATAAACATTTGGTTTACTTTGGTCATAAAATACCTATCTATATTTGAAATTGTGGACAGAAAGGAAAACAAAATAATATGTGTTTTATGGTGGAGGGTATACAAAGTTTGGCCCAGCTGTACTTAAATCTTGTTTTTTTTGTTTTTATCTACATTTTCGGTCTTGATTGGATTCGTATGACATTTAGGATTCCCAACGGCTAAAAACTTCTCGAACAAAAATCGCGGGTTTAGGCTCACGTGGTTGTATAGCCCCAGTAAAACGGAACAGCCCAAATTAAGGTTTATAATTAACCGAATTACCTTAAAATAGGTATGTGGGTTAACCAATGGTTAAACAATTTATTCACCTTTAATTGTGGGCTTATGAATTTTCATAAAAGAAAGACAATTAGTTATTCCACCAAATGTCAGATTATTTTATGGTGGCGGATATAGAGAGTTTAGCGTGGCCGAAATTAACTTGTTTCTTAAGGATTGGGAGTTTTGGACCGATAATCAGAATGAAAAACTATGCAATAATCGTTTAGTATTTTGATGAAATAAGAAAACCTTAATTTGTGTTTTTTTATTCAATGCAACCATCCTGAACTTGTGATTAATATTTCTACGTTTCTAAAAAAATATATTCATAAAACAGTTCCTAAATTTTAAAACAAATTAAATTTTAAAATTAAAAAATATCACTTCTTATATGTCTTCAAAGAAACTATGATTTATGCATAGAGATTTTTAATTTGTCATATATTTTTTTAACACCCAAAATAAGAATAATAAAACCTGCATAAAGTTTTCTTAAATATTTAATGATCTGATAAAATCTAACAAAACACACTCGCACACCTAGGAAATTTGTCAAAATAACAGGACCCTGTTTTTGACTTGCAAAACGAATATATTTATGATTTATCTTTCTCCCTTAACCATTTAGTCATCCATCAACTTTACAGCCAACCCTTTCTTATTTTTCCTCCCCATCCATCAGTCCATAAGGTGACCTTTGTTCATTACTACGTACATATGTATGTACGTGTATATGTATACCTTAAAATTGTAAAATTTCACACTTTAAATGAACATAAAAGTTCCTAAAGTGTTTTTGAGTTTTGGGTCCATTTACTTTTTTGGGGCCTTAAGCATAACCCCTTTTGTGTGTGTGAGCGTTTTCTAGATAACATGTGTGCGTACCTCAACACATACATATGTATGAGATTGTGTATTCGTTGATTTTCCCAAAAACCCATTACCATTTTGATAATTTCTAGATATGAGAAATATTGAAGAGAACATTTTTACTGAAAAGCAGAAAATTGTCTTCAATGTTTTTCTTTGGCCATCTCAAAATATTCGTATCAATTTGGTGTATGTGTGTGCTGGTGTGTGAAAATAGTGCTTTGTTGGTAGCCCAAAGAAGTTAGCTTCCATGAATGTTCCATGAAGAAAATGAACAACTTTGCACAAAATTTGAATTGTGAATAATAAAATTGCAAAACTTGTGAAAATTTTGTTTTCCTCTAAGAAAGGAAATGTGGAAGTGAGCAAAAGTGGTGGACTTAATGAAGCAGTAAAAGCTACAAAACTCGAAAACAATACAAACGGATAGAAAGAGCAACAACAATGATGGAATATATTTCTAGTATATAACCAGAGACATAAAGACACAACACTCCGCAACACCCCAACACTCAAACAAACCCATTCACACAGATTGAATTCATTCAGCAAGCAGCAGCAGCAGCAGTAGTAGTACAAGTTAAGTGGAGGACAACATCAACGGATGGATGGATAGATGAATGGCTTGTTGGTTGGCCGAATGGTTAGTTGCTTTGCCTGATAGCAAGTAGCTTGATGGTCGCCAGAATGCCATGAAAACTAAACTAACTTAATGCAAATACACAAATAGTAGTATTGAAAACAGTACAACTTAACAATGTTTTAAACATGTATTAGGGTGAAATGAAAAAATGCAGGATGGTACTACATTAAACAATAAAAACTGAATTGAGTTCGGCCATTGCTGAAATAATACGAAATAAGATATCATTTTATTTTTTATTTTATTTTATTTTATTTTATTTTATTTTATTTTATTTATTTTATTTTATTTTATTTTATTTTATTTTATTTTATTTTATTTTATTTTATTTTATTTTATTTTATTTTATTTTATTTTATTTTATTTTATTTTATTTTATTTTATTTTATTTTATTTTATTTTATTTTATTTTATTTTATTTTATTTTATTTTATTTTATTTTATTTTATTTTATTTTATTTTATTTTATTTTATTTTATTTTATTTTATTTTATTTTATTTTATTTTATTTTATTTTATTTTATTTTATTTTTATTTTATTTTATTTTATTTTATTTTATTTTATTTTATTTTATTTTATTTTATTTTATTTTTATTTTATTTTATTTTATTTTATTTTATTTTATTTTATTTTATTTTATTTTATTTTATTTTATTTTATTTTATTTTATTTTATTTTATTTTATTTTATTTTATTTTATTTTATTTTATTACATTTCAATTAATTTTATTTATTTATTATTAATTTTTAATTAATTCCTCTTTGTAGTCAAGCTTAATGATTTTTGCAAGTGAACAAGGAAAGCGGAAGATTCGAACCCACACAACCACCATTACCGGTTTCGCCGTCGGTAGCAGCTCATCAGAACTATCGGCTGTGGAGTGGCTTCTCCGTCACAGAACTTTTTCTCCTTCAAATGCAATTTGTTCTTACAGTGATGGCATGACAAACGCTAAGCGCAGCCATTGGAAGTTATGATTTTTTCGTGGGCACGTCCTTGTATTGCTCGTCCGAACAACATTTGTCGGACATTTGAGGTTCCCAGTGGTCACAAAACTTCTCCACCAAAAAATTGTGAACATACTGGGTTATCCATTTCGTGGTTTCAAAAGTACGGGACTGGAATTTGACATCCGTCAAACTTAGTTGTTAAACCAATTTTTTTTCTTTTCAGTTGAAGGTCGGACATTGACGAAAATGGATCGCGTAACAATCACACAAAGGATAAAAATTATCAAAACCTACAACAAAAATTGTAATTTTTATACCCTCCACCATAGTATGGAGGGTATATTAAGTTTGTTTTTCCGTTTGTAACGCATTGAAATACTCATTTGCGACCATATAAAGTATATATATTCTTGATCAGGGTAAAATTCTGAGTCGATCTGTGCACGTCCGTCCGTCCGTCTGTGGTAATCACTCTAGCATCCACAAAAATGGAGATAGGACGCTGAAATTTTGGGAAAATGCTTATTTTGTTTGCAGGCAGGTCAAGTTCGATGATGGGCTATATCGGTCCACGTTTTGGTATAGCCCCCATATAACGGTACCCCCCGATTTACGGTATTTTGACGTTTTTAGCTAAATTTTCAGACCGATGTAGCTATAATTTGACATTTAGGGTTCTTAAGTGCCAATAAACTTATATAAGAAAACTTGTGGACATAGGTCCACGTTTTGGTATAGCCCCCATATAACGGTACCCCCGATTTACGGTATTTTGACGCTTTTAGCTACATTTTCAGACCGATGTAGCTATACTTTGACATTTAGGGTTCTTAAGTGTCAATAAACTTATATAACAAAAGTTGTGGACATAGGTCCACGTTTTGGTATAGCCCCCATATAACGGTACCCCCCGATTTCAGGAATTTAGATGATTTAAGCCGCATTTCTAGACCGAATTAGCTATAATTTGATATTTAGGGTTCTTAGTGACCAAAAAACTTATATTCGAAAAAATTATGAACATAGGTACATGTTTTGGTATAGCCCCATATAACGGTACCTCCTGAATTAGCTGTAATTTGAACATTTGACATTTGAAGTTCTTAGTGGTCACCACACCTCTCCACCAAAATTGTCTGAAATTTTGGGAAAATACGTCCTTTTTTGCAGGCAGGTCAAGTTCGATGATGGGCTATATCGGTCCACGTTTTGGTATAGCCCCCATATAACGGTACCCCAGATTTACGGTATTTTGACGTTTTTAGCTACATTTTCAGACCGATTTAGCTATAGATTGACATTTAGGGTTCTTAAGTGTCAATAAGCTTATATAACAAAACTTGTGGACATAGGTCCATGTTTTGGAATAGCCCCCATATAACGTTACCGCCCGATTTCAGGTATTTTGACGTTTAAATTCACATTTCTAGACCGATTTAGCTATAATTTGATATATAGGGTTCTTAGTGAACAAAAAACTTATATTCGAAATAATTATGAACGTAGGTCCATGTTTTGGTATAGCCCCATATAGCGGTACCTCGGTATAACGGATTTCGGTATCCCCGTATAACGGATTTTCGGTATTTTGAGAATTTTATCTACAAGTTTTAACCGAATTATCTGTAATTTGAACATTTGACATTTGAAATTCTTAGTGGTCACCACACCTCTCCACCAAAAATTGTCAAGAAAGGTCGATGTATTGATAAAGCTCCCTTATAAAAGTACATCCCGATTTTCGGTACTTTGAGGATTTTATTTAAAATGTTTAACCGAACGTAGGTCCATGTTTTGGTATAGCCCCAAAACAAAATTGTTCACTTAAGTTCATATTTTCGTATAGCCCACATATGGGGGTACCTCCGAACTAGCTGTTATGACATTTGAAGTTCCCACGTTATGTACCGATTTTCGGTATTTTGAGGATTCTAGCTACAATTTTTAACCGAATTAGGAGTTATTTGACATTAAAGGCTCCCATCAAAAACTGTCAACATAGGTCCATGTTTTGTTATAACCCCTATATAACGGTACCTCCCAATTTCTAGCCCACCAAAAATTGTCAACATACACCATAAAAAAGGGCCTACCGAAAGAAACATTTTATGTACATTATTTGAAATTTTAACGTATGAAAACTAATTTGAGTTCAGAATATTTTATGGTGGAGGGTATGAAAAGTTCGGCCCGGCCGATCTTAATGCTTTTTTACTTGTTTTTATTAATTTTTCTCACTGAGTGGGTATGTTAATAAACAAAATTGTCGTATTTGGGGTACTGAGAATTCTCAAGAAATTGAAGAGAGTCCATTATATCCAAAAAAGTCACCGTTTGGTTCGCTCTTTGATCCGATTGGACCTTACTTCTTCGAAAACGACGATGGAACAAGTGTCACCGTCACTTCGGAGCGTTATGGTCATATGGTAACCGACTTTTGTTGCCTGCTGTTGAAGAATACGACTTGGAGAATATGTGGTTTCAACAAGGTGGTAAATATGGCTTTATTGCAAGAGACAATTTCTCTTCGTGGCGATATCAACTGGTCACCAAGATCATGCGGTTTTACAATATGTGTTTATACAGATAAACCTTCAACTCTTGAGCACTTAAAAACCAAACATTCATCAAGATATGGCTGAGATAACGCCCCAAAGTTGTCGAAAATTACCTCAAAGGATAAATGTTTGCAACAGTTCGCATGGAGGTCATTTAAATGATGTCGTATTTTACACATAATGCCAACGTTCAAACTTTATAATAAAGAATAAATATAAATATCAAACGTTTACTTTTGAAACCACATGTTCTGGTATAGCCCTGGGGTATATTTAGTCCTTAGGTATTTGAAAGGTATTAGCAACATTTGTTGGCCGAGCTATCTGTAATTTGGCATCTGAGGTTCCCAGTGATCACAAAACATCTCCACCAAAAGTAGTCAACATATGCAGGTCCACACTTTCACATAGACTTCGTTTAAAGATACCGCCTGATTGAAGACATTTTGGGTACATTTTCAGACCCTGGTAAACTTAACGATTTTTTACTTGTTTTTTTTTAACCAAATGTTTTAAACAAGGCCCTAATATTGCTTTTGAAGTATTTGGCAGTTTTGGTGGCTCCAGCAAAAAAACTATGTCCTCTCTGCCGAATTGTTAAGACATTTCCTTATTAATGTTTGTTTAATAGCTTAGTCTTAAAATGTTAATAAAACAGCAACATTTATAGTTTACACACTAACTCCCAGCCTAATACACATCTAACTAAAATGTTTATATAGATGTTTTCCCTCTGATTGTGTTTATATGTGTGTGTGTGTGAATGGGGTTTAGCAAAGACGCAGCCCAACAAACGGCACCAAAAAGAAACCCTTTTTAATGGTTACTGAATCTCATTAGAATTTAGATGAGCCTTAATGAGTCATTGTTTTACACGTTGTACAAATGTATGTATGTATGCGAGTGTTTGTTTGTGTGCAACGACAACAGAAAATGGGAAATATATAAAGAAAACCAACATACAAACGACATAATCAAAAAGGGACAAAGACATTTACGACGGCTAAAGAAGGCGACTAAACAAACGACTAGCAAACATAAAAGCTTACCAGGCAAAAAGCAGTGGCAACAGCAACAACAATAATGGCAAAAAAATGAAAGATGGAATCTAACCCGCACTTTATGCCTTTACAAAAGTTAAGCAACAGTGGTTTCTTTAACAATGACACACCAACATCCTTTTGGCAGGGTTATACCCCGCACTCCACCCTCCCATGGATAATGCTTCCGTTTGCTAGCTTTTTGTCACAACATTGCAGAGAACGTAGCAAAAAATATCACAATAACCTTGGCAACATGGTCGGTTCCTTTTTGGTTGGTTGTTGGTTGCTTGGTTTGTTCGTTAGCTAGAAGGCTGGCAGGCATGTTCGGCATGGTTAAAAGTCATAGCAAAAGTAATATCAAACTGTGGAACTTTTACGCACTTAAGACAAATGTCCTGCCACCACCCAACCTAAGAATGAACACACAGTAACAAACAGAGACCACATCAAAAAGTAAACACAAACCAACCATTAGACATTTTTCTACCAACAATTTCCTGCCAATCGTTTTCTCTTTTATTAAAAATAGACAAAAACAAAAAAACGAAAAACTTCTTGAAATTCTTTCGACAATGTGTCGAAGGAAGGTGGTGCAAAACTTTATTAAAACTATTAAAAAATATGAATCATTTTCATTTAGAATGTCGTTAATTCTATAATAGGCATTAAGAGCGTCACTGGCGGCGTCAACTCTGTGTTTATCTGGTATGGTCTGATTTCCACCATGCCACAAAACGTGCTGTAATTTTTGCTGCCATGACACGTGTCTGCGGATTTTAATACTGCCTTCTTAGTTTTGTTGGCCTACAAACGAGGAATCAACTAACGACTAAGAATATGACAACAACAACAACCACAGTAGGTTTAGTATGGGTAATTGCAGGAACCTATTGGGATTTGTTATTAAATCTGCTGTTTCATGGAGAGTTATGGCATAAGTACTCTACAATGAAATTCAGGTAAATTGGTTATGGGAGGAACACGTTAAGAGGAAAAACACAATCAGTCTGTCCTTGGAGGTGAGAATTAATATTTTGTGGGGAATGGAGGTAATTTTATAATACCTTATATCACACATACGTTCAAAATTTCTTGTTAGAAGAACCGAAAGAACCAAATAGTCGAAATGTCTATTAACATATAAAAAACAATCAGTCGGCTTTGCCGACAGCGATATAACCTCAGCCTGTGTAGACTGAGACGTTCATTTATGGACCGATCGACTAAACAACTAAAATCCTTTTTCCCAAAAATTATGTATTTTTAGGGGTTTTAGAATTTTGTGTCCTTTTTTGGAGGTATGAAATTCCTGACAAAAATATCCAACCTAATGCTTACGATTTGCTAACAACACTATGCTACACTGAAAATGCAAACAACTTCTGGTATGCATTTTTTGAAAGTACATATTTAGACTGCAAAAACCCTAGTAGGGGTTTGTTCTGTCAGATCCAGTTGGGATTTTATGGCCTCATCTAAACCGGGCTAAATCTACACTTTTTTGCATTCATCAGGCCTTTATCTCAGAAACGAATGGGAATTTGGCCCTGCTGTCTTTAGCAATATTGTAGCCCTAAACTAGTGGAACTTATCTTTTGAAAAAACCACATAAGAAAAACTCCACCTAGGGCATCAAAATCTATAAAATATAGAAAATTTTACATAATTGCTGAAATTCTGGTCAGTATCGGCTAAACTATTGGGAGTTGAATTAAGTAACCTTTTGCAAAAAGTTCTCAACAATTCTTTAGAACATTCCTAAACTCTCAGATGCTTACCTCATGTTGTTTCAGAGGTATTTTGCATCATATCTTTTACAACACGTATTTCAAACACAGTTCACACCAACAGTTTATTCTCCCATTTCGGATTTCACTACATTATTGACATTTTTATTAAATCGTCGTTGAAAATGTACTGAAAACAATGGCATAGAGGCATTTTACAACAATGACATGTTCTGAAGAGTTGTGTATTACATTCCATTTCTAAAAGAAAATATTCAAAAAAAAAAATTAACGGTTTTGGAGATACGGTGAGAAATGTATAAAAATTGTAGAATTTTTGCATATATTTTGAAATTTGAGGCAATAAATGTAGTTTTTCGAGTTCATTATTTCTCCAAATATTTTATTCTTGACCTTATCTACAAATTTGCTTCAGAGGTCAGAAGAAGATTCGCATAGATTTCAGAGATATATCACCGAATTTCTTTAAAAATTCAATATTTAATTAACCATCATTAGATCGGGCCATAAAATCCGAGCTGGATCTGACACAACAAAACCAAACTAGGGTTTCTTGTCGTATGGGTCTGTACTTTCAAAAAATCCTCAGTTGGAATTGTTTGCACAAGATGACTTTAAAATGTTGCACAGTGTAACTTAGTTTGGGAGTCATTCCTTTCGAGTATTATACACAGCTCGCACCAGTCATTTTAGTCAGTCACTGTATTATTCAGAGTTTTTGGACTATTATGTTAGGAAGCGTGAAAACATTATTGGCCGCTTACTCTTAGGCGATTCAAATTCATTAGAATTAATACCAAAATCTTGTTATTCTGAAACATTTTTTTCGATTAAAAATTAAAATGAGTCATATATAAAAACAACTTTGGCGGGAGTCGTTATTTGAACTAACTTGAATTGGAATCCTTTTAGTGAAACAGGCAATATATTGCTGTAAAGACGAACATAAGGAGTACCTTCAGTAAAAACTTCGAAACGATCTTCGAAAAGCTATTATACGGCATTTTAAAGAAAATTTTAAACTTTTTTGAAAGAAGTACAGTCCGAAGACGTGACGTGAAGATGATCAAAGTTTCGGTTAAATCGGACTCAATTCATAAGTTTTCATTCTCATCAGGGTTTAGTTTAGAGTTTTTGGGCCATTATCCTAGGAAATAATGTCTTGTCAACCAACAAAAAAAAAAAAAAAATAACGGGCCACGAAAACAACTTGCTGTAAAAACAATTCAAAGCGAATTTTTTAATTTGATGTTGAAGATACCACGAAGGAGAGGACCCATATCTTCCATTTTCTAACCTTGTATATGTTCCTGTTCACCATATGGTGATTAGGATGGCTCTCACGGTAACACCCGAGTACATACTGCAAAGAGAATATGGCCATGTGTTGCTGTACTGGAACAATCTTTGTCTCTTCATGTAGATAGTCCACTTCTACCATCTACGATGACATTCAACTCAGTGCTTACCAGGGGTTGGATTCTTGTTCTATGAAAATTTCAAACGAAAAATATTTTCGTTATAATTTTTTTCATTTGACATTTATTTCCATTATTACCCCCAGTTTTTGTAAAAAAATTTATTCTTCTCATACGAATTGTCAAATTTTGTAGATCGATTTACTCGCTTTAGCGCAAATGTAGAGCGCTGATTTTTATACCCTCAGCCTTTAGGCTAAAGAGGGTATTTACACTTTGATACGACCAAAAATGTGCCTCATCGAAATAATGGTTTTAGACCCCAAGTATGTTTGTACGATATCCGTTTCAGACAATTTTGAGTAGATCTAGCAATGTCCGTCCGTCTGTCTGTCTGTCTGTCTGTCGGTCTGTCTGTCTGGCTGGCTGGTGCGCACGATAACTCTCGAACGGATCAATCGATTCGGTTCAAATTTTGGGTATCGAAATATTTTGTCCAGATTCGATTTAAGTTCGAAGATGGGCCATATAGGTCCACTCCTTCAGGTACCTCGCCCACAAATGTTCAAAAATTTTCGCAAAACTTGTGCGTACTATAACTCTTGTAGGGAATAACCGATTTGATCCATACTTTGCACGTCGTGTAATTTCTACCAAACTTAGACTAGGTTCCAATATGGACTCAATCGGTCCACTCCTTCGGGTACCTCCCACACAAAATTTCGGAAAAGTTCAGTTTAGGACCTGGTCTCGAATCGCTTTGATTTTTGTTTACACAAGTTGTATTCGCTGTCCTCTATACGACGCTGTAAATTTTATTAGGGGCAAGTCCATACTTCCTGAGAAAATAGCCTGAATGTTACAAAAAACCCTATGACACCGTGTGTAGTGGTTGGAGCGCAAGATAACTCTCGAACGGATCTGCCGATTCGGTCCAAAATTTGGCTTTCGCAATATTTTGTCCAAACTTAGTTCAAGTTCAAAGATGGATTATATCGGTCCACTCCTTCCGGTACCTCCCCCACAGAAGTTCGAAAATGTTCGGAAAATTTGTGCGTACGATAACTCTTGAAGGGAGTAACCGATTTGGTCCATACTTTGCACATTATGAAATTTCTACCAGACTTAGATGAGGTTCCAATATGGACTCAATCGGTGAACTCCTTCGAGTACCTCCCACACAAAATTTCGGAAAAGTTCAGTTTAGGACCTGCTCTCGAATCGTCTTGGTTTTTGTTGTACCATCTTGTATTCACTATCCCCTAGACGAAGTTACAAGTTTCCTCAGGGGCAAGTCCATACTTCGTGAAAAAATAGCCTGAAAGTTGAAAAACAAACCCTATGACACCACGTATATGGGTGGAAGCGCAAGATAATTCTCGAACGGAAATGCCGGTTCCGGCCAAAATTTGGCCTTCGTAATATTGTTTCCAAACTTAGTTTAATTTCGTAGATAAGCCATATCGGTCCACTCCTTCAGGTACCTACCCTGCAAAAGTTCAAAAATATTCGGAAAAATTGTGGGCACGATAACTCTTGATGGGAGTGACCGATTTGGTCCATACTTTACACATTCTCATAATATCTACCAGATATAGATCAGGTTCGAATATGGACTATATTTGTCCACTCCATCCCGTACTCCCACACAAAATTTTAGATAAGTTCACTTTAAGACCTGCTATTGAATCACTTTGATTTTTGTTGAAGCAACTTACATTCGCTGCCTCAATTACGATGGTAAAAGTTGTTTCAGGGGAAGTCCATACTTCTTGAGAAAACAGCCCGAAGGGTGTAAAAACCCCCTATGGCACCCCCATGGTCTATATCGGTCCATTCCTTTAAGCACGTTTTCAGCAAGTTTTTTGAACTTTAATCCTAATCAACATTTTTGTCGGTTCATACGAGACCAACATTTTTAAACCTCCTAAATACATAAGTTTTTGGTGAAAAAAGTGTTTCAATTTGCACAGGCTGAGGGTATATCTCTGTCGGCAAAGCCGACTGATACTTTTTTACTTGTTAAATGAGGAATCCTTAACGATATATGGAACGGGTATACGAAAAATTAGATGTGTATGTCATCTGGGGTCTGAGCTATGAATGCCTAAATTATTACGAATATAGACGAACGAACAAAAATAAGTTACAAAAACAGGGGGTAAATTTTTCATTTCACATTTTCATTGAAACAGAATTGAACCCCAGCCATTCAAAATTACATCAGGAAAAGTACCTGAAGCCAAGGTCGTACAATAATTCGCATACGTTACGATTTATTTGCCAGCTGAAGGGGGTGGAATACAGGAGAGGTAGAGGTTAAACATTCCGGAGATATCACCCACTTTGGGGAACTCCCTGTTTCAAACTACGGGGTTTGAAATTCTTGTTCCTATATTCGCCCTCGACTAATGTGGAAGTGGTGTGCAGCGCTACTGCCGTGCTGTGTATCTTACGGAACCCATGCTGATAATCGGCAAGAGTATAGATATTTTTGACGCTGTACAGTGATTCAGAATCGGTTTTCCTGATCAAAATGCTGTTACTTTTGAACGGATAGGGATATTTTCATAAACTTTTTTGTTCGACAGATAACACAATCAGCTTTCCGATGAATAAAAATTCGGTCTAGTAGGTGCAGAGGTATTCAAGGACAAAGTAAAACTTTTGAGTTTTTTTACTATATTTCATCAAAATATGTTTTTTTTATACTATTATTAAAATGGTCAAATTCAAATAAATAAACTATATAAATAAATAAAAAAAAACATAATAAATTTTTGGATTTTTTTTTACATTTAAAAAATGTTGTTTAAAAATTGAAAATTTGTTCAAAAATTAAAAAAATACTCCTTGGGTTTTCATAATACTCATATAAAGACTCATATAGGTACCTAAAAAATTTCGGTTTGTGTAAAAAATGGAAAAACACACATTTTTACCCATGTAATTTCAATAAATTTAAAGAAGTGTTTAGCGGATGGAACTGGACGTGTACAAAAGTAAATACGGGCTAAAAGAAGACACTCTCGGACATCTTTCTGTAAATACCAAACCTTGTTCCACTAAAGTTGGAATTTCACTAAAATGTATTATCTGAGGAAAAATAAAATAGCTCAATACGAGTAAACGCTACGGTAATTTATTGAAACGTTTTTTAAATGCAACCGTACTACCTACTTAATAAAAAACAATTAACACAATAAATGTTATAGTTTCCGAGAAATAGATATGTTTTCTCCAGAAATTAACAACAAAATGACGTATTTTCCAAAATTGGGAAAAAATTGTCAAAATTGTCGCCCACACCATTCGAAATTTCGACATAAGTTTTGGTTTCCTTAGTTCCAATATGTTTACTATCGAATCCCATATAGAAAATAACACTCGGCGACGACAAAAATTGGGGTTTTGGCCATGCAATGTGATAAATGTGGAAAAACATACCTCAATAACAATTTCTTTCCCCTCCTTTTATTTTCCTCCACCATTGTTTGGAAGGTAATAAGATTTTATGAGTAGATATTGTAATCACTCTAGGTTTCCCAATAATTTTCTGTAGACAGATCAAGTTCGAAAAGGGCTACATCCACCCACGTTTTAGTATGGCCTCATATAATTTTACATCCCGAATTTCGGTATTTTTTAGTGTAGCTAAGGATTTCATCTAATTTTTGATCGAACTATCTACAAATAATTTGACATTCCAAGTGGTCACAAATTTTTTTTCACTAAAATTGTCAACATATGTCCATGTTTTCAGGATTTTTGCTACATCTTTAACCAAACTAGAACTGTATTGGAATGTATAAAGTCCATCGACAACTACTCTCATCAAGGCACGGTAACATTATATTATAGGGATTAGGGGTAACGAAATAGCGTAATAAACTAGGGAGCAACCTACAGTAAGTCTAGAAAATGCCAAGTCCTTAAAGGCGACGTCTCTTGATTTAAAGACAGGGGCAAAAAATGCACACATATCCCTCTGGAACAGTGAAGAAAAGGGAAAAACACAAAAATCCTATGGGGAGACTCACACGAGGACAAAACCAGGGAATTAATATTACTAAGTAAACAAGTAAAAAAGTGTCAGTCGGCTTTGCCGACAGATATATACCCTATATATACCTACGGACAGATCGAATTTTTTTCAGGTCTCTTTAGAATTTTGCGGCCATTTTTGGACACTTGAACTTGCCGACAAAAATATGGATTAGGAATTAACTGCACTAAGACACAAATGTTGAACTTTTGTGGGTGAGGTACCTTAGGGAGGACCGATATGGGCCATTTTAAATTTTGAAAAAAAAAAATATAAGGACATCCATAGTTTGGACAAAATTGGTTGTCCCATTCAAGTGATATTGTCATAGCATTTTAGTGTCATTTTTTTTAAATATTGGGGAGAAGTTCCGGAAGTTGTGGACCGGTATTGCCTCATGAAACTAAATTTGGATATAATATGACGAAGATCCAATGTTGGACCAAATCGGTTGAACAGTTCGTGAGATATCGTGCTTTCCGACCGTCACATATAGTGACATACTGGTTTTTTACACCTTTCGGGCTTTTTTCCCAAGATATATGGACTTGCCCCTGAAAAAACTTTTACCGTCGTAATGGAGGTAACGAATGCAAATCGCTTCAATAAAAATCAAAGTGATTCGAGAGCAGCTCTTAAAGTGAATTTAGGTACCAGAAGGAGTAGACAAATATAGTCCATATTCGAACCTGATCTATATCTGGTAGATATATTAGGATGTGCAACGTGTGGATTACATCGGTCACTCCCTTCAAGAGTTATCGTGCGCACAATTTTTCCGAAAATTTTTGAACTTTTGTGGGCGTGGTACCTGAGGGAGTGGACCGATATGGCATATCTTCGAATTTAAACAATGTTTGGACAAAATATTACTTAGGCTCAATGTTGGACCGAATCGGCAGATCCCTTCGAGTTATCTTGCGCTCCAACCACTACACACCGTGTCATAGGGGCTTTTTGCATCTTTCAGGCTATTTTCTCAGGAAGTATGGACTTGCCCCTGATAAAATTTGTGCCGTTGTTGCAACAAAAGTCGAAGCGATTCGAGAGCAGGTCCTATTCTGAACTTATCCGAAATTAAGTGTGGGAGGTACCCGAAGGCGTGGACTGATTTAGTCCATATTCATCTAAGTTTGGTAGAAATTTCACGATGTGCAAACTTTGGACCAAATCGGTTACTCCCTTCATGAGTTATCGTGCGCACAAATTTTCCGAACATTTTCGAACTTTTGTGGGGGAGGTACCGGAAGGAGTGGACCGATATAACCCATCTTCGAACTTAAACTAAGTTTGGACAAGATATTGCGATAGCCAACTTTTGGACCAAATCGGTTCATCCGTTCGAGAGTTATCGTGCGCACCAGCCAGGCAGACAGACAGACGGACGGACATTGCTAAATCGACTCCAAATTGTCTCAAACACATTTCGTCCAAACACACTTGGGGTCTAAAACCATTATTTCGATGAGGCACATTTTGCCCGTATGAAAGTGTACATAGCCTCGTTAGCATAAATGCTGAGGGTATAGAAAGACATTAGTGGATTGACGGGCATCCTTACAGGACTCCTGGGACTACAAGCGCATCTGCACAAAATAGGCTGTGCAGAAAATAGTGAATGCAGAGCATGCAGAGAGGACGACGAAACGTTGGAACACTACATCTGCCACTGCCAGGCCTTCACAAACTTGAGAACCCAGCTACTAGGGAACGACACCTTGCAAGGCCTCGACCAAATTAGGACAATCGAGTTCAGAAAGTTTAGAGACTATGTCAACAGGACAGAAATCCTAAACTGAAGTAAAAAATTAATCAGGAATTCCTAAATATTTTCTCTACATCCTAATTGTTCATTCACCTTATCCAGAACCCCAAATTTGAGCGCACAACAGGCCTCCTTTTATGGCTTAAGTGTATGTCCTTGTGACATGTGGTGATCTTGCATCACCCTTTTTTCAACCTAACCTAACATAACTAACTGTACTTTGACATTTGAAGTTGCCAGTGGTCACAAAACTTCTCCACCAAAAATTGTCAACTTAGGTCCATTGTTTGGTGTAGGCCCCACGTAACGTTATCTCCCGGTTTTCGGTATTTTAAAGATATTTACTTAATCTTTGGACCGAATTACCTGCAATTTGACATTTTAGGTTCCCAATGATCACAAAACTTCTCCAACAAAAATTTTCAACTTCAGTTTCAATCTACATTTTCGGGAAGGAAGGATTATATGTCTGTTGACATTTATGGTTCCCAGTGGTTAAAAACTTCTCCATCAAAAAATTGTGGACATTGGCCCACCTAGCTACATAGCCACAAATGTAGCGGTACTGCCCGATTTCAGGTAATTTCAAGTTTTTTAATGACCGAATTGGCTAAAATTGGCCCGCCGAACTTAACGCTTTTTTAATTGTTTAATAAACGTTCAAAAGTTCATGCATTCGAGCTACAGGAAATATTTTTTGAGTAAAAAGTCAAAACGTCATCACCCTCATATCCCTATTATATGCAGAAATGTAAATTAAACCTTAAAAAGGTATTTTGTTCGAATAAAAACACATTCATTTGTATAACAAAAAATATATTCACACATTTTAACATTTATTTATGCAGAAAAAAAATCTATTTGTATTATCATTATAAATCCAAATCAAAACATATTGCATATTGTATTTCACATTGCAAAACCAAACATTATTGAATGTTGGGGATAAAAAAAACAGGACTTTGTGCAAAAAAAAAAAACCAAGATTATACAATTTTATATTGGATGATTTTAGTATCGACCACAAATTTATTTCGATTTTCCATTAAAAGTGATAGCAATCTTTGATTTAAATTATTTCCAAATAATTCATTCGTTATCGTACCACACATTTTGCAGCTAAATTCGATATAGTGGAATGAATGGGCAAATCATCCAAACGAACAAACAACCAGCAGCCAACTTTACGGGCAGCCAACTCTTTAGCTATTCATTTTTTTCTTTCTTTGTTTTCAGGCCAAATAGGAGGGTAAAAATTTTTTTGCGAAATCGAAATATAAAATAAAAGCTAAACAAAAAAATCAGCAGCATCCGAATTTTATGTTGGGGCGATAGGTTGCCTGTTCTAACGAGGAGGAGGGTGTGATTTAGGAAAGTGGTAAAGAGTATTCTATTGCTTAAAATAAGGCAATTTCATGAATGACCACATAAATCGAAAGGATAAGAGCACCCCTAGGACATGATTTCAACAGTTCATACTTCAAAAACACAACAAAACTGAGAAATGCCCTGTAATAACAACAACACATGCACAACAAGAACTATGTACACAATACAGTGGCCAACAAAAGACGTGTGTACATTTTTCTTGGAAAATGCCACAAAAAAGTGTTTTATTTTTTAGGGGAAATACGTATATAATAGCATATTGACTGATTGCTAGAAATATAACATATCGAGTAAATAGTTGGATGAGGGATTATACGGAGTGATTAAATATGACAATATAGAATTTTTTAAGATTTTCCGGAGGTGATAATATCATAATTTCTTTAATGAAATTAAGGAGGACCTGAACCTGACTTAATGATCATCATAACGTTATATTTAGATGTATTTTTAGGAGGTCCAGAAGTTGGCAATAAAAGTGAATTTTGTAGGTCGTCTGGTCTCTCTGGCCTAACGGGAGCAATAAATTTGGTTATATTTTAAATTTTAGGAGGACCTACATATTATTTATTTTAATTTTGACAAAAAACTCACATTTTGTTAATATTTTAAGGTCAATTCGAAGATGACAAAAAAACTTGAATTTCTTTTAAATTTTTGGGAGGACCTGATAATTTTATTATAAATTTTTGTAAACAATTTCACCAAGGCACAATACACCGTTATATGTATGCATGTATAACACCAAAAACACTGTTTCCCATCAACAACAACACATACATGATACCAAATATAGCCAATGGCTAAAACACACAAACATTATATTGAAAATATCCGCAAAAATAAGTCGACAGAGAGGAAATAAAAATTGAAAGCCATAACAAGTTAAGCCCACATGCTCGTATAAATACGGAAATACTCTATAGCCACATGTACCACCACTCCTCACACATCCACTCAGACAAATAATTGCAGGAACACAACAAATGTGAATCCTCTCTCATGCCTAGATGAGCAATCATAAAAGACCAATCAGCATAAAAAGCTTGGCATGAATAAACTTTTTAAAAGACATTTCTATTTTATTTTCATTTTGTTGTTGTCGTTCTTTTTTTCTTTTCTTTTGTGATGGAAAACAAAGGAGGCATGTTACCACATCTCCAGCTAACCTCTGGTCATTTGTTGTACGGTATACATTTTTGACCAGAGTTGTGTCGAAATAAACGAGTGTGTTAAGGTTTTTTGTTGTTGTTTGTTTCTTTTTTGAAAATATCATAAATAAATCATAGTACTTCATGCACACATTGAATGGATAGATCCACTGAGCGAAAGACAGACAAACAAATGTCGTACCAAGCGACGAATATGAAGACCACCTTGTGTTGCTAAAGGCTGGACTTCGGATGAAAGCGTTTTTGTTGTTGGCAATAGTTTTTGTAATTTTGCTATGAATTTCATGGCTACCCCAATTTGCTGCTGATACTTGCCGCAAATGCAAAACAACTACTACTTGATTGTGGGGTACAGTATGTAACCTTGAAATTAGGGAGTTGAAAAATACTGCAATATGTACACACAGCAACTTCTAGTTTTATACACAAACAATTGTGACCATAGATGAAGGGAAATTAAAGCAGAAATTCTTTGAGAGTTATTTTATATCTTTTGTGGATACACGATCCTAAGCAGAAGATATTTAGCAGCCTTCGATGTGTGGAGGACACTTAGAAGGTATTCTAGGTATAGAAGATCTTAAGGAGATTCTCCAGATATGGAAAACCTTAAGGAGGTCTTTTATGTATAGAAGGCCTAAGGGAGGTCTTCTTGGGTTTGATGGCCGAAAGAAGGTCTTCTATGTATAGGTAAGAAGACCTTCCTTAGGGTGCTCTTCTATTTACTTTTGTAAATATTTACTATTTAGTTCGTAAGAAGGCCTTCTCTCCATAGAAAACCTTAAAAAGGTCTTCTATATATATAAGACTTTAAGGAGGTCTTCTATGTATGGAAGACTTTAAGGTGGTCTTCTATGTATAGAAGACCTTAAGTAGATCTTCTATGTATAAAATACCTTTAGAATATCTCCTTTGTTTAGAAGACCGTTAAGATATCTTCTAGATAAAGAAGACTTAAGAAGGGGGCCTTAGGGAGGTCTTCTAGGTGCGGATGACCTTAAGGAGATCCTCCGGATATAAAATACCTTAAGGAGGTCTTTTATGTATAGAAGGCCTAAGGGAGGTCTTCTTGGGATTGATGGCATAAAGCAGGTCTTTAGGTAAGAAGACCTTCTTTAGGGTGCTCTTCTCTTTACAGAAAGCCTTAAGAATGTCTTCTCTCTATAGAAGACTTTTAGGAGGTCTCCTATGTATGGAAGAGCTTAAGGTGGCCTTCTATGTATAGAAGACCTTAAGTAGATCTTCTATGTATAAAATGCCTTTAGAATATATTCTTTGTTTAGAAGACCTTTAAGATATCTTCTAGATAAAGAAGACTTTAAGGAGGTATTCTATGTATAGAAAGCCTTAGGGAGGTCTTCTACGTGTAGATGACCTTAAGGAGATCCTCCGGATATAGAATACCTTAAGGAGGTCTTTTATGTATAGAAGGCTTAAGGGAGCCTTCTTGGGATTTATGGCCTAGAACAGGTCTTCTATGTATACGAGGCGCACTAGAAAAAAACCTTCTGTCCTAGGCAACACACAGTATAGCCAGGCGTCATTTGACTTTTTTTTTTTTGTTAAGAAAGTTTGACAGTTTTTAGCCTATGCGCACTCAAGACAGTTTGACATACTGTTGTTTAGAGTGACTGGAAAAAATCAATTTGCAATAAATTGGAATTTACTTGTGAAGATTTTCGTCCTATAATTTTTCACAATTCTCGACATGGATAATCACAGAAAGAGTGCATGGATCAAATTAAATATGTGTATATTTTTCACAATTTTCGACATGGATAATCACGGCAAGAGTGCACCGATCAAATTCTGTCTTTGAAAGTCGATAAAGGGCCATCCTATATCACTATGAAAAACTGGTTTAATGAATTCAATCGTGGCCGACACTCGCAAAAAACGAAGGTCGTGAGGGTCACCCAAAATCGGCCGTTGTGCCAAAAAAAAAAAATTAAGCCGTGCTTGAACGGATAATGCAAGATCGCCATGTTATATACCGTGAGATAGAGACATCCTTGGGCATTTCTTCCACCAACTAACATTTGATATTGCATGAACATCTGGCCGCAAAAATGGATGCAGTAAAATTTGTCAATCGCTAAAAAAAGGCTCTTGTGGATTTGTGCAAAGAAATTGCGAACAAAAAAAAAATCGCGGTGCTTCAAAAACATTTAAACGATCGTCACAGACGAATCGTAGATCTATGCTTAGGAGCCTGAAGCAAAACAGGAATAGACCGTTTGGGTCTTCGAAAGCGTGCCCAATCCAACGAAAGTTGTTCATGGAGAAAGACCTTCGTAGCAAATGGTCCCCTGTTTCTTCGGCAAAACTGGCCGTGAGAAATGTAGGACGGTTAATTCTGAGCGTTACACTATAATTTGTTTGCCTGAAGTCTCTTGAGAAATTCGTACAATGAACAAGAAAGACGAATCGTTCTGCATCATGACAATGCGATTCGAACCAGCGCCTGTTTGACCGGACAAAACGTGGAATGGATGGGTCATGCGGCGTACAGCCCTGACTGGGGATCCAATGACTTCATTTGATTGCAGCACATTAAGAAAAAAAGAAGTGGTCAACAATTTTCATCGCCACTGAAAACAATCTAACACATGGTCGCATTTCAAACTGTCCTAGGTACGCTTAGGCAAAAAACTGTCAAATTTTCCAAAAAAAAAAGAAATGTCGAATGATTCCTGGCGACACTGCGTGTTTTTAGTGCCCCTCGTGGAAAACTTTCCAGATTTCTTCTAGGTATAACAAATTTTAGGGGGTCTTCTTCGTATAGAAGACCTTAAGGAGGTCCTCTGTGCATAGAATACCTTAAGGAGGACCTTTATGTATAGAAAACATAAAGGAGGATTCTATGACTAGAAGACCTTAAGGATGTATTCTATGTATAGATGACCTTAAGGTGGTCTTCTATGTATAGAAGACCTTAAAGTGGTCTTCTATGTGTAGAAGACCTTAAGGTGGTCTTCTATGTATAGAAGACCTTAAGGTGGTCTTCTATGTATAGAAGACCTTAAGGTGGTCTTCTATATATAGAAGACCTTAAGGTGGTCTTCTATGTATAGAAGACCTTAAGGTGGTCTTCTATGTATAGACGACCTTAAGGTGGTCTTCTATGTATAGAAAACCTTAAGGTGGTCTTCTATGTATAGAAAACCTTAAGGTGGTCTTCTATGTATAGAAGACCTTAAGGTGGTCTTGTATGTATAGAATACCTTAAGGTGGTCTTCTATGTATAAAATACCGTAAGGTGGTCTTCTATGTATAGAAAACCTTAAGGTGGTCTTCTATGTATAGAAGACCTTAAGGTGGTCTTGTATGTATAGAATACCTTAAGGTGGTCTTCTATGTATAAAATACCGTAAGGTGGTCTTCTATGTATAGAAGACCTTACGGAGGCCTTCTATGTATAGAATACCTTAAGAATGTGTTATAGGAGGACTTCTGTATAAGAGGACTTCTGCATGTAGATGATTGCAAGGCGGCGTTCTTTGTATAGAAGACCTTAGGAAGGTATTCTTGAAGGCTTTAAAAACGTCTTCTAGAAAACTTTAACGAAACCTTTTATGTATAGAAAAATTTAAATTGGTTACATCGAAGACATCTTAAAGAGGCCTTCTATGTATAGAAAATCTTAAGGAGATCATCAGTGTCGTGAAGACCTTAAGACATATTCATATTGAAGATCTTAAGGAGGTTTTCTATGTATAGAAGATCTTAAGGAGGTCATCTATATATAGAAGGCATTAAGACCCTCTTACGGTCTTCTACATGGTGAAGAACATAGGGAAGCCGTCTGCGTTTGAAAGATATATACATATATAAGGTTTTATTTGTATAAAACACCTTTGGGAGGTCTTCTACGTATAGAAGACTTTCAGGAGTTTTTCTCGAGACCTTAAGTAGGTCTGCCTTGTTAAGGGTTATATATTCTTACCCTGTAAATGTAACCCTTTTTATACCCTCAGCCTTTAGGCTAACAAGGGTATATATATGCCTATATATATATGTGCCTCATCGATACAATGGTTATGGACCCCAAATATGTTTGGATGAAATACGTTTCAGACAATTTGGAGTCGATTTAACCCTGTCCATCCATCTGTTTTTCTGTCCGTCTGGCTGGCTAGTGCGCACAAAGATTCTCGAACGGATCTACCAAATTTTGCACTTCGTAATATTTTGCCCAAATTTAGTTTAAGTTCGAAGAAGGGCCATATCGGTCCACTCCTTGGGGTACCTTCCCCACAAAAGTTCAAAAATTTTCCGAAAATGTTTTAAACGATAGCTGAGGATAACTTTGCACATCGTTTTATTGCTTCCAGATATAGATCTGGTTTGAATATGGACTATATTGGTCCAGAAGGTAACTCCCACACAAAATTTGGAAAAAGTGAAGTTTAAGAGCTTCTCTTGGGTCGTTTTGACATTTTTCAGCAGGTTGTTCTTGCGGTCCCCTTTACGGCGGTTAAATTTTTTTTGGGGGGCAACTCCATATTTCCTGAGATAGTGGCCTAAAAGCTGAAAAGAAACCCTGATGACACCACCTAAAATGGCAAATCCGCAAGATAACACTCGAAGGGAGTTTCTGATTGGGTCAAACTTTGCACATCGTGGTATTTCTTTATTCTATTTAGTATGCAGCTGTAATTATTTGATTACACTGTGAATACAAATTTTGGGGCAGAGATAATCGCTTTTGGAGATAAAATTTTCTGAGCGACATTTTTGCAGATAATTTCGAAGCTGAAAACGTCATATTGTGGCACTTTTATAGCGGCTCTTAAAATAAAGGACGTAAAGGACATTGAAGGAAGCGAGTTACAAAGTTGAAGTGCTCTACGATAACAATCCTCATTCGATTTGACCTAAGACATGTTATCTCAAAAATAAGCTAAAGCAACAGTGAAGAAAGATATAACGCTGATTTCTAATGGCCCACAGGGTCTCTAGCAAAAACTTCATCACGCCATAACGCGGAAGTTCGACTCACGGCGGATCTTTCCTTACCCAGACATTCAACTCATGTTATTATTTCATACGTCCTTCGGGTACCTCCCACACTAAATTTTGTAAAAGTGCAGTTTAAACACTCGTCTCCGATCTATTTTAAATTTTTTTATGCAGAAAGTTGTTTGCACGGTCTCTTTTATAACGGTACCATTTTTTCCGTAGTAAGTTCATAATTCGTGAGATAATTATCGAAAAGCTCCAAAAACCCTAAAATGGGAAATCTGCAAATAACTCTCGCAAGAAGTTTTTAATTGGTCAAACCTTTGGTCATCATATTATTTCATCCAGTCATGTATTGGGTAAAGTGCAGTTTGTAGATTCGTCTCGGATCTATTTGACATTTTTTGCTGATGGTGTTTCCACGGTCTCTATTACAAAGGTAAAATTTTTTCCGGAGTAAGTACATATTTCCTGAACTAATGGGCCAAAAGCTCAAAAACCCCCTGCCCAAAATACTAAAATGGCTAGTGTGCAAAATGTTCCTCTTAACTTAATTTAACGTAACTAAATATTTCGAGTTCTAAAATCAAAGATTTGCCTGCTAAAAATTTTAGGTATTTGACAATGACAATGCATAGTCTCACATTACGGTACATACAGATTCCACATATTCAACTCGTGATATAAAACCAATTGGCTGAGGGTATATCTCTGTCATCTGGCAGATACTTTCTTACTTGTTCTTCACTGCTGTTACGAGGCTGCTTTTTACCATCAATTTCCTTATTCTAACGGTCACAATTCATTTATCATCAACTGTACTCCACACATTTAGACATCTTCATATAAGCAAAATATACATACGTATACTTACATATGTATGTGAGAGTCTCCTCTTATTTACGCACGACTGCAATTGGAATAAATATATTTCCATATGTTTTTGCAATATTTTATCCTTGGGAAAAATTGCTATGATGCTACGCTAGACTCTTAAATATTTCTCAAGCGACCAGCAACAACTACTGATGAGAATGATGCTGATGATGGTGGTTATGGGCCATGACTGCTCTGGTGTCTTCTTGGCAAATGACTATTGTTTCGACTAGATAGGCAGATATATTATCCTTTTATATTCTATATAATATTTAGGCTTTGGATATGAATGGATTTTTGCCATTTCAATGTTATTATCATTATCAAGCAGTTTTCGGTTGAATAGGAAACCAGAGGCTATAATACTGATAAAATAGGAGTTATGTGACAAATAAATTTTCTATTATTTTTTGTATAATGTTTTTTACCCTCTTCTCTTGACATTTTATATTTGACTTTGAACAAACTGATTTATTATGTTATGTGGCAATGCGAATATATTTTTTTATATAATACAGTTCTTATATAATCATTTGTATTGTTGTTGCTGTCGTTATGCCATTTCATTGATGTCCCTTTGGATATTTTACAAATGCCCATTAAAGTCGTTTTTGTCGAACAAAAAACCAGCAACAATATTATTAACAAGGAAACCCTAAAACCAATGACATTGTCCCCAGTGACGACTGGCTGCTGCCACAAAGCAGAAAAAAGTAGGCGTTTTTATGGTCGTCCATGTCGATTGGTACTCCAATAACCCACACCCATTTTTAATTTCGTATCTGATGAAGCATTCATTCTATGTTTTGTGAGGAGGAAAAAAGGCAAACCACATTGCAAAAAAAAAAACACGAATGTTGCAGACCGTTGACCATACCCCAAAATCTTGACAGCTTGACTTTTAATTTAATTGTATTCCTTTTTTTCTCTCTCTCTCTCTCTCGGTCACAATTTGCAAAGCATAAATTGGGATGTGTGGACAATTTTTATGGGTTTATATTATTGATGATACTTTAATATTGCTCAATATTTGATGTGTTTATTTTTTGTGGTAAAAGTGCAAAAGTTTATAGAAAAAAAGTATGAATTATTTAAATGTATTGGTGGTTAATCTACTGTGATAATCCAATCACATCTTAATTATACTTTTACTTGTAATGCTATTTATTTGTATGCTTTTTTACGTTTATTATCAGATCATCATGGCCAGAAAGCGTGAATTCCAATTATTTTTCGGTGATCGATTTTAATGTTAAATATAAAAAAAGGAAACATATATGTGCTTGATCAAATGTGAACCAAATTCGCCATATAAATTGAAGTTAAATTTCTTTAATAGCCTCAGAAAGCCTCATGAATTAAAGTTAGTATCCACTTCACTTTACTTACCTATATTGTAATACAATGGTTTTGAAAATTTGGGAATAATCATACCTGTAAAAAAGGGAGACAAAAATGAAATTAGAATTTAGAAATTGTAATGAATTTTAAATAACTGCTAAAATTTTTACTGCTAAATAAAAGAAACAATAATTTTATATCGATTATATATAGGTACAAAACAGTGATCCTGATTGGCAAAGTTCGAGACTTGTATTGGACCCCATAATTAAAAAAAGTAACGGGATATAGCGTTTATGGTAGTGTGCGGAACGCACGGCAATAACTTGCATTGAGTCGTGATAACATTTCAATTCACCAAACAGTCTGACAAAAATCACGGCCTATTTCTAAAATATTGATGCAATTTGATAGTAAATATATTAAGACCCATGTAACCAAAAATAATAACCAATTATTTGAAGGCTTGGGTGTACTGAAGGCTTGCCATGTATGGGAGTAAGCGACAGCAAACAAGCGTCTGTGCTACAGGGAGCAGCTTTTAATGTAGAGGGGAAAAAATTCACAATTTTCCGTTTAAGGCGTTAACCTGGAACGATATGCAATTAAAAGAAAAATATGGAACGCTCCACAGTGGTTCAGAATCGTTTTTTTTTCTGGTTACAGAGTTTTAACGTTTCAGCAGATAGAGATATTTTTAACATATACACAAATATGTATATACTAGCAAAGTGCACGCTACTTCGTATGCGGAAACGATCTAAAAATCAAATAAAAAATATTTAATATGAAAATTGTGCTAATACCAATCTTACCACCGCGGTGGTACGGTGCACCGTACCACTTTAGTTAAATTTTCAAAAAAATTAATCTTTCCGTAACCTTATATTACGTATTTCCAATACCATTTCCGTCCTCAGTGACCCCATACCAAATTTCATAATTTGTACGCATTCCAAAAAACTTCTTATTTTATCGTTCATGCAGTACTAAAATTGTACCAAATTTAGTGATTTTCGATACCTGGGTATAACCTTAAAAAAATAACCTTCTTATATCAATCATATAATCAAACCGCGATTCTCGTGGCCATCTCTATCAGTTCACCATAAACCAATGATGGTACCTGACATATAAATACATTAGTACGAATTTCCGAAACCTCCTCCTAATATTTCAAAATTCCTGCTAATCCCTTTACACTGTAACAAATTGTACCAAAGTCTGTACCATTTAGTACTTTTCATAGTATGCATTTCCAAAGCCATCTCCATCAGAATTCCAGAGCTGTCTCTACACCCGATATTTTTTTTAAACACGTCCATATACTAACGTTACACACCTTACTGAAAAAATACAAATTCCAGCTCTAGCCCTTCACCCAATAAAAATTGAGTACCATTTAGTAATTTTCGTATACTTATGGTACGTATTTCGACAACCACATATCACAAACCTACACTGACCTTTATACAAAATAGTAACATTAATCTTAATTCCAAATCTCAGGATTCCAGTTGTCCGTTCGTCCAATACCAAACTTAGTACCATTAAGTACTATTCGTATCCAAAAGTATGAACTGCCAAAACTAATTCAGTCCTACACTCTAACTATCCGTTCAACCAAATCCAAATTGTACCAAATTTAGTACATTTCTTAACCATAAATACGAATTTCCAAAACTACCTCAATTCTATAATCTCAATTCCCACTGTAATCTCAATTCCAAATTTCAGGATTCCAGCTCTATAGCTCAAATCCAAAGTGTACCAAATTTAGGACCATTTAGTACTTTCCGAATCCATAAGTACGATTTTCCAAAACTTCCCAAATCCTACACTCCAACAGAAATCTTAATTTCAAATTTCAGGATTCCAGTTCTATCCGTTCACCCAAATCCAAATTGTACCAAATTTTGTATTTTTCGTTCCCATAAGTACGAATTTTCAAAACTTTCTCAATCCTACACTGCAGCAGTAATTTTCATTCCAAATTTCATGATTTCAGCTCTATCCGTTCACCCAAATAACCATTGCGCGAAATGTAGTAGTAGTTACTTTTCGTACCCCTGAGTACGAATTTCCAAAACTACCTCAATACTCCATTCCAAAAGTACTCTCAATTAAAAATTTTAGGATTCCAGCTCTAACCGTTAACCCAAATCCACATTGTGTCAAATTTAGTACCATTTAGTATTTTTCGTACCTATAAGTACGTATTTCCAAAACTACCTCAATATTACACTCCAACAATACATAATCTCAATTCAAATGTCAGGATTCCAGGATCCCATTGCACGAAATTTAGTACCATTTGGTACTTTTCGTACCCATAAGTACGAATTTTCAAAACAACCCAAGTTTAGTACCATTTGGTACTTTTCGTACCCATAAGTACGAATTTTCAAAACTACCTGGTATTCTCAATTCCAAATTTCAGGATTCCAGTTCTATTCGTTCACCCAAATCCCCATTGTACCAAATTTACTACCATATATACTTTTCGTACCCATAAGTACGAATTTCCAACACCTACACTTCAACAGTAATTTTAATTCCAAATTTCGGCATTTTAGATCTATTCGTTCAGCCAAATCCAAATTGTACTAAATTTAGTATCATTTGGTACTTTTCGTTGCCATTAATACAACCTCAATCCTACACTTCAACAGCAATCTTAATTCAAAATTTCATGATTCCACCTCATCAGTTCCCTCAAATCCCCATTGTACCAAATTTAGTACTTTTCGTCCCAATAAGTACGAATTTCCAACAGTACCTCAATCTTACACTCCAACAGTAATCCCATTTTTAAATTTCGGAATTCTAGCTTTATTCGTTCACCCAAATCCCCATTGTAGCAAATTCAGTACCATTTAATAGGTGTCGTACCCATTATTACGAATTCCCAAAAGTACCTCTATATCTCAATCCTACGCTCTTACAGTGATCCTAATTCCAAATTTCAGGATTCCAACTCTATCGGTTCACATAAATCCAAATTGTACCAAATTTAATACCATTTAGTACTTTTCGTAACTATAAGTACGAATTTATAAAACTACAGTAATCTTTATTCCAAATTTCAAGTTTCCAGCTGTATCCATTCACCCAAATCCAAATTTCGTACCAGTTAGTGCTTTTCGTACCCATTATTACAAATTTTCAAAACTACCTCCATATCTCTCTATCAATCTTAATTCCAAATTCCATGTTTCCAGCTCTTTCCGTTCACCCAAATTCAAGTTATACCAAATTTAGTACCATTTAGTACTTTTCGTACACATGAGTACGAATTTTCCAAACCATTTCCTTTTAGAAGCATAAACTTCCCAACCTTGATTTCCATACCAAATTCCAAGATTCTAGCTATATCCGTTCAAAATATAAAATTGGTACTAAATTTGGTAACTTTTAGTACTTTTCGTACACTTTGAGAGCGAATTTCCAAAAACCCTTTGATACATTTTTCTAACTCTCCATCTGTTACCTTCATTCCAAATTTCAGAATTCTAGCTCTTCCCGTTCGCCTTATACAAAGGGTGCATTATTTAGTACCTTTTAGTATTTTTCGTATCCTTCTAGCTCGAATTTCCAAAAATCACCCGCACATCTTAATCTTACACTTCAGCCCTAATCTTAATTCCAAATTTCAGGTTTCCAGCTCTATCCGTTCACTCAAATCCAAATTGTACTAAATTTAGTACCATTTAGTTCTTCTCGTACACATGAGTACGAATTTCCCAAACCATTTCCTTTTAGAAGCACCACTTCCCAACCATGATTCCCATACCAAATTTCAAGATTCTAGCTATATCGGTTCAAAATATACAATTGTTACCAAATTTAGTAACATTTAGTAATTTTCGTACACTTATAGTTCGAATTTCCAAAAACCCTTTGATACATCTTTCTAACTCCCCATCAGTGATCCTCATACCAAATTTCACTATTCTAGCTCTTTCCGTTTGACTAATACAAAGGGTACCCTATTTAGTACCTTTTAGTACTTTTAGTACCCTTCTAGTTCAAATTTCCAAAAACCCAGCCTTATCTACCCCCAACACACCAACAACAATCCACACTCAAAATTTCAAGTTTCTAGTTTCAGCCCTTTCGCCTTGGCGTTAATGAATCAGTCAGTCAGTCAATCAGTCAGTGAATCACTCACCTCACTGCTCTTTTATTTGGGTAGGGTATTGAGAACTTCTGTCAAATTGTTTTGGAATCACTCCTTAACCAATTTCGATACATATTTTGCCTCGTTATCTTCGTGGAATGCCCATCTAAGTGGCATCTCTTTTTCAGCATAAGGCAACATCACGTCTTTTAATACGTTACGATACTTGAAACGATCTATAATTCCATTAATTTTATGAACAACTTTCGAAAATGTAGGGGCAAACATTTAAAATTTATTAAAAAAATCAAATGACTAAAGTCTCATAAAAATAAACTTAAGTACGAATTTATGGACAAACCAGAATTCGGCATATTAAAAAAAAATTAATCAAGAAATGTACAACTCCAATATTGTATTTGAGAAATATTTTACCAATTATCCACATGTATTCAAAACTTGTTCAATATTCAACATCTTCTATCCCCTATAAAAGCATATGATCAATATTTCATTGTTTTTTCTTGTTTTTTTTTTTTTTTTTTTTTGCAAACATTCTTTGATTTTGTATAATTGAAGTTTCTCTGATACTTCATATTGTAACACAGAATCTTTTGCTGATAAAATTGAAATTGTTTTCATAATCCCTTTTTGTGCCGGCTTCTTCTATCACGGTAGCAAAATAATAAAAAAAAAACATATCAAAATCTGAAAAACAACTTTGTGTTTCGATTAACTTTTGTAGTGGCCCACTTCATCACCAGCAAACAGCAATCAGATCAGAGACCAACAAAATTCAGTGACTCAGTGACCAATGTGAATGGTATTGGAATGACCACTGCTAGTTGGTCGTTAACACAAACTGCTTCACAATCTACATACATGTTACAGAGATTCAGAATTGTTGTTGTTGTTTCAAGCACCGCATATGTACATATGTATGTAGTTACATATGTATACAGTATATGCATACAAACAACAACAACCGTGAAGTTTCACTTGTGTAAAAATTGAACATTTTATGTTCGTTTGTTTAACTTGCTGTTGTGTCAAATGGTGTTCATACTCTACGGTTTGTACAGACATAGTTCCACTTTTCTCTTGTTACTGCCATGTTTGCCATTATTGTAGCAGTAGCCGTGTTTTTCTGTTTCTATTTTTAGCCAGCCATTCAAACCGAACAAGCTGAAAAATAAACCTTCTTTTTTTAGTTTTCGCTTTCTAAATTGTATACAAGTGTGGTCATTTAATGTCGATTTGTATTCTAGATTGGATTTTTTCCATGTTTTATCCCCTTTTGACACTCCATGAAGTATGGATGATGTCGGTTTCTCAGAATGTATGTTAACTTGTGTCAATTGTCAATTGTATTGAAAGCAATATTAAAGTAGAGTTAATTTTTATATACGAATAATTAGAAATATGAAAGTATAAATACATTGAGATTCAGAAACAAAGAGGTAGAAAAATGATGTTGGATGGTCTCTTGAAAACAAGAGATAGCTAAGATAGATTTACAAATGTAAACGCTTAACCCAGGAAGTTGATTTTTGTAATCTCCGAACCATAAAATAGCATTGAAATATATATCGGGGAGCCTATGTGCATACATATTCTTGATCAGCATAAAATTCTAAGATGATATAAGGATTTCCGCATCTCTGTTGAAATGAAGTTAGAACTCGCAAATATTTCACAGAGTCAATAACTTTTTATATCACTCGTAGGATGTTTGCTATTGACAATGATGACCTTGTTACAAGCACACCCTCCTATAGAAAGCAGCAAGGTAATTTTGTAATTGATACAGATTGTGTGATCAGCAAATGGAAAGATAATTTTTCCAAATTTTTGGCATCCAATACTGGCGAAGAAGACGAAGGTACTACAGATCTAACACAAAAACATGGGTATATATGCCCTCCGACTAAGATGAGGTAAAGACAGCAATAAACTAGCTGAACAGCAATAAGGCAGTAGACGCCGATGGCTTGCCAGCCGAGCTGTTCAAAACCGGAGGCGATATGCCGAAAAGGTGTATGCATCCTCTAGTACTCAACGATCGGAACCTCAGCATCATGTGTCCTGTTCGCTAGAAGAATAGATAAAATACTGTGCTGTAATTATAATGTCATAAATCTGCTCCTTATTGCTTATAAGGTTGTGTTAGGGATATTGTGCGAAGGACTAAAGAATGCTTAATTTTTCCGCAATCTTGCTAAGCCTCTCCGTTTTCTCGCAAAGTGTGGATGCTATTTGTTCCACAGAACATTTGATTACCTTTGCATTATTTTCTACTTGGCAATGATAAATAAGACACGTAAAAATAAAATAAAAATAATATTTAAAATAATAATAAAAATAAAATAAAAATAAAATAAAATAAAAATAAAGTAAAATAAAATAAAAAAAAAATTGAATGAAAATAAAAATAAAACAAAATGACAGTAAAAATAAAATAAAAATAAAAAAATAAGAAAATAAAAAATATAATAAAAATAAAATGAAAATAAAACAAAATAGATAGAATAAAAAAATAAAATAAAATAAAATAAAATAAAATAAAATAAAATAAAACAAAATAAAATAAAATAAAATAAAATAAAATAAAATAAAATAAAATAAAATAAAATAAAATAAAATAAAATAAAATAAAATAAAATAAAATAAAATAAAATAAAATAAAATAAAATAAAATAAAAATAAATAAAATAAAATAAAATAAAATAAAATAAAATAAAATAAAATAAAATAAAATAAAATAAAATAAAATAAAATAAAATAAAATAAAATAAAATAAAATAAAATAAAATAAAATAAAATAAAATAAAATAAAATAAAATAAAATAAAATAAAATAAAATAAATAAAATAAAATAAAATAAAATAAAATAAAATAAAATAAAATAAAATAAAATAAAATAAAATAAAATAAAATAAAATAAAATAAAATAAAATAAAATAAAATAAAATAAAAATAAAATAAAATAAAATACAATAAAATACAATAAAATAAAAATAAAATAAAATAAAATAAAATAAAATAAAATAAAATAAAATAAAATAAAATAAAATAAAATAAAATAAAATAAAATAAAATAAAAAATTAAAAATAAAAATAAAACAACAAAATGAAATGAAAATAAAAAATTAAATACAAATAAAATAAACATAAAATAAAAAAAAATTAAAATAAAATAAAAACTCTGATTGAGGGTATAGTCTAATGGCCTGTTTCACTTAGAGATTCAAATACAAACTCGTTCGAACTACTACCAAACTTCTTTAAAAAAATATTTGATTCATTTTTGTTTTCAATCAAATACAAATGTTCTACAACAACAGGAGTTAGGTGGTAATTCGAACGAATTTGAATTCGAATCGTCTTAGAGAAACAGGCCATAAGTGTAAAACCGAGAAACATCGATTTGTGGGGTGGTTCGGAGGGGGTTGTTCGGAGGCTGGAAGTACGTAGTGGGATGGTTCGCTGGGTCGAAGTTCGGAGGGTGGAAGTTCGGAAGTGTGTGGTTCGCAGGGTTGAAGTTCTGAGGGCTATGGTTTTTAGGGTGGAAGTTCCTAGAGGGGAAGTTCAGAGGAGGTGGTTCGGAGGGTGGAAGTTCGGAAAAATTAACTCGATCCTTATAATTTGTTGTCATTATCGTGTTTTTACCATTTCCGAACAAAATCTCCCGTCGTAACGTTTTAAAAACTTTACTTGTTCTAACAATGTACATTGGCAAAGAGGAAGTTTACCCCGCAAATTTTAGGCAAAATTAGTATCCAAAATAAAATGCAACATTTTCTGTGTTCTTAGCAACTTATCACATATCAAAAAAGGGTTCTGTGGAAAGCAAAAATTTGCGAATTGTCAAAAATATTGCTAAGTGCAAAATGAAAAGTTTAAAAGTTGTTTCGTGCAATAGTGCCCAGGCGTATCCACTATTGACCAGATATTTACCCTGCGATATATCCTGGAATGGACCCATGAGTTGCAAATCGGAACTTACATATTTTTGTCAATAATAGAGCAGTCTTCGACTTCTTCGTTCAAATTTATTCCAAGGCATGTCTCACTTTGATATCCCGAAAAGCTCATTCGGCTTTGTAAGTTGACTCAAACTGATAAACCTCCTCAACTGAAATAGGTTTCCTATCCTATCCATAATTTTAGGTCCAAAAATATTTCGACCACGGATACCCAAATGTTTAAATTATCTCATCTAATCTATAAATGTGTTCAATTTGGTGGTACCTATATGTGGCGGATATTTCAAATTTTGAGCAAATTTGACAGTTTTTGGTGGTAAGTTTGTGACTGCAGGGAGCCTGAAATGCCAAATTCCTGCTAGTTCCGTCAAACAATGTAGCTAAGACCCTCACAATACCGAACATCGGGAGCTATACCAAAACTTGAACCTATGTTTAAAATTTTTGGTTGGGAAGTTTTGTGACTGCAGGGAACCTCAAATGGCAAACTTCGGGTAGTTCCGTCAAAAAAAAAAATTGCCAAAACCCTCAAAATACCGAAAATCAGGAGGTACCTTTATATGGGAGCTATAGCAAAATATGGATCTAAATTATCAACTGTTGGTTGTGAAGTGTTATGACCAATAGGAGCTTCGAATAACAAATTACAACAGGCTCGGTCAATGTGAAACTATAAGTGACAACAGGGAATCTCAAATGTCAAATTACGGGTAGTTCCCTCCGTATCCTATCTTCATTTTGGGGAATGCTAGAGTGATTACAACAGACGGACATGGATAGATTGACTCTGAATTTTGCGCATGTGATGGTAACCCTTTAAGCGACTTTTTTTGCAAAGAATAACTATTTTACTAGTTTTGTGAAGTCAACATATGCAAGTTTCTGCATTTGTTGGCGGTGTTTTTTCATTAGTCACTTATGCACATATACTCGTACATGCATGCTCGTATTATTGTACATATACAAATATACATACATACATCAACATGTAGATATGAATGTCTATCTATGCGGATGTAGATATCCCCTGAACTTTTGTTTTTATTTTGAATATTTCAATTGTTTTGTCATTGTAGATTTTTTGTTGTCTGTCACATAGTGTTTTTTGTAATGTTTCAGTTCACATACATATAACAGATGCACAATGGTTTTGTTTGGCTCTGTGTGTCCTGTCAGTGGTTTGACAGATAAAAAAACAGCCGGGTGTAACTTTTTGATTTTCCTTGTTTGGTTTTATTTTATTTTTTTCTTTTTTTTTGTAAATTTATCTGTTATTACACATTTCTGTGTATCTACATATTTATATGCAGACACAGACACATACAAATATACATATTTATATAAAAACTTATATTTAAAAGGCCAAAAAGAGAAGGCAAAACAATTTTACATATTTTTTTAGAATTTATATGAATATTTTTGTTTTAATTAATAATTGCTTAGAATAGATTTGTTCTGTTTTCGTTTTTGTAGTTATGCCTTTGTATAAAAATGTGTACATAATTTTTTATTTAATGGGTGTGGTTTTGTTATGGCACATAATCGATTTGTATTTGTTTTCTGAATTGCCCTTTTTTGTTACATATCCATTTGCCCTACATTTGCTCGTTTTTGTTTTAATAATACAGAGATATATAAAAGTTATGTTTCAAATTGTCAGTACATCCGCATTACAGTTGTATATTTATTTATTCTCGTAAAAAATAAATATTTTTATGTTTTTAAATATTATACAGCTTTGGGAGATCTGGATGAGAAATAATATTTTCATGGATTTAAAGTGAAAAGAGTTAATTCTAAAAAATAAAAAAATGCTAAAATGCTCAAAATTTGTCAACATCTCGTTGAGCAACTTGGGACGTGATTGTGGTAAAATGGCTGTACAGATGATATTAATAACATACATATCGTCACTATAAATGCCTAAAGTCGTAACTAACAAACGTTATAAAATTAAAATATTCATCTAATAAGGGCGAGTATTTGGGATTTTATCAGTCATATACGAATGGGAGTAAGTATTGAAATCAAGACTACAGAAAACGCAACAAAATCTGCAATGTAATCCCATTTTCCGAAATGCCTTTTCTTGAATAGGATCGTTATTTTTGAAGCTTGAAATTTAGCAAGAGCATGTTTTTTAGTCTTATTCAATCAATAAACGAATTTTGACTTTTTGGAGATACGTCTTCGGGCATTTATGGTGACAACATGTTCCCACAAAGGGAACATTTTAGATCAATGATATGGGACCTAATTTTTATCGTCGAGTCCGAAAGACGTGTCTAAAGACACCACTTCTTGAGAAGTTTTACATGGCTAAAATACTGAGGAAATGTGGCCAACATTATGCTGAGAGATATTTTTGCCGTCGTTGAAAATGTGCAGTGTGCAAGGCGGGTGTGTGTACCAGGTGCTTATTAATTCCGGTGGCATCCGAAATTATAAAATATGGGCTATGAATAAAAAATTAACGAATCTGAATAGTGACTGCTATATTAAAACTCTCGTTGAAGCAAAATATGAGCTATCGTAGCACACAACAGAAGTATTGGGAGAAACGCAGAGTGGGGAAAATTGTTTTTACAAGAAAAGGAGATGAAAGAAAACGGTTGAACGAAAAAATTCCAACGAACCAAATATTAAATCGATAACAAGAGGTAAAAAATCTGGTGTCGTGTAAGTAGAAATTTTTTTAACTCTTGAAGATGCTACAGAAGCAATCCACGAAATTGGGTTTTAATGTATAACACCCAGTCAATATGTGTTGAAAGCAGCAGGAGCCAATGTGTTAAATCGGAATAGGTATTACCATCCGAGCTGTTTAACACCTGATTGCATACACCGATGAAATTCATGGATCAGCTAGGTAATCACATTTTGTAAGAGGAACTAACACAGAGGCATGCACTTACTCAAAATCAGCATACTTCAAATCAAATCAGATCGATACTTAACATTTTTTGTTGATTACACTGTAAACCGAAATTTTGGGGCAGAGATAATTCTTTTTGGGGATGAAAGCCCTTGGTGAGCATACTAAGAATCCCTAGTCAATGAGTGTCGCACCTAAAATTTTATGAGCGACATTTTTGCAGAACATTTCGAAGCTGAAACACGTTATCTTGTGGTACTTTTATAGCGGTTCTTAAAATAAGGGACGAAAAAAACATTGACGGAAGCGAGTTAGAGGGTCGAAATGCTCTACGAAAATAATCCTCATTCGATTTGACTGCAGACATGTTATCTTATAAATAAGCTAAAACAACAGTTAGCAAAGATATAACGCAAATTCCAGATGCCTTACAGGCCTTCAGCATAAACTTCATCACGCCAGAACTCGGAAGTTCGACTCAAGATGGATTTGTCCTTCGGGATTCTAAATATACTGACCAAGGGCTTTAATCCCCAAAACGAATTATCTCTGCTCCAGATTTTCACCTCCTTTTGTGTCACAGTGTAATCAAAAGGCAACAGATTTATGCCCTTATACAAGGTGGCGCAAAAGTAATCCTCCTATCAGAAAATGCTATAAATTTTGCGATTGGCCCCTAATTTCAGTTCTGTTTTAACATTTGTATAGTAAACACATTGGAAATACACGTTAATAAACAATGTTACGCTACACTGCTCCAGAACGCGTGCCACAACCGATATGCTGAAGTATGTATTTCCCGGGCGCCTAATCTCCCGTTTTAACTATTTGCACTGGCCAGCAAGATCGCCAGATTTGACCGCTCCAGTCTTCTTTTTGTGGGGCTTTTTGAAGTCGCCGCAGACTCTTTCAGCTCTTAAATACAATATTCGTCAAGAATGTGAGGAAGTTTTGGCCTAAGTGATGGAAAATTCCATAAAAAGGACTCAAATGACAATAAACTGTGGCGGCGGCCATTTATCTGATATCATATTCTCGACTTGATGTAAAAAAAATTAAAAGACCAAATAAAAATAATCAACAAGAAGATTCAAAGTTTTTCATTTTTTTAACCCAGATAAAGCCACTGATCGTTTAAACGCCACGAAAAATGGTTGAAAAAATTAGCGTAAAACTCTCGAATATTTTTGTGGGGTTTTTGCATTTTCTTATAGTATTGTCTGTTATCTGTCATTTCACGCTAACAAAGCTTCATTTGACCTATGCATTTCCATGAAATTGGCCTAAAACCCAAACTATTCAAAAAAATCGACTTTTTTGTAATTTTCGACTTTTGATGAAAAAATTTAAATACGCGATAAAAATTTAATCATAAATGTTAGAATCATATAAAGTCAGGGATTTGTTAGGAATATAGTAAGATTATTTTCTCAATCAAAAACCAAGGGATTGGCATATAAGGATACACCTACATTACCCTCTAAAGTTTTTGGCACTTTTAAAAGAAAGCCCGATTACAGGAAAACTATACGTTTTAGAGAAAAAAGTTATTTTTTAAAAAAATTCTTAAAATGTCTCAAAAATATAATTTCCATAAACAATTTTAAGTTTTCTCGCAAAAAAAATTCTCGGCGCTAAGTGGGTTAATTACAGCCAAAAAACATCTGAAGTTTACTTTTACGCCACCTTGTAAGTAGAGCACACTGGTTTATCTCCTTTCCTGTGGAAGGAACACAGGATGCTTAGGTTCCAATCGTTGGATACGTGTTCTTCTTGCCAGATGGTGATAAATAACGGATGCATTCACCTTATCAGCGTGTCGCCTCCTGTTTTGAACAGCTCGGCTGGTAAGCCAACGGCGCCTACTGCCTTGTTATTCTTTAATACCATCATTTTGGACTGGATTTGTGATATCTTCTTCATCTTCGCTTGTATTAGATACCAACAGATTGGAAATATGGTCTTTCCACATCCTGAGTACACTATATGCATCAGTTACCAAATTATCTTGCTGGTCTCTACATGAGGATGTGCCTGTACCGTAGCCATTTGTTTCATGTTTCACTCTTTGGAAGAATTTTCCAACTTCGTTCTGGCTTCTGTACATCTCGATTTTTTACATTTCCGCTTTTCGATTTCTCTCTTTTTCCTGCGGAAAAGACGTTTCTCCTCTCTCCTTTTCTCCCGACACCACTGATTGTACAGCAGCCCTGTATGCTGCATTTTTCTCTACGGTAACAGCACGACACTCCTAGTCATATCATGGTTTCCTTGGTGTGGGTCTCTAGTATCCAAGTATGGATTTTGCGGCTTTTTTCATGGGCGTGGGCAATATTCTATCTATTATGATTGCAAGGTGATTGTTGTTGTTCTTGTAACAGTGTTTATTCTTGTGCGTTTGCGTGTTCGTTCTTCTGCTCAATCTGGCTCTGGATCTATCTCCAGTTCAAGGAAGTGGCTGCTTCGATGTGTTGTAACCACAAATCCACTGGAGTTAAATGAGTAGGTTTGGCAGGGCAGTTCAAAAGGTGAAGTGCGTTGTACGGGCCCATGCCGCATATGTATTGCGCTGTGCTATCGATACTTGCCCAATAGGAATTTAAGTAACTGCAAACTACTCTGGTTTATCGTGGCAGCTGACGCTCCTCAGTTGCGATAGATGGGGATGTACTCCGAGAACTTTATTCACACTGTATTTGCTTATGGCCTTAGCAACTGCGTCCGTGTGAATGATATTCAGACCTGCCTGATATGTCTGTTGATCTAGGGGTTCTTTCCTATATTGTTGGACCTCCCTCTCTAGAGCATGAATATCCTTCCTGATATGCCTGAATGTGTCGGGCCTAGCCAGCAGATGGTGATTGGGATGGCTCTTGCGATAACACCCGAGCAAGTACTGCAACAAAAGCATTTCATTGTGTTGCTGTACTAGAAGAATCTTTGCCTCCTCATGTAGATGGTCCACTGAAGACTTGAGGAGGCACCCTGTTGCTGTTCTCAGGGCGGAATTCTGACAAGTTTGAATCTCTTTCTAATGCGTATCAACTAAATTCGAGACTAAACTGGAGCCGCATAGCTTACCATAGACCGACGTATCGCTTTATATGTGCTCAGCAAGGTTTTTTTTCGGAACGCTCGGTGAGTGTTTTCCATCTACAACGCCGTGATCAAGTTAATTTTTTTTTTGGTCTGAAAATAGCCAGGTGCCCTTTTAAACGTTCGAGATGCTTTCATCTGGTACTGCCTTGTTTTTGTCGCTGCGAAGTCAATAAGCCTCATTCCATTGTCAGATGTTTCACTGTGGAGAATAAATTTACGATTGTTGGGCCAAAGATATTCTTTTTCCACTTTTTTTATTCAAATCGCTTAGAATAATTTTAATGTCATGGGTAGGACAACGTTTATATGTTTCTTCTAAGCGCTCGTAAAATATATATTTGGTCTGTTCCTACTTGTTTTCAGTTGATGTTGAAAAATTTTTTGCCAATCCAACAATTGAATGTATTTTCCAAGAGTTCTCTCTTGAGTTGCCTCCGCTCCCTGTATTTCGCAATACCTCACCAAATAGTCTAAAACATATTTTACTTCTGCCACCACACCACACACCAGTACCATAGCCTTGGTTACACAACAATTTAAAGTTTCAATTTTCATTATTTTCTAAAGATTTCCCTGTTGCATTGTTTGAAAAATGTCAACAAAGAACAGATATTTTTTCTCTTTCTCCTCCTTCTTCTTTTTTTCTTTTTCTTGGTGATGAAGAAATCTAAAACCACAACAACAACAACAAAAACCTTACCCCAAAACATGATATTTTATTTACTTAAAAATACCAGGAATAATTTGTTACTTTCTATGCCAATAAACATCAATGAAATTTATTTAAACATGGCTTATGTTTTATGTTGATATTGTTAAAGTTGTTGTTGCTGCTGTTGTTGTTATTTAGAGGTTTCTGCCTTGGCATTGTTTAAATTACATTGTATGCTATGATGCCACACACACCATGGCACCACCACCTTCGTGGTATACCCCCTGCCAGGCTGTTAAACAATTTTCCATTTTATTTCATACTCTGCTGGTACTTGTCTTTGCGGTGGTCTTTGATAACTGCAAAAGTAGTAGCATCAATTTTCCTAGATAAAAACGGGGAATCAGATGGTTACGCCATTATGATGACGAGGACGACAAACGATGGCAACAACGACAATATATAGAGTGACTGCTGACTCCTTTGTGACAATATCGTGTAATGCTTAACAGCATTACATGTTGACTTATGAGTGTTGCTACAACATAAAGTACAGAGATATTATTCCCTTAACTAAGATTTTGAATTATACACTTCATACGATGAGATATAAAATACAAATATATACACAAGCACATACTTGGAGTACAAGTACAAGACTTTGTGTACACCAATACCCATACTTACATACGTACATAAGGGCTATAACTAAAAAAAATATTGCCCTGATAGCAAAAGCCCACGTACAATTTTGAATTAGTAGAAAAAAGTTACAGCACACAAAGTGATTTACAAAGAGCTATTGACAAAATGTAATGTCTTGAATTATTGAATACATCGGGTGACGTAGAGGATAGAAGATACAAAGTAACGGCCCTGACCCGATGTAATAAAGCAATGTCCAGGACTTGTCTTGCTCACCCTTTTATCTCAAGTGAACACCGACATGGGGAGATGCCTTTAACATCGATAGCGCTAGTGAACAAATTTGTGCTGCGCATTCACATATGAACGTTAACACGTTGTGTTGGGCGTTGGGCTACACGCAGAAAAATTTATGTTAGAAATATGTTTGGATCCAAACAAATATATGTTTGGGACCGGTTGCAAAACAAATATATGTTTGGATCCAAACATAATATGTTTGGGTCCAACAAATATATGTTTGCAACATTTTGTAACATATCTCAATTTGATATGTTTGGGTAAAACATATTTTTTATGTTAGAACATTTTTTTCATGGGTGGAGAGAGGATGTTTGTCAACGAGAGTTAATAACAGTGCTCTCGCGGCTGTGGAATGCTGTTTTATAATGAAGAGTTGTATGTATTGTAGAAGACGTAGAAGCGAAGAAGGGGCTTTGGTGGCATGTATGCGTCAAACTCGTGTGTTTCTTGTTTTGTTGTTGTTAACCAACTTAGCAGGAGAAAAAGAAAAGAAGAAATGATATGAATTACATTTTTTTCTTTCTTCAGTGTTTTAGTTGCCTTTGTAGAGTCAAGACGGTAAAGTGAGTGAATAAATCAGTGCTTTGTGTTTTCTTAAAGAAATTGTGCTTTTTAGTAAATTAAATGCCCAATACATTTTATAATTGAATCGGAAAGTTGAATGGAATTATTTTATTGGACAAGGAAGAAATCGCATTTAATATTGGTAATTACATACATACTTATGTATATTTGAAATATGGCATATCCATATTTATTTATTACATTACATAATCATTTGATTCTAGATGCCGATTCCCCGCTGATGATTTCAACTATGAGGACAATTTGTTTTATTTCACAACTAAGGAGAAGCTTTCAACTACGTTTCTATATATTTTTCCTTTTTAAAAGTGTGACTATTTACAAATTATTTCAATCAGTTTTTCTTTTATTAAAGTGTGTTATGTATTTCTTTGGAATTTTGTATGTACCTTTGTGTTTGTTGTTCTTTTGCCTTTTAATAAAAAAACCGCAACATTTGTGTGTATACTATAGAGATAGCCAGTGAGTTCTTACTGAGAGGAAGTGAGCACACATTTCAAAGTGTTTTACATTGAATTGTACGCTCCCTTGCTCTCAGTAAGCGCCCACTGGTGCATGTGTTTGTTTTTTTGTGCCTTTTGGGTTTGTATTTTTTTGCACCCAAACATATAAAATTTTTGCACCCAAACATAAAATTGTTTGCACCCAAAACATATCTTTGTTTGCACCCAAACATATATATATTTGCACCCAAACATATATATGTTTGCACCCAAACATATATTTGTTTCCACCCAAACATATATTTGTTTGCAGACCCAAACATATATTATGTTTGGGACTGTTGCAAACATATAAACGTTTGCTGCAAAATATGTTTGGGACATATGTTAGAGAGGCCGTTTTTTTTTTGCGTGTAGTAACCACACGTACTACAAAACAAGTAAAAAGTCGTAAAGTTTGGCCGAGCCGAACTTTTTACACCTTCCACCATAAACTAAAATTAAATAATTGTAGTTTCCTTTCCAATGCACTATTTTAGGTGGACACATTTTTTGACCAAGGGTACCTTAAATACCTAAATGATCTAATCTAAAAAATGCTTTCAATCATGTGGTATCTTTATTTGGGGACACTATCAAAGTGTGGGACTATGTTGACAATTTTTTGTTGGGAGGTTTCGTGACTGCAGAGAACCTTAAATGTAAAATTTCGGGTAGTTCCGTCAAAAAATGATGACAAAACCTTCAAAATACCGAAAATCGGGAGGTACCGTAACTTGGGACTAATACATAGACTTTTATTGACAAATTTTGATGTAGATAATACTGTGACCGATAGCAACATCAAATGTCAAATTACAGCAAGTTTGATCAAGAAATGCAGCTTAAATTCTCAAAATAACGAAAATCGCGAGGTACGGTTATATGTGAGGGGCTAAACAAAAATTGACAATTTTTAGTGGAAAAGTTTGGTGACCACTTTGAACCTCAAATATCAAATTACAGGTAGTTCGGTTTAATATGTATCTTAAACCCTCAAACTACCGAAAATCTGCAGTTACCTTTATTTAGGGATTTACCAAAAGATATGCTTATGTTGACAATTTTTGGTGGAGAAGTTTTGTGCCCACCACGAACTTAAAATGTCAAGTTACAGGTATGTAGTTCGGTAAAAAATTTCACATAAAAATCCTCAAAAAAACGAAAATCGCAACGTTGTGACGGCAAAAGTCGCTGTGTTTGTTTTTGTCCAGACCTTTGTTGTTGTTGTTTTTTGAATTGTATATGTTGAATTGTATAATTGAATTACCAAAGAAAATCTACCAAGAAGCACGTGGTTTTTCTATAATGTGATAAGTACCACAAAAGCACGTGGTTTTTGGAAATTATTTCAAAATTGTTTTTTGGGTAATAGCTACCAATTGGTGTTTCCTATAAAAGGACGGGAGAAAATTAAAAGGCGATCAGTCAGTGTTTAAAGGAAACCAAAGTAACAAGTGCGTGAATTCAACCGAGTGAAGTGAAACCGTTGCAGATATCCAGGTGAGTCAGAGTGTTGATATTAAATTCCGTGTAGACTCCTTAAAGTGTTCGGAAATCTTGGGTCTTCTTCCTTGCGTACTCTCCTTCGCGTACTATTGCCCCAATTCTTTTAAGTGTTTGCAACTCTTGGGGTTTCTCCTTCGCGTACTCTTGCCCCGATTCCTTGAAGTGTTCGCAACACTTGGAACCCCTTCGCGTATCGCTGTCTAGACTTTTTAAAGTGTTCGCAGCTCTTGGGCCTTCTTTTTCGCGTATCCTTGCCCGGACTCTTTGAAGTGGAAGCCCTTCGCGTATCCTTGCCCGATTTCTTGAAGTGTTCGGAACTCTTGAGTCTTCTCCCTCGCGTACTCTTGCCCAGATTCCTTGAAGTGTTCGCAACGCTTGGAACCCCTTCGCGTATCCTCGCCCAGACTTCTTAAAGTGTTCGGAACTCTTGGGTCTTCTCCCTCGCGTACTCTTGCCAAGATTCCTTGAAATGTTCGCAACTCTTGGAACCCCTTCGCGTATCGCTGTCCAGACTCTTTGAAGTGTTCGCAACTCTTGGGTGTTCTCCCTCGCGTACTCTTGCCCAGATCCCTTAAAGTGTTCGCAACTCTTGGAACCCCTTATCGTATCCCTGCCCAGACTCATTGAAGTGTTCCGAACTCTTGGGTCTTCTCCCTCGCGTACTCTTGCCCCTATTTCTTAGTGTGTTCTCAACTCTTGGGTCTTTTCCTTCGCGTACTCTTGCCCCGATTCCTTGAAGTATTCGCAACTTTTGGAACCCCTTCGCGTGTCCTTGTTCAGACTCCTCGAAGTGCTCGGAACTCTTGGGTCTTCTCCCTCGCGTGCCCAGATTCCTTGAAGTATTCGCGTATCGCTGTCCAGACTCTTTGAAGTGTTCGCAACTCTTGGATCTTCTTTTTCGCTTGTCTTTGCCCGGACCCTTTGACGTGTTCTCAACTCATGGAACTCCTTCCCCGCACACTCGCTTCTTCATACTTTACCCCTTGATCATCACCGTCGTGTAAACCACCACAGACTCTCGTGAAGCCTACAAAGACCTTATCTAGGCCCCCCACTCACCTTCACAGGCGGAGAATATATCCATATCCGGAATCTATTCGGAGAACTTATTCAGGTCTCCCACGAAGCCCATCTAACTTTTCCAGGTCGCCCAAAAGGCCAGCATAGGCGGAGAACTTATCCAAGTCTCCCACGCAGCCCATATCCGGAATCTTCCCGGGACTGGACCGGTAACGACGAGCTGATAGGTGAAATTAGCCAGGTCACCAGAACGAGCGAACGGAACTCGGCCTTTTGCACTTACAAATTTCTGTGCCAGACTCTGGACCCCCGCGAGCTATCCAAGCAACCGGAAAGAACTTGTCGTTACAACGTACCGTTTTATTGGTGCTATACACAACATGGACTTATGCTGACGATTTTTGGTGGAAAATTTTCGTGACTATTGGGAACATCAAATGGAAAATGTCTAGTTCGGTTAAAAATTGGATCTAAAATCCTCAAAATACCGAAAATCTGGATGTACCGTCATATGGGGTTATACCAAAATATGGACGTATGTACACTTTTTAGGGGAGAAGTGTCGTGACCCCTGGGAACCTTAAATGTCATATTACATGTAATAATTATTTTTTCACAAACATACCAGGCGGGACAAGGGAGACTTCTTTTATATCAATGAGTGCACCCCAATTCATATTAGCTAATTGATATGGACCTACAGTTTATCGCCGAGTCCGAACGGCGTGTCCTAAGACACCACTTGTAGAGAAGTTTTACATGGCAGAAATACTCAAAAAATGTCGCCAACAACGAAAATCGGGAGGTACCGTTGTATGGAGCCTAAACAAAAACATGGCCTTATGCATATTAACAATTTTTGGGCAGAAGTTTTCGGACAACTGTGAATCTCGAATTTCAGCTAGTTCGGTCAAAATAGGTAGTTAAAATTCTCAAAATCCCGAAATTGGGTGATACTGCTATATGAGGGATATACCAAAACATGGACCTATTTTGAAAATTTTTGGTAGCGAAGATTTGTGATCACTTGAAACCTAAAATGTCAAACTACAGCTATTTCGGTAGAAAGCAAATTTTTAAATAAATAAGAATCAGCTTGAGCCAGGCTGGGGTTTGGACGCACGTCCTTGAAAAACATGAAAAAAGTGTTGTCACGGCATTTTAGAGTTCACAGCCAAACTCATAACTTCCAAAGACCACGCTAAGCGTTTGTTATGGAAGCCATATTATGAATGTACAAATATCCATCATAGTAAAAAACAAATCGCATTTGAAAGAGGAAAAGTAAGATGATAGCGAAGCCACTCCACAGCCGATATGTCTGATGAGCCTCTACCATGTCACATACGAGTAGTAGTGGTTGCTTGGGCTCGGATTTCCTTTTCATTTGCAAAAATCATAGGACATTAAGCTCGACTCAAACGAGAAACTAATTAGAACTTTGCTATAATTCTCAAAATCCTGAAAATGGGAAGGTACAGCTACTTGGGTTTTTACCAAAACATGGACCCTTCTTGACAATGTAGAAGTCTTGAAATCACTGGGAACCTCAATTTGCCATGCTTTTTGCGACAATTGCCAAAAACTTATAACCCTAATGTAGATAAATTCAATACATTGGCCAAAATATACTAAATACATATACAAATCACCAAACAAGTCAAGTCCGTTTACAAAGTATCACCATGCACCAGGGTATTTGTGCGTATGTGTGTGTATTTGTTTTCCAAAATATTTTACACACACAAAATTCATATAGAACCATCCAAACGGTTGGCTGCATAACGACAAATTATATCTGCATGAGTAAGATTTGTTGTCTTATGGGTTTGCTGGTTCGAGTGGTGTATGTCTATTACCCTATCTCCTTGTTCTATATGTATATTATCGCCCGCCTGTCTATACTCTCTTCACTAAGTTTATACTTTATGTTGAGTAGATACGCTCTTATACATTAGGAGGATACAACTTGACATTTCGGTATCGTCAAGTAAACAACTTTGCTGGTCTTGTTTCATTCATTTGAGTTTCTGCTACTGCTGCTGTTGTTGTTATTGATGTTGGTACTATCCTTACCCAGCTGCTTCTTTGTTCGGCCTCTCGGGGGACATTTGTCAGTCAAGAGACAAATTTAATTTTTCTTTTGCATATAACAGTCAGTCAGCCTGCTGGATTGTTACCACCAGCCCCTAGCAGCAGTTGTAGATGTGGCAATGGCAAATGTCATTGTAATAATAACAACAAATAGTAGCAATTTTTACAGCATCTGGAGATTAAATGATGATCTGTGATCATTGGCGAGGGGAACATAGGTGTGAGCTTTAGACAAAATCTGTGCGAAAAAAATAATAACGTACCATTATATTAAGCAGAATCAAACCACCTTCATAAGAGACAGCCTTTTATGAGAGAAGTCCTTTCTGTTCCTTCCGGGGAAATTAAATTTCACACTGTCACTGTACGACTTTTTGGTATTCTCCAACCACAGGTCTTAATTCAAAGACCATAAAGGTCCCCTGAATGTGGTGTATTGTCATTTTTGTTTTTGTAGCGATATTTATGTAAGTGCGTGTGTGTACATGGCTTGCGATTCCCCCTTGCCATAAAGTAAATTTCATTATGATTTGAGACGGAAGCTAAGAGTGAGAGCAAAGTTGACTAGAGTTTTCAAATGTTCGTAAGATATGAGTCTCAAATGGTTGATACCGTAAATATGAGGTTGTTTCAATGACATTTAGTAGCAGTAGCAGTCATTTGCTGTCATTGCTATTTATATATGTATATACAGATAACTGGTGAAATGTGTGTGGCACATAGTAACCAAAGTCATAACTTTCAACTACTAACACACAAGGCTCAATTCATATATGGTTTGGAGACACACATATATATTTACAAATACACTTAAACCATACATACACGCCTCCTTCTCGAACAATTCAAACATCCATGCATGAATAAGTGTAAATATTATGATTGTTATTACTTAGCTGAGAAGTTTCCCAAACTCATATTGGGTGTCAGGTTTTTTTTTTCGACTACAACACAAAAAATGTATAAATCTGTCACAGTTCGTTCCATAGTTGTTATTAAGGCCACCAGACATTATGGCTATGGTGTTGACATATTCAAAAACATGCTAACACTTCTCTTCAACATGTTTTGATTAGAGTTGTGTGCAGAATTGCAATGCAATCAGTAACACGTTGTGGTTTTTAGATGTCATCGTCAATGGTTTATGGTTGAACATAAAGTGTCGCTAAAAAGGACTAATTGTTTGTTTGATTTTTTTGCTGCAACCCTAATAAATGTCATTGCTTTGAGTCATAGTAAAATTTGTTTAAACAAATACAAAAGTATCAGTCGACAGAGATACATATATCCTCAGCATATGTGAATATTATGATTTTCAGCTATGGACAGATAGAATATCGTCTACAAAACGGAAATCATTTTACCCAAAAATTATGTTTTTAGATTGTTTTCAGAATTTTGTGGCCGTTTCTAGGGAAGGAAGTAAAATTATGCCGCTTTAAATATAGGTTTTTTTTTGAAATTTTTGATTTGTTGAACATTTTCATAGGAGATACCAAAATTAATGGACCGATGTTGGTAGCGGATCTGAATTGGGAATAATTCCTGTCTAAAGTTATCGTGCCAACCAACCATTGTAGTTGGTCACAGCAGGATTTCACTATTTCAGGAAGCATGGCTTTTCACACCAAAAAAGGCAAATAAGTCCTTTGTTTGGGCGGGCACAACTTTTTATACCCCACACGACGAATAGTATTGAAGCAAAACTGAATTGAATACCTATTTTCCTTTAGTTTATGAAATAACTAAGCCCGCCACTGTGTACCTACCAAAACATTGCCCTGTATTAACCTACGAAATAAAAAAAAACTAACGATAACGTTACATGGAGTCTATATTGAAATGTGGATCTAAACCTAAATTTTTCAGCAGAAAACTAAATACCAAATTCAGGCGTTTTGCTGAGATAATGTGTCTAAAACCATAGGCTAGATTAAAAAATTGACCATAGAAACAAATTTCTGCGCGAAAGTTCACCCCTACCAACGAAGATAACATACGAAATTTCAGACAGTCGGGTGTGTGATAATGATGTTATAACCTTTAAAAAATCGGAAATCGGCAGATTCCATTCTATGGAGGCTATATCAAAACGTAGGCCTCTAGCAGCAAATTTCTGGAAAAATGTTTAGTGCTCCTAACGAAGACTAAATCAAAGTTTAAGCCACTTCACTCTGATAATAAGGCAAAAAGTTTGAAAATACCCGACTTTTGGAACCTACCAACTACATGTAAATTAAAGTACCCCATGGACAAAAAAATTAAAAAATTTAAACCTGGGTCCTTGTTTTGGTGTAGCCCCTATATAACGTCACGATTTTATGTATTTAAGGATTTAGCTAAATTTTTGACCGAACTAGTGGTGTTTTTCAATTTGAGGTTCCCAGAGGTCACATATGTATTTTCTTCTTTTTTCTCAAGAAATATGGACTTGCCCTTGAAGAGACTTTTACTGTCGTAATTGAGGCAGCGAATGCAAGTTGCAAAAATCAAAGTGAACCGAGATCAGGTCTTAAAGTGAATTTATCCAAAAATGTGTGTGGGAGGTACCAGACGGAGTGGAAAAATATAGTCCATATTCGAACCTGACCTATACCTGGTAGATATATTAGGATGTGTAAAGTATGGACCAAATCTGTCACCCCCATCAAGAGTTATCGTACTCACAATTTTTCCGAAAATTTTTGAACTTTTGTGGGGGAGGTACCTGAAGGAGTGGACCGATATTGCTTATCTTCGAACTTAAACTAAGTTTGCAAAAAATATTACGAAGGCCACATTTTGGACCGAAACGGCAGATCCCGTCGACCAATACACACGGTGTCATAGGGGGTATTTTGCGCCTATCAGGCTTTTTTCTAAGGAAGTGTGGACTTGCCCCTGATGAAATTTGTACCGTCGTATGGGGGGCAGTGATTATAAGTTGCTACAACAAAAATCAAAGCGATCGAGAGCAGGCCCTAAACTGAACTTTTCCAAAATTTTGTGTGGGAGATACCCGAAGGAGTTGACCGATTGAGTCCATATTGAAACCTTATCTAAGTGTGGTGCACATTTCACGATGTGCAAAGTATGGACCTTCAAGAGTTATCGTGCGCATAAATTTTTCGAACATTTTCGAACTTTTGTGTGGGAGGTACCTGAAGGAGTAGACCGATATGGCCCATCTTCGAACTTAAACTAAGTTTGGACAAAATATTACGATAGCCAAATTTTGGACCAAATCAGCTCATCCGTTTGAGAGCTATCGTGCGCACCAGCCAGCCAGACAGACAGACGGACTTACAGACAGACGGACGGACATTGCTAAATCGACTCCAAATTGTCTGAAACACATTTCGTCCAAACATACTTGGGGTCTAAAACCATTATTTCGATGAGGCACATTTTGCCCGTATGAAAGTGTATATACCCTTCTAACCTTAAGGCTGAGGGTATAAAAATTGTCAACATAGGTCATTGTTTCGGTACCTCCCGATTTAAGGTGTTTTGATGATTTCGGTTAAATTTTTTACCGACCTATCTGTAATTTGATATTTGAGGTTCGTAGTGGTCACAAAACATTTCAATGAAAAAATATCAACATAGGCAGAGCTTCGAATACTCGCCTCGAATTCCACTCGCGAGTGAAACTCTTCTCGGATTCGAGAAAATTGAGGGAGGCAACTTGCCCCCTCCCCACCACCAAACAAACACTTACGCCAACCACAAATAAACCTGCCCCACTCCCACCAAAAAAATTGCACCCAGAAAAAATTACCATCTCCCCCCAAATTTTCAATCGGAACTCTGAATATAGGTGCATATTTAGGTATTCCTCATATATAACAGTGCCCCCCGTGTTATAGCCCCAAATAACAGTTTCTCTTCCAAAAATTGTCGACATAGGTCTTGTCTCCCCATTTCCATTTTTGGAATAACGAGTTTACTATTAAAAATCAGTCCTACATTCCCAATCAAAGTTCATTACGCAACCTTATTTCCTTTCACACATTCCCCAGTTAATTGAATTTTGCACATAACTCATCTGTTCACTTACATATATCAATCAATTCCTATTTGCATACATATACATATAAACATTATCTGTGTAAAAAAAAAACTAAAGAAATTTAAATATAAACCACATGCCCACAAGAATAACAACAACAATTCCCCTACCTAACCATCCAACTAATCGTATGACATTTTTATTGGAAAATTAATTAATGTATTCTATTTATAATTGAACTTTGATAACGTCAGAGTTTCCATATTTCCTAATATAATTAATCCCCATAGAACATTGATTTAAACATTTTTAGGCACAAAATGCCAGCTATGCTATTCTGCACTCCATACATACCAACAAACAAACACATGAGCCAACTAACAAATTTTTGGATAGTATCGACGTTGCTTATTATAGCCGATTTGAATGATTTTTATTATTGCTCATTACCAATGGAATGGAAATTTAATTCTTTTCATTATCATTAGCCGTGTGATATAATGCTCCCTCGTATAGTATCGACAATATAAGTATGTACATACGCACCTGCCACTAATGAAACGTGTGTGTGTGTGTTTGTGCGTATGCATTTGTCTTCTATGTGAACATTTTTCAGTTTTGAAACACGTACGGGTAATAATTTCTGCTAATTACTCTCAAAACAGTAATTTCATTTAAATGAAATATCTCAACTCACATACAAAACACACACATACATGCACGCATAGGCTAAGGCGCCCTCGGCAGTGGCGTTTGCAGTGCTAGTTATCTCACCAACAACAGCATTATCACCACACCATCACGCCCACAACCATCACATACAATTGCCTAGGATGACGGTAGCGACATACCAGAACATTTTTAGCCACCCATAGGGCATACACCAAC